>NW_019154163.1:6570688-6740448 GCF_002288905.1 Enhydra lutris kenyoni | reverse complement strand
TTCTATAAGTTGTAGATCATTCTATTTAATATAACCTACAAAGAATAAGCTTCCTCACTCTTTAAAAATGTTGCATGGGTTTTCATTGCATCAACGTGCCATAATTTAACTGAAGTGTTTCTGATAAAAATTTAGTTTTTTCGTCTTCTCTTGCTACTACAAATAATGCTGTAATAAAAAAAATTTGTATATATGTCTGTGGCACATATACTAAATCTATAGGGTCAGTTCCTTAAAGTGGGATTGCTAGGCCCAAACATAGGCCTTTTGGCAGATGAGGTCAAACTACCATTAAAAAAAAATAAGTTTTTTTTTTCTGGTGTAGGAAAACCATAAGGTTCCACAGGGCCACTCAGGTGATATTCAGGACAGGCATGCCCAGGCATTGCAGGGCAGAACTCAAGGAGAGCACTCACATGAGGGGAGCATAGGGATCCTGCTCACACTGAACCCACCAAACTCCCAGCCACCTATCTGCTGACAATTCCTGCTGCTGCCCCACCCATGCACTTTCCCACACCTGTTCTGTGGCTAGGCACCAGAAGGTTCCACATGGCCACTCACTGGGTTGTGGCTCCCCAAGTCCTGTGATCAGTGTTGGGGTGGTAGAGCGAGCAAGACTGTGGTTAGAAGGGACCTCAGACATTATCTGCTCCAACACTTATTTCACAGGTTCAATTAAGGTACCTACAAGGGTCTGTTACACTCTGTCATCTCCCTTGTGGTTTCAGGTCACGCCAGAGTGAAGATATTGAAGTTCCATATGTATCACCCCACAAACTAGAAGAATTTTCCTCTTAATAGGGAAGAGGGGAGATAGTGGTGGAGTAGGAGGACCCTAAGCTCATTTCAACTCATGAACACAGCTAAATAACAATCAAATCATCATAAATAGCCCAGAAATAGACCAGAAGACTGATAGAACTAGAGAACTATAAGGAGAGAAGAGGCCACATCAAAGGAGGTAGTAAGTGTGGAGATATAGTTTAGGGGAAAGAGGATTGTGGATGCTATGCAGGGAAGGGAGATGTGGTCATGGAGAACAAGAGAGAGGGAGAGAGAGAGAGAGAGAGAGAGAGAGAATGAGAGAGAGAGAAGCACACAGGGGGATACAAAAGGTTTCCCCAAAGCCATTGGCTTAGAAAATGAGAGGAGCTGAATTTCATGAGTTCATGCAACTAGCAGGGCTTAAAGCCTAGAGCTTTAGGGACCTCTGGGTGGCTCTGTTGTTTGTCTGCCTTCAGCTCAGGTCATAATCATGGGGTCCTGGGATCAAGTCCCACATTGGACTCTATGCTCAGCAGAGAGTCTGCTTCTCCATTTTTCTTTCCCTCTGCTTCTCTTCTCTGCTTGTGCTTGCTCTCTTTCTCTTAAATAAATCAATAAATAAAATCTTTTTAAAAAGTGAGAGACATATTTCTTTATAATTAATTATTTTTTAGTTATAATTATTTTTTTTTAAGATTTTTTATTTATTGACAGAGAGAGATCACAAGCAGGCAGAGAGGCAGGCAGAGAGAGAGGAGGAAGCAGGTTCTCTGCTGAGCAGAGAGCCCTAAGCGGGGCTCGATCCCAGGACCCTGAGATCATGACCTGAGCCGAAGGCAGCGGCTTAAACCACTGAGCCACCCAGACACCCTTAACTATAATTATTCTTATAAACTGTTGGGACAATGAGTTTTTTAAGTGTGATGCTCTAGTGAGATTCCAGATCACTAGAAAAATCAAAGGGCTTGTGAACAGTATTCCTGAATTGCCACTAGTCATTGACATTGGAATGAAACAGGAAAACATCTTTTTTTTTTTAAAGATTTTATTTATTTGACAGAGAGAGATCACAAGTAGAGAGAGAGAGAGAGAGAGAGAGAGGAGGAAGCATGCTCCCTGCCTAGCAGAGAGCCCGATGGGGGACTCGATCCCGGGACCCTGAGATCATGACCTGAGCTGAAGGCAGAGGCTTTTAACCCACTGAGCCACCCAGGCAGCCCGGAAAACATCTTTTTAAAGCAAACAGGCAGGGTAGAGTCTTTTGCTTATCTGGTAGTGATCACAGTCCTGGGGCATTGGAAGCAGCTGGAGCTGTGATTACCACATGAAAGCCAAAACCTTTCAAGTGTTTTTTTTCCCCATTCCACATGTGCAAATGTTTTCAGAAGAAGAAATCAGCCATAAGGAACATGACCAACTGCCAAAGAAAAATCTTTAAGCATACAGTTTTTCTGAATTTAGTCACTGTGTTGCACTGTGAATATTCCATTATGGAAGCAGCTTCTGAAATGACAAAGCTACTTGAACTTTTTTCCTGAAATAATATTCCTAAACATCTTGATAAAAATGATGGAATCTGAAACCACATGGTGGAAGTATCATAAAGTTGTTATTAGCAACATCTTTTGCCAGCAGGATGCCTTTCTATTTGTTGCTCCCAGGGACTAATGGAAAATGAGTGATTTTGTGTGTGTGTATGTGGTGTGTGTGTATGCACATGCATACACTTTCTTGTGTGAATAAGAAGGAATGCAGCAGATAAGCTGCTCTAAACGCAGCAAGATGAGCACCAAAATGGGGAAAAGAGGAAAATAATGATATTTTACTGTATATATTCAGACAAATAAATGCTAAGACTGTTAATGTGGCAATTATCCAACATACCTCTTTTCTTAAAAGCTATTGTTGAAAACTGTTTTATTTAAAAAGACATTTTTTCTATAATATCTTTTATAACATTTGATGACTAAAAGCATTTGAGTTGGTAGAGTTGGGTAATGGGGAGGAGGGTATACCTTTCAACTATATACCATCATTCCAATAGGAACAGCAGCTGTAGCTTTAGCAATTGAAAGAATCCTCACTAAAATCCCCATTTTTGGCCCAAGATAGAAATTCCCAGATTATTACCAGGGGGAAATTTGTCAGTGAGACAGTCATCTCTCTCTTTGAGTAGTAGACACCTATCAATGAGGTTTTGATTCTAATATTTGAGTTCACTGCCTTAACTTCCTTTCACTGCCTTAAAAACTTGAACAAAGAGTTGTACCTTCTCTCCAAGCTATTTGAAGGATTATTTGGAGAGAATGGGGTTGGAGGCCCATAGATTGTAGCCAAAGAGCTAAGGATAATTCATGGAACACAAAAATGGTCCAAGAGTTGTTCCCATTATTTAGCTACCCCCTGCCCCAGGAGAATATAAGATTTTCTCAAGTTGTTTTTTAAAAAGACTTTATTTATTTATTCGAGAAAGAAAGAGAATAGAGTGAGAGGAAGGGAGAGTGTGAGAGCGAGCACAAGCAGGGGGAGGGGCAGAGGGAGAGGAGAGAGAGAATCCCAAGCAGATTTAATGCTGAGTGCAGCCACTGGGCTCAATCCAACAACCCTGAGATCATGACCCAAGCCAAAACCAAGAGCCAGATGCACACTCAACTTACTGAGCCACCCAGGCACCCAAAGAGTGGCTTTCAAGGTTTAGTCAGCTACTCCTTAGGAGTCTGTCTGATGGTAGCATCAAATTCTAGTGCCAATATATGGCATCACATTTTAAAAGAGCATGATTTTCCTTATTGATATCAATTTCAAAAGTTAGGGTTATCTCTCAAATATCCTATATTCCCTTAATTATCCATTTGGTATCTACCATCTATCAATTTATATAAACCTTTTATGAAGCTGATTGTATCTTCACTCTATACCAATTCTAGGAGGTAATGAGTTTCATATGTTTTCCAGCCCCTGTGCAAAGCAGGGCTTCATTTTAATTGTCTTAAACTCAATATTTCTTCAGTTAAAAGAGCTTTCTATTCCCAGCATATTGGAATTTGGTAAACAACACAAAGCTAACAAAACATATAGGCTATGTGTATTTATAAACTTGGATTATAGCCCTTCTGTTTTTCTATGCTGAAGAGGCCTCTCTCTTTGGTCTGTTTTGAGCACTGAAATGCCACACAAAATTACAATGGATTTGGATTCAGATTATTTGGGTTTGAATTCTAGATCTGCCACTTAATAAGTATGTGTCCCTGAGAAGCTGGTTAACTTTGCTGATCTCATGATATATGTATACACACATACACACACAATCAACCTTATCAATTTGCCTGACAAAGTTTAGAAAACTAATTGACTTAAATGTAAAAGGATCTCATATACTCTTAGGACTTAGTTGACATCAGTTTTCTTCCTCTCTTTCCTTCCTCTTAAGTCTTAGTGGTTTGTGTTCTGAGATATGGTGGTAAAAACTACACAGACTTCAGAGGAAGACACACAATGGCTTTGTTCAAAAAGAGGAAAGTGGTTTGTTTGATAATGTTTACTTAATGTTTCCTTAATGTTTACTTAACACTTCATTGATTCATTGATTGTGGAAATAAATAAGTATACAAGGCAACAACACTTAGGGAATAACCTTTGGCCACTTTCCCAGTTTAAAATTGATAGTTGGAATGCCACCATTCTGTATGTATCATTTGGATTAAGTATAGCCCAATGCCTCCATGTTGTCAGGGATACTCACAGTCAACACCAAAGCAGAACAGAGAATCTCTACTTTCCACATAGTAGCTAGGGATTTGTAAGCCAATTTTTCACTGGCTGGGAAAGTGGCTGGGGTTATCACAATCCTAGCTTGGTTCCCTCAGAATGTATTTCCTTTTTTTGATGCAACCAATAAATTCTGTACCTCATTAATATAATGTTGGCTTGATTTATTTTAATATAAAATTTTACATTTGGAAAAGTCCTTAGACACCATTTAGATCAACAGTCTTCATAATGTATAAATGTATAAATCTGCTTTGTACTATTGCTAACAATTGTTCATCCAGCTTTTGTTTGAATACCTGAAGTAATGGGAAACTTAACTCTTAGGGCAGCCCATGCTATTGTTAGATTTTAGGCACATCTTCCTCATATTAAGCAGAAATATGTCTCCTGGTAATTCTCTCCCATTGTTCCTAACTTTGCTCCCTGGAAAGAAATCATATTTGCTTAAAAACAGACTCATATCTATACATTTAATGATCTCTTACAACTCAATAATAAGACAAAAGACTCAATAAAAAATAAGTAAAAGACTGAGATACTTTATAAAAAAAGAAAGATGGCAAATGAGCACATGAAAAGGTGCTTATTATTAATCGTTACATAAGTGCAAAGTAAAACCACAAGGAGATACCACATTATGCACAATAAAATGTTTTAAAATCCCTGACAACACCAAGTGACAGTAAGGATGTAGAATGACTAGAACTCTCATATATCACTGATGGAGATGCAAAATAGTAGAACTACTTTGCAAAACAGTTTAGCAGTTTCTTAGAAAGTTAAACATACAATTACCATACAGTCTAGCAATCCACTCTCAGGTATTCACCCAAGAGAAATAAAAACATACATTTTTGTGAAGGCCTGTACATTGATATTCTTATCAGCTTGATTCATAATAGCCCCAAACTGGAAAAAACCCAAATGTTCATTTATTTGTGAATAAATAAGCAAACTGAGGTACATCTATAATATAGAATATTACTCAGCAGTAAAAATAAAAAGAAACCACTCATATATGCACTGACATGGATGAACCTTAAATGCACATTACTAAGTGAAAGAAGCTAGATACAAAGGGTTATGATTCAATTTATAGGACATTCTAAGAAAGGTAAAACTATATGAAAGGAAAACATATAATTGGTTGCCAAGGTGAAAAGTGATAAGACAGCTTATAAATGGGGAAGCGGGATATTTTGAGGATAATGTAAATATTCTTTATCTCGATGGTGGTGGTGTTTATATCACTGTATATATTTGTCAAAACTCATCAGCCTGTATATTTATAAGAATGATTCTTATTGTGTGTAAATTATATCTCAATAAACATGACAAAAAAAACCCCAAAGAGATCTAAAAATGAGTCTTTTCTGGGGTGATGTTATGCAGCTAACAAGCCAAGGAACAAAGGCAGTCATTGGGAGCTGGAAGAGATAAGATTTTTTATCTTCCCTTAAGCCTCTGGAAGGAGCATGGCTTGTAGATATATTTTCCCACTTCTGCCCTCTAGAACCATTTGAGAATAAATTTTGGTTGTTTTATGCCACCATGTTTGTCATAATTTGTTATGATAGCCCTAGAAAATGAATACAGCCTATACTGTTTTTTCATCCATAAATGAGCCTATGATAATACTTCATAGGGCTGTGATGAGAAGTAAATGAATCAATACACCTAAGGTACATTAAAGCAGTAGCTGGCACATAAGTGGATTTGAAATGGTATTTTTAAAATGATTTTACTTATTTTAGAGAGAGAGAGTGCACGAGTGGAGGGGAGTGAGGAGGGCAGAGGGAAAGGGTGACTCTCAAGGGGACTCCACATTGAGTGTGAAGCCCAACACTGGGTTCAGTCCCACAACACAGATCATGACGTGAGCTGAAATCAAGAGTAGATGCTTAACCGACTGAGCTACTCAGGCACCTCTAAAATAGAATGTAATATAATTCTCTAACCTTAGTTATCTTTTAGTCTCCAGTCCCTTTATCTGTTAACTGGTAAAAATAAAAATATTGACCAACAACCTCTAAACAAACAAACAAAAATGGGCCTCTTCCTTTGCTATCTTTTCATTTTAGATTTTCTAACATTTAGCATAATAGGTAGCTATTTATTCTGACTTCCCAGCCTAACATTTTCATTTTTCTGATAGTCATATTTAAATGTGTTGGGAATTCTAGTCTGTATGATAGAAACCAGTGCCAAGTGGTATGCAGCAACAGTAGGAAACAAAATCATAACTCTGAGATAGCATTGGCTGCACTCTACTGATCTTTCCTCACACATATAGATCTCATCATTTTGGCTCCATATATGCCCCCACTAAGGCATAAACTGTTGCAAGAGGGTGTTGCAGGAGTCATATTGGGAAGTACAAAGGACCGTGTAAGTTCTAGCTCAGGCCACTGGGGAAGGATAAAAGCAGGGGAGTAATAGCTTTGAAATGTACATTTAGATGTAGCTATATCAAAAGAGACTTGTCAAAATGTGAAGGAGCAAAATTACTTTTTAAAGTTTTTACCAAGTTATAATAGACACCACTGGATTTTTATTTTTTATTTTTTATTTTTTTTTTCATTTGAGTATAGCTGACACACATTAGATTAGTTTCAGATATACAACATAGTGATTCAACTTCTCTATACATCATGCTATGCTCACCAGAAGTGTAGCTACCATCTGTCCCCATACAATGTTATTACAATATCATTTACTGTATTCTCTATGCTGCACCTTTTATCCCTGTGACTTATTCATTCCATAACTGAGAGTATGTATCTCCCATTCTCCTTCACCCATTTTGCCTGTCCTTGAACCCCCTTCCCTCTGGCAACCATCATTTTGTTCTCTGTATTTATATGTCGGATTCTTCTTTTGTTTATTCATTTGATTTGTTATTTAGACTCCACATATGAGTGAAATCATATGGTATTTGTCTTTCAAAGTCTGACTTATTTCACTTAGCATAATACTCTGTGGGTCCATCCATGTGGTTACAAATAGCAAGATCTCATTCCTTTGTAAGGGCCTATTCAGCCAGAGTGGCCCCACCCCGGTTGAACAGCCATTTTGTTGTTTATGCGGTAAAAGTTAAATGGACCCTGCCCCCCCAGGGGAACTTACTTAAAAGCAAGTCCGGGAAACCAGTCCCAGGTAACAAAGCCCAAATACAAGGGTGGGTCAGGTCAGGTGGAGATAACAGCCCGAATGCAGGGATGAGTCAGGTCAGGTGGAGACATCCAATCAGTAAAGAGTGCATACTGTCTCCCTAGCTACCAAGGAGTGTGGGCCCCGCCTTTTGGGCACCAATTCTGACCAAGGTGATAGGCTAGTTCAAATAGCTACTATGGGGTGAATTGTAATTCAATTGGCCACCCATGTGGGACCTACTATGACTGTGCAGCTTTTTCTGTGTGTTACAATCTCATTGACCACCTGTGTGTGGCCAGGCCCAACCACATAGTCTTTGCTCTATAAAAGTTAGTCTGTAAGGCAGGGAGGGGTCATCACCCTCTCTGTAAGGCATGTCTCCGACCGGTCCGTTTGACGGTCAGTTTGATTCTCAATGCTTGGCATGAAATAAAGCTTTGCTTGACCTTCGCTTTGTATCAGTCTCACTCCTTTGACCATGGACGCATTACTGGGGGACCTAACATTGGGGGCTTGTCCGCGATCAAACGACGAGAACTGAGCCAGCATCAGAATTTCTGGGAAAAGCCTCCGGAGGTAAGATCTCCAGATTTTATTCTGTGAGATCTGGTCTGTCTGTCTGGTTGCGGAGCTCCAGGGTATGGCCCTCCGGGGAGAAGCTGGATGCAGCCATGCTCTCCAGGGCAGGAGTGGATGTGGGGAAGCCCCATTCCACTTCTGGTAGATCGTCTAGGGGGTTCGGGTACCCCTAGGTGGTCAGGGGGTCCAGAAAACCCCCACCAGCGGGTGGTTGCAGGAGACCGAGAAAATCTTCACTGGCTGCTGGGTCTGGTTGTCTTTGTCTTGTCTTTTTGTTGCCTGTTGTGTTGCTCTTCCCTAGGGGACCAAGAAAATCCCCATGGTTGAGCGTCTGTAGGGGGCCGAGAAAACCCCCACCAGCGGCAGGCTTTGGGTGAGGGCCACTGGGCCTGCAGTTGTTTTGTCCTTTTTGTTGTCTGTTGCATTGTTTGTTGTGTTTGAAGAAATGAGGCAAGCAGAGAGTAAGGGGACTCAGACTTTCATCTCTCTGTTCCTCCTAATAGATGTGGGGCTTCTCCCTTAATCATTTCTTGTGTTAATGGCTTGCTATAACTGGAGCCAATTGTGGTTAGTCTAACTCGAGACAGAGACTTTAAGGAATATTCCCAAGCAGCTGCCAAAACTCCCTTTGTTTCGGGGAAGCTCCTTGCCCTCTCTGGCCCGATGTGGACTGCCTAGCCCCTCCTCCTTGCTGACGGGAAAGCATGGCATCTGCTCCTCTCTTGGAGCTGATGAGCTCTAGAACTGGGAATCCTTTCTCTGCATTTTGGCAGCACTTTGTTCTGTTCTTCACTGTCGGAAAACAAGAAGAGCCACTCCGGGACCTAACACCCCCCACTCCAGATCTTCCCACCTGGGTCTCAGGTAAACATTCAAAGTGGAGTGGGCCCAGGTGGAACATAAATAAGTATTTAAACTAAGTTAAGTTAGTTGGGTTAATTAGGATGAACATGTCTTTTAACAGCAGCAAATGTGAAACTTCAATCAAAGTTTACTTAAGATCAAATAAGCTCGTGTTATTTATGTTAAAATCTGTTAAAGAGATGACTAAACTGATGGTTAATTGTCTGTCTCAAAGTTTTAATGGGTAATTGTTAAAGTAGCTTTCAAAGTCTTTGGTAACCTGAAACTTTAAACCAAATGGGATAAAATGCTAGAGCGTTGGTTGCTGGAACTAGGTTTGTGCTTTTGAAATGTTGGTAAACATGTTTTGTGCTTAACTGAATTCTGTTGTAACAGTTCACAATTGATTAATATTTAGTCTTCACTAGAGATTGAAGTGTTTCTAAGAAAATGTAAGTGGTTTTCTCTTTGCCTGCTCAGAGTTGTAAATGAGACCTCTTTGACTCATAAGCTTTTCCTTGATATACTAAGTTACTCAGGGAGTACTGCTAAGCCAATGATAAACCTTGGGTTACATTTGGGTAAATGCTGTAACTATTCTAGAGGTTCTTTACATTTCCTAAAGTTTTAATGTTTTGATAAGGGTCATCACTTGATATTTAACCATATCTATTCTGAGTTTTTGTCATTTGTAATTGTTTTAATTCTCTTGTAAGATGAATTCCTCCCTAAAGAAAATTCATATGGGAGACTTTTAGGACAAATACAGGACTTTGATATGTTAAAATCCTGGAACTGAAATGGGTAAGAATTTCCAGAAGTAAAAGCTGCATTCAGACTAAACCAGAATTAGCAACATGGGACTAGATGAACTGAAGGAAATTGTAATGTTGTGTCTCTAAACGTTTTGTCTTATTTTAAACATGACTGGTTCTGTAATGTTTGCTCTTCCAGACTAGGGAAACTTTTTCTTAAGTTATCTGTAACTTACAGAGATGTAAAAGTACTAATTTGTAAAAAAAAAATCAAGGCATTCAACTCTTTCTCTCTACTTGAACCCTCTGAAACCAAAAGGTCTCAGCAAGTATTCTTTCTTCCATGGCAATCAGTCATTTGCATAAGTTCAATAAGAATCTGTTCTCCTTGTAACAGGACACCATTGGAAACACTTTTTATTTTACCAAGGCTTTGACTGGAATGTCATATTTGAAAAAGACTCAGATATGACCAGACAGCTTAAAGGAACTAAGGTTGATTTTATAAAAGGTGGAGCCGTAAAGCCCTTTGGAACTGTTGGCCTGATACCTTGCTTACAGAGTTCCCCGCAGCCTCATCAGGTGAGTAAAGAATGTCACTTCCTGGCAGGATACTTTGAGAACCTCAGGAAGAGGAATTCGCTCAAATCGACAGGTATTGCAGGCATGTCTGATGGCAACTACGTGGTGTGGCTTCTGGCCTGGAGAGGCTACTAAAAGTTCAACCTAGAGATTCCTTATAAGAAGTTCCAGCAAAACAGATTCTAAAAGATCTATATGATCACTTACTGTTCTTGCTGAGCTTATGTAAATAATTAGGCCAAGTTTGTTAAAACTGGACTTGTTTTTCAAATGAATTAGTCCTGATTTGGCTATCTCTGGAAATGAGGGTCATTTCAGAGAGAAAAATTATGTTTTAGTAACACACCTTTATGGATGTTAAATTCTAGATTTGGTTGTCTTTAAATGTTTGTTTACCTAAGCTAGGCAACTTGAGGTAAACTTCAGAGAAGTTGCACGATAGCTCATTTAGACGATCTTGCTTTTGCCAGTCAGTCAGCCCCAGATATAAGGAGGAAACTTCAGAAAACTGAAGGATTTGAAGGGAAGAATCTGACTGGGTTAGTAGGAATAGGGGAAATAGCCGCTGAGGACTGATTCATGCTTGCAGGGGATGAGAGCTCTCTTACAGACTCGGCAGGAGAAAAGGTAGCGGGTATCAGCAAAGAAAGCATAGCTCTGGGGGCGCCTGGGTGGTTCAGTGGGTTAAGCCTCTGTCTTCAGCTCAGGTCATGATCCTAGAGTCCTGGGATCGAGTCCCGCATCGGGCTCTCTGCTCGGCAGGGAGCCTGCTTCCTCCTCCTCTCTCTCTCTCTGCCTACTTGTGATCTCTCTCTGTCAAATAAATAAGTAAAATCTTAAAAAAAAAAAAAGAAAGAAAGAAAAAGAAAGCATAGCTCTGTCAGAGCCACGCCACTTACCTAGGCTTTGATCTCCATGAGGGAGTGCGTTTGCTGTCTGAGTCCAGGGAACAGGTGATCACCCGATACCCCCGCTCCACCACGCCCCGACAAGTGAGGGAGTTTCTTGGGACGGTGGGCTACTGCAGGCTGTGGATACCGCGGTTTGCGGAGATGGCCTGACCTCTCTATGCACTGACTAAGGGAGGACTCACTATGGTAGAGTGGACCGCTGAGGAAGAATGAGCATTTCGGGAATTACAAACAGCCTTACTGAGTGCCCCAGCATGGGCCATCCCAGATGTTACCAAGCCCTTCCGCTTGTATGTGGATGACACGGGAGGGGTGGCCAAAGGAGTTTTGACTCAGACTCTGGGGCCTTGGCAAAGGCCAGTAGCCTATCTTCGCAAGAAACTAGACCAGTAGCGGCTGCATTCCCCCTCGCCTCCGCATAATTGCTGCCACGGCCCTCCTGGTCAAGGATGCAAGTAAATTGACTTTGGGTCAAAATCTCATCTTGACCACCACTCACGCTATTGAGTGCCTTCTCCGGACTCCACCAGACCAAAGGGTGACAAACGCCCGAGTATTGGGGTATCAGGTCCTCCTCCTCAACGAACCGAAAGTGACTTTCTTGCCCCCTGTGGAGCTAAATCCAGCCATGTTGCTGCCAGAGGAAGTGGCTGACCACCCACACGACTGCGGGGAGGTTCTAACTCAGGTCACAGGAATAAGGCTAGATCTTAGAGACCCTCCCCTCCCGGATGCAGAGATGACTCTGTTCACAGACGGGAGTAGCTACATGGTCGATGGAAAGAGGTATGCGGGGGCTGCGGTGGTTTCTCCTGAGCAAGAACTCTGGACGACTGCCCTGCCACATGGAACCTTGGTGCAAAAAGCGGAGCTGATTGCACTCACCAAGACACTACAGATGGCCAAGGCCCCAGAGCTCTGGGCAAGGAGAGAGAATGAACTGGACTCTCAAAGAGACCTTGGCAGAGCTAATTCTGGAGGCTGGCGATGGATGGGTGGATCTCCTTCCTTTCGCCCTCCTCAGGGTACAATGTACACCCTGCTTAAACAAGGTGACACCATTTGAAATAATGTTCGGGAAACCCCCCCCCCCCACTCTGCCCTCGACTACAAGAGGTTGGCCTAGCGGGAATGACTGATCAGTCTTTACTCCAGTCATTGCAGGCATTGCAGTCTGTCTTGGAAGGAGCCTTCGCAGGGATCCGAACCACCCACACTGGGACAGAGATGGAGTTGGAGCCACAACCTTGCCAACCTGGGAATGTGGTTTGGATATGTCACCACCAAGTGGGAAACTTTGAGCCTCGCTGGAAGGGACCATTTACTGTCATCCTGACCACCCCCATGGCAATAAAAGTAGAAGGCATCAGGGTCTGGATTCACATGAGTCACGTCAAATGAGCCAAGGACGAGGACACCCCCCAGAGATGGATGCCGCTGCCAGTGGACCCCACTGATCATGGACTAAAGCTAAGACTCAAAACAATGAGTTCATTGAGTTTACTGTTGCTCCTATTGTTAAAATATAGGAATATAGATATATTGGAAGATAGAGGAAGGCTTGACATACTATTCCTAGAAGAAGGGGGGTTCTGCGTAACTCTAGGAGAGAAATGCTGTTTCTGGGTCAATCACTCTGGAGTCATTAAAACAGTCTGGCAGCTGTTAAACAGGAAGCATAGAACTGGCTAAAAGTCAAGGATTTGACTAACCTCCAAAGAAAAGGGGGGAATGTAAGGGCCTATTCAGCCAGAGCGGCCCCACCCCGGTTGAACAGCCATTTTGTTGTTTATGCGGTAAAAGTTAAATGGACCCTGCCCCCCCCAGGGGAACTTACTTAAAAGCAAGTCCGGGAAACCAGTCCCAGGTAACAAAGCCCAAATACAAGGGTGGGTCAGGTCAGGTGGAGATAACAGCCGAATGCAGGGATGAGTCAGGTCAGGTGGAGACATCCAATCAGTAAAGAGTGCATACTGTCTCCCTAGCTACCAAGGAGTGTGGGCCCCGCCTTTTGGGCACCAATTCTGACCAAGGTGATAGGCTAGTTCAAATAGCTACTATGGGGTGAACTGTAATTCAATTGGCCACCCATGTGGGACCTACTATGACTGTGCAGCTTTTTCTGTGTGTTACAATCTCATTGACCACCTGTGTGTGGCCAGGCCCAACCACATGGCCTTTGCTCTATAAAAGTTAGTCTGTAAGGCAGGGAGGGGTCATCACCCTCTCTGTAAGGCACGTCTCCGACCGGTCTGTTTGACGGTCAGTTTGATTCTCGATGCTTGGCACAAAGCTTTGCTTGACCTTCGCTTTGTATTAGTCTCACTCCTTTAACCATGGACCCGTTATTGGGGGACCCAACACTTTCCTTCATGGCTGTATAATTTTCCACTGTATATATACACACTATTTTTTGTTATCCATTTGTAAATTGACAGACACTTAGATTGCTTCCATATCTTGTTTACTGTAAGTAAATCTGCAGTAAACATAATGGTCCATATATCTTCAAATTAGTGTTTTCATTTTCTTTGCGTAAATACCAATTAGTAAAATTATTGGATCACATGGCATTTCTATTTTTTTTTAACCTCCATACTGTTTCCCACAGTGGCTATAATAAATTTACACTCCCAACAACAGTTCTTGTGTGTTCTTTTTTCTCCATATCCTCACCAGCACTTGTTATTTCTGTGGTTTTAATTTTAGCTATCCTGACAGATGTAAGGTGATGCCTTACAATTTTGATTTGCATTTCCCTGTTGATGAGTGATGTTGAGCATCTTTTCATATGTCTGTAGGTCATCTGTATGTTTTCTTTGGAAAAACGTCCATTCAGGTTTTTTGTCCATTTTTAATTTGGATTGTCTTTCCAAAAAAGACATTTTATTTTGGTGTTGTGATGTTTAAGTACTTTATATATTTTAGACATTAACCTCTTATCAGATACATCATTTGAAAATAACTTCTCCCATTTAGTAGGTTGCTTTTTTTTGTTGATGGTTTCCTTCACTATGCAAAAGCTTTTTTATTTTGATGTAGTCTCAATAGTATACTTTTACTGTTGTTTCCCTTATCCCAGGAGACATACCTAGACATATGTTGTTATAATTGATGCCAGAGAAATTACTGCCTGTGTTCTCTTCTAGGAATTTTATGCTTTCAGATCTCACAGTTAGGTCTTTAATCCAATTTGAGCTTATTTTTGTTTATGGTGTAAAAAAGTAGTCCAGTTTCATTCTTTTGCATATAGCTGTCCAGTTTTCCCAGCACCAGTTAATAAACAGACTGTCTTTTCCTCATTGTATGTTCTTGTCTTCTTCATCATAGATTAATTGATCATATAATTGTGGGTTTGTTTCTGGGGTCTCTTCAGTTCCACTGATCTATTTTTGTTCCACTGTATCTACTTTTGTGCCAGTACATATTGTTTGGATTACTATAGCTGTGTAGTTCATCTTAAATACTGGAGTACTTGAAATCTGGAATTGTAATACTTCAAGCTTTGTTCTTCTTTCTCAGGATGGTCCTTATAAAAGTAATCAAGTCAAGATGAGATCATACTGCATTAGGGTAGGCCCTATGACAGGTGTTCTTATAAGAAAAGGGAAATTTAGATACAAAGATACAAACATAGAGAAGATGGTCATGCAAAGACAGAACAAGAAAAGAGCTATGTTGCCACAAACCAAAAAAAAAAAGTATTGCCAAGAATCACCAGAAGCTAGGAGGAGGCAAGGAAAGAGTCTCCCCTGAAAACTTCAGAAGGAATATAAACTTGACTAAACCTTAATTTTGGACTTCTAGTCTCCAGAGCTATGAGAGAATAAATTTCTGTTCTTAAAGACACCCAGTTTGTGGTAACTTGTCATGACAAACTTGGAGAATTAATACAGTTCCCGATAAATTCCAATCTCTAATGCTCTAAGAACATTATAACAGTAGCAAATAGGCACAGACTTTGGTGTCAGATGTACCCAGGATCAAATCTTGACTTTGCCACTTAATATATATATATTTCCTTTGGGAACTTAATGTCACTAAGTTTCACTTTCTTCATCTATAAAATTGTCATAAAAGTACCTGTTCTACACGGTGTGTAGAGCACTAAATAAGATGATGTATGTAAGTCTCTTGGCATAGTACCTGGCACTATGATAAGTACAAAATAAATAGTAGTAGATATTATTATTGTTATTAACATTGGAAAGGACTTAAAGGTCTTTCTTCTAAGCAGTATAATATATTTTAGGACTATAATTCCTACTACTACCTTTATAAATATATTGTCAAAAGCCATGCATTCATATTTTGTAAGTAGAGCAACTGAGATCAAAAGAAGTAGCATATGTTGACCTAATCATGCTGAATCCAGTGAACAGAAAGAACTAAAGCCTAGATAATCTGAACCACAGTCCTGAATATTATATATTGTATAATCCTTCTTACACAGTATTCACAAATTCTTTTTTAAGACATGAGTACATATCTTTTTCTATAGATCATTAGAAAAAAAGTCCATATAATAATTTTGCTTTCATAAGACTGTTTTACATAGATGATCTTATTCAGCATAGTATCTGTATTTTGAAGATCTTGATATGAGGATCTGGGATGCACCAGATGTTAGAAATTTAATAGGGTTCAAGGATAGGTGAGGATAGGAGATGAATTTAAGAATGACATCAGGCACAATATGTCAGAAAAATACAAATATAATCAAGAGTAACATATTGACCATAGTTGCTTATCATCAAAAAGGGCCATTAATCATTTTAAGTAAAAGTTTCACTCCTCCTTTGAGAATTCATTTGCATTCTAGTTTCATACTAAATTCTCTGGTTTCCCTTTTCAAGTTAAAAATAGTTGGTAGCTATTTACCGTTTTAGAAAAAGATGTCATTCCTAAATACTTGAACTTCTGTGGGCTGAATTGTGTTCCCCCAACATTTACATGTTGAACTCCTAACCCCCAATACCTCAGACTGTGACTGTATTTGGAGATAGGGTTTTTTTAAAGAACTTAATTTAAAATGAGGTCCCTAGGTTGAGCCCTAATCATTATGACTGGTGTCCTTATAAAAAGGATATTAGGACACAGAGAGTGAAGACCATGTAAGGACACAGAAAGATGGCCATCTACAAACCAAAAAGAAAAGCCTCAGGAGAAACTAACCATGATAGTATCTTAATGTTGCATTTCTCACCTCAAAAACTGTGAGAAAGTAAATTTCTGTGTTTTAAGAATTCAGTTTGTGGTACTTTGTTATTGCAGCCCTAGCAAGTTAATATAAGAATGATTTAGGTTTCCATTTAAAAATCCAGAGCATAGGGGCGCCTGGGTGGCTCAGCGGGTTAAAGCCTCTGTCTTCGGCTCAGGTCACGATCCCAGGGTCCTGGGATTGAGCCCCATATTGGGCTCTCTGCTCAGCAGGGAGCCTGCTTCCTTCCTCTCTCTCTCTCTTTGCCTGCCTCTCTGCCTACTTGTGATCTCTCTCTCTGTCAAATAAATAAATAAATCTTAAAAAAAAATCCAGAGCATAGAATTATTTGCTTTGTGTCTACTTCTTGATTATATTAATCTTGACTTATTGGTCATATATGAGACATCAGAAAGTTGAAAGGGCACTGGGAGGAAACAGTTTGGGCCACGGTATGATCTATTATACTCACATTCATACTGCACAGGAAATCTTCAATCAGGTTTTGAGCACTTATCTCAGTGTTCTTAATAATAGACTATTTTATACTTATTACTGTAAAACTACTATATAATGTGGATTTGGGAACCAAATGAAGCTCTCTTTAGAGGCTAACCTACTTCTAAAAGAATGTTATATTGCAGCACAGGGGTAGCTCAGTCAGTTAAAATTTGACTTCAGCAAGGTCATGATCTCAGGTTCCTGGGATCAAGTCCAGTCCTGGGATCGAGCCTGGCATTGGGCTCCCTGCTCAGTGGGAATTCTGCTTCTCCTTCTCCTTCTTGCTCTGCCCATCCCACTCCACTCATGCTGTCTCTCTCAAATTATTAGTTTTAGAGGTAGAATTTAATTATTCGTTCATTGCATATAACACTCAGTGCTCATTATATCATGTACCCTCCCTAATGCCCATCACCCAATTATCCCGTCTCTCCAACCACCTCCCTGAAGCAACCCCGTTTGTTTCCTAGAGTTCAGCGTCTCTTTTGGTTTGCCTCCTCTCAGTATTCACCTTATTTTATTTTTCTTTCCCTTCCCCTATATTCATCTGCTTTGTGTCTTAAATTTCACATATGAGTGAAATCATATGGTATTTGTCTTTCTCTGACTGACCAATTTCACTTAGCATAATACCTTCTAGTTCCACCCACATCATTGCACATGGCAAGACTTCATTCTTTTTGATAGCTGATTCCACTTTTTGATTCCACTGTGTGTGTGTGTGTATGTGTGTGTGTATCTCACATCTTCTTTATTGCAAAGGACCATATTTTTAAATAAAGTATCTAGGTTTGGGGTGGTTATAAATTTGGAGAGGGCTCTTCAACTCAGTAAAAGAACCATTAAGCAGACAAGAAATGGAAAAACTTTTGCAGTATGTTTGATTATGGTTTTCTTAAGCTGTGGAGACTGAAAAAAAGGTTATGTGATTTGAGGTCTTCATTTATTTGGCAATAATATTTTCTTTGCCAATGCCAAATAATATTCCTACTGGCAGTTCCTACACTACTTTAATAGTGCAGTGTAAATTGAAACAAAACACAAATTCCTCATGTTATAAGGGACACAGATATTCATTAGGCCTATTGGTCAGGTTCTAGGCAAGGCTCACCAATTCATGCCAGATACTTGGATGTCTAATAGTTTCTGAATAAATTTTATGGCATCTCCTAGTAACCAACTCTAGTCTTTAGAAGTTCCTTATAAGTCTAACTTTCTCTCTTCTGGTTACAATCAAATCTAATTTCAGCTTATTTATCCCACTGTCTTTGAGAACCCTCACATAAAAATGTTATAACTGAGACTGTTCATACTTAATATTTACAAAGCAGTTTACTATTGTATACTTCAATTCCCATATAATTTCATGCTTGCTAACTTACAATAAATCTGTAACATGTTACTAAACTCATCTCCTTTTATAGAAATTGAGGTTCAGAGAAGTTGAGTTACTTACTAAAAATCATAGGGCTAGTAAATGATAGAACCGTTAAGTCCAATTCAGATCTTCTGTCCCTAAATTCTGTGCTTTGTCCCATTATGCCTCACTGCAGAATAAAGAAGCAAAATCTAATTCTTTATTATATTGATAAATATGAGAGCTATCAGGAAAAAAGTGCTTGGAATCAGAATTCTAATGTCAGGAAGGAGCTTAAAAATCATACATTGTATTTCCTTGATGATGAGTGATATTGAGCAACTTTTCATGTGTCTGTTGGCCATCTATATGTCTTTTTTGGAAAAATGTCTATTCATGACTTCTGCCCATTTCTTAAATGGATTATTTGTTCTTTGGGTGTTGAGTTTAATAAGATCGTTACAGATTTTGGATACTCATACCTTTATCAGGTATGTCATTTGCAAGGATCTTCTCCCATTCCAATACCTTTATCAGCTATTGACATACCTTTATCAGGTATGTCATTTGCAAATATCTTCTCCCATTCCAATGGTTGCCTTTTAGTTTTGCTGATTGTTTCCCTCACTGTGCAGAAGCTTTTTATCTTGATGAAGTTCCAATAGTTCATTTTTGCTTTTGTTTCCCTTATCTCTGAAGATGTATCTAGAAAGAAGATGCTATGGATGATGTCAAAAAGGTTGTTGTCTGTGTTCTCTAGAATTTTGATGGTTTCCTGTCTCACATTTAGGTCTTTCACCCATTTTAAATTTATTTTTATATGTGGTGTAAGAAAGTGGTCCAAATGGATAAAGAAGCTGTGGTATTTATCTACAGTAGAATGTTACTCAGACATAAAAAGGAATGAAATCTTGCCATTTGCAATGATGTGGATGGAGTTAGAGTGCATTATGCTAAGTGAAATAAGTCATTTGGAGAAAGATAAATACCATATGATTTCACTCATATGTGGAATTTAAGAAACAAAACTGATGAACATAGGGGGAAAAGAGAGAGGCAAAACATAAAACAGACTGTTAACTACAGAGAACAAATTGAGGGTTGCTGGAAGGGAGGTGGGCAGGGGGCTAGATTAAACAGGTGATGGGTATTAAGGGCGGCACTTGTTGAGATGAGCCCTGGTTGTTGTATATAAGTGATGAATCACTAAATTCTATATCTGAAACTAATATTACACTGTATGTTAACTAACTGGAATTTAAATAAAAACTTGAAACAAACAAACAATCATACATTATGACCACAAAAGATCCTGAATACACAAAATAATCTTGAAAAACAAAACTGGAGGTATCACAATTCCAGAGTTCAATTATATTATAAAGCTGTAGTAATCAGTATGGTACTGGCACAAAAATAGACACATAGATCAATAGAACAGAACAGAAAGCCCAGAATTAAACCCAAAATTATATGGGTAATTTAACAAAGCAGGAAAGAATATTGAAAAAGAAAAAAGAGAGAAAAACCAAGAAAGAGTGTCTTAACTACAGAGAACAAACTGATGGTTACCAGAGAGGAATGGGGATTTGTCAAATAGTCGATAAAAGAAGAAGAAATCATACATTGTGGTAACATAAGCTAAAGAATTTAAACCCTGGTAACTGGACTGATGCTACTAGGAAGGTTCTGAACAGAGTCGAGCTTACAAATGACACTCCACACTGGTGTGATTGAGTTCACTAGTAATATACATAAAATGAAGATACAGAATTTTGGATACTAGATAAAACAGCAATTGAGCATCAGGTTTCTCATTAAGGAGCTCAGCTAAGCAAATAAGGAAGCTGTAGATTGAAAAGTAAAAGACCAGTGCAGGTTTACTTAAGAGTACAAACTTTGAAGTCAGACAGGTATGGGTGTGAATTCTCCCACTTACTAGGTAGATGACCTGGGATAATTTAGTTAACCTTTCTAAATTTCAGTTTCCTTCACAATAAAATGGATACAAGAGTGCCTGTATCACTGCATTTATGTGAATACTGAAGGACTTAATGTACATATAAAACTTAGTAGGGTACCCAACACAATAAGTGATAGTTTCCAATAATAAGATAATTGTCATTATTCTTATTATGATAGAGCGTAAGTAAAGCCCCAGATCAACTTGTCTTCAAAGTGTATTGTGGAAAATTATGTTTATATTATGTTTATGCACATACATAAAGTGATCTCTGACCTAAGGAACCATACGTGAGAAAAAGAGACACTTCAAGACTTGCTCTAAGGCTACAATAATAGTAGCAAATATTTGTTAGGCCATAGTATGGCTTTACTTACCACTGTTCTAAGTGTTTTGCATGTATGAACACATTAAATTTTCATAGCAACTCTATGAAATAGGTTTTATTAGTATTTCTATTCCACAAATGATAAAGTAGACACAAAAAGGTTGAATAATTTACTAAGAAGTAGTGGTACCAGGACTAGAATTTAGTGAGGATAGCTCCAGAACCCATACTTTTAACTACTGTGTTCTACTGTCTTCCCACCACTCTATTCTGTTGCCTCTATAGCCAATCCCTCTGTTAAATGATTAATACCATGAAGGCTTATTTGTCAAATGCTTTATCTGCATATATTGAAATGATTATATGGTTCTTACTGTATTATTAATGTGGTATAACACACTGACTTGCACATGATGAACCACACTTGTAACCAAGGAATAAATCCCACTTGACCATAAGGAATGATTTCTAAATATATTGTTGGATTTGGTTTGGTAGTATTTTACTGAGGAATTCTTTTTTTAAAAAGATTTTATCTATTTATTTTGACACAGAGAGAGACAGTGAGAGGGGGAACACAAGAAGGGGAGTTGGAGAGGGAGAAGCAGGTTTCCCACTGAGCAGGGAGCCTGTTGCTGGGCTCGATCCCAGGACTCACATCATAACCTGAGCTGAAGGCAGACACTTAATGACTGAGACATCAAGGCGCACCTTAATAGGAATTCTGCGTCCATGTACATCAGGAGTATTGGCTTCTAGTTCTCTTTTTTAGTGGAGTCCTTATCTGGCTTTAGTAAGCATTTGAAAAAGTACAACATCCACTCATGATAAAAACACTCAACAAAGTAGGTTAAGAGAAAACATCCCTCAACATCATAAAGGCTATATATGAAAAACCCACAACTAATATCCTCAGTGGGGAAAAACTGACAACTTTTTCTCTACAGTAAGGAAGAAGACAAGGATGTCCACTCTCACCAATGTTATTAACATAGTAATGGAAGGCCTAGCCACAGCAATCAGACAATGAAAAGAATTGTACTCAAACTGGCAAGGAAGAAGTAAAACTTTCACTATTTGCAGATGACATGAAGTGCTATATAGAAAACCCAAAGACTCCACCAAAAAACTGCTAGAACTGATATGTGAATTCAGTAAAGTTCCAGGATACAAAATCAACATAGAGAAACCTGTTGCATTTCTGTATAGCAATAATGAAGCAGCAGAAAGAGAAATTGAGAAAACAATTCTATTTACAACTGCAACCAAAATAAGAAGATAACTAGGAATAAACCTAACCAAAGAGGTAAAAGAACTGTACTCTGGAAACTAGAAAACACTGATAAAAGAAATTTAAGAGGACAGAAAGAAATGGAAAGATATTCCACACTTATGGATTGGAAGAACAAGTATTATTAAAATGTCTATAGTACCTAAACCATCTACACATTCAATGCAATCCCTACCAAAATACCACCAGCATTTTTAACAGAGCTAGAACAAACTATCCTAAAATTTGTATGGAACCACAAACGACCCTGAATAGCCAAAGGAACGTTGAATAAAAAAAAAAAACCAAAGCTGGTGGCATCACAATTCTGGACTTCAAGCTCTATTACAAAGCTGTAATCATCAAGAGAGTATGGTACTGGCACAAAAACAGATACATAGATCAATGGTAGAGAATAAAGAACCCAAAAATGGACCCTCAACTCATGGTCAACTAATCTTCAACAAAGCAGGAAAGAATATCTAATGGAAAAAAGACTCTTCAACAAATGGTGTTGGGGAAACTGGACAGCCACATGCAGAAGAATGAAACTCGACCATTCTCTCACACCATACAAAAAGATAAATTCGAAGTGGATGAAAGACCTCAATGTGAGACAGAAATCCATCAAGATCCTAGAGGAAAACACAGGCAGAAACCTCTTCCACCTCAGCCGCTGCAAATTCTTGCTAGACATGTCTCCAAAGGCAAGGGAAACAAAGGCGAAAATGAACTAATGGGACTTCATCGAGATAAAAACCTTTTGCATACCAAAGGAAACAGTTGACAAAACCAAAAGACAACTGACAGAATGGGAGAAGATACTTGCAAATGACATATCAGATAAAGGGCTGGTATCCAAAACATATAAAGAACTTATACAGCTCAACACCCCAAAAACAAATGATCCAATTAAGAAATGGGCAGAAGTCATTCACAGACATTTTTCCAATGAAGACATCCAGATGGTCCAAAGACACATGAAAATATGCTCATCATCACTTATCATCAGGGAAATGAAAATCAAAACTACAATGAAGTATCACCTCACATCTGCAGAATGGCTAAAACCAAAATCACAAGAAACAACAAGTGTTGGTGAGGGTATGGAGAAAGGGGAACCCTCTTGCATTGTTGGTGAGAATGCAAACTTGTACAGCCAATATTATGGAAAATATTATGGGGATTCCTCAAAAAATTAAAATAGAACTACTCTATGATACAGTATTTACACAACTGTGTTCTTACCTAAAAAATACAAAACAGTAATTGAAAGGGATACAAGCACCCATATATTTATTGCAGCATTATTCAAAATAGGCAAAATTAGAAGCAGCCCAAGTGTACCTTGATGGATGAAGAAGATGTGGTAAATATATACAACCAAATATTACTCAGCTCCAGAAAATTAAATCTTGAAATTTGTAAAAAAATGGATGGAGGTAGAGAGTATAATGCTAAGTGAAGTAAGTTGGTCAGAGAAGAACAAATACCATATGATTTCATTTATATGGAATTTAAGAAACAAAACAAGAAAGAAAAACAAAACAAGCACAGAAAAAAGAGATGAAGAGAGACAAACCAAAAAACAGACTCTTAAATATAGAGAACAAACTAGTGGTTACCAGAGGGCAGTTAGTTTGGGGGATGGTGAAAGAGATGATGGCGAATAATGAGTACACTTATGATGAGCACTGAGTAATGTATAGAATTGTGAATCACTATATTGTACATCTGAAATTAATATAATACTCTATGTTAAGTACACTTCATTAAGATAAAAAAACAAATAAAAATGCACAATATAAACATTATGTAATTAGTGAATTACAGGTTAATCTCATGAAGAATTAAAAGTGGCTATATAAATACTTATGGTTATGCCTGAAAAAAGAACATGAGGTTATATTTGTTAAGACTTATGCTTAGTTTACACATTTTTAATGGAAAATTCCTCAGTCTCTTCACAGTGGTAGTATAAATTGCAGATTAAGACAGATAGGGGTGAAGAATGGAGAATAAGTAAATATATTGCAACTGTGATGGTGAAGGACTTATCCTTTTAAATTTCCTTGTGGGACCCTTATTCCACACCTTTAAGAAAGAATGAATTGCTCAGGAAAGCAAGGTACCTAGGACAACAGTGATGAAGCAGGAGCCTAGGGTCACTATGGCCAACAACATGGTTACCTATGTCTTTCTCTATCATAAATACTGGTAACTTCCAATTCCTGCCCTACAGCGAAAAAGGTCACTGAAAATATGTTCTGCTTTATCTCTGGGTAAGCTCCAGGTATGCCTCCTGAAAAAATGTTATCCTAAACTTTCCACTCAGTTCAATATTTCTGGGAAAGTTGCTCAATTTATAGGCTTTTATTTAATTCACTTTTAGATAGAAAGAGGGATACAACTCTGACAAATACAATTTACAACATTATCTTACCTTTTTCTGCGGGGCTCAATACAGTCACTGTGAAAAGAAAAGAGAAAGGTCAATATTAGTGATATTTAAAAACAATTTTTCTTTTCCTTTTTTAAGATATATTTATTTATTTGAGAGAGAGAGAGAGAGAGAATGGGAAAGGGCAGAGGGAAAGAGAGAGTCTTAAGCATACTCCATGCTAAGCATGGAGCCTGATGCAGGGCTTGATCTCACAATCCTGAGATCACGACCTGAGCCAAAACCAAGAGTCAAATGCTTAACCACTGCACCACCCAGGGGCCCCCAAACATCATTTTTCTAGTCCATCTTTCCATAGCATCATTTTTGAGCTATGTATTCAGTGGAATAACACTTTAGGAAAACAACCAGCCTGCTAAGATGAGGGAAGGCAAGCATGATTGGATTCCATCCTTTGCTATCTTTTTTCATCTTAAATTTGAGTTAATTAAGAATTTGTACTCATTCAATGAATACAGATATAACCAGATTTTTAAAAATTCTTCCGATCAGATAATCTTGAGCTATGTAAGAGCTTAAAAGCCAATCAATTAGGAGATGACCATTCATTTTCTCAAAGTAGTCACTGGAGAACATCTTTAAATACCAAGCTTCTCTTATATATTTAGAGTTAATTTAGTGTGGAGGTTGCATGCCAGCTCTGAGGTCAAACTGCCTGGGATAAAAACCCAGTTGCACTATTTTGTGACCTTAGGCAGGTTTCTTAACTTCCCTAATATTACCTACCTTACAAGGTTACTTGATATTCAAATGAGTTAATGCATGTAACTGCTGTTTAACATACTACCTAGTGCAAGGCAAGGATAAAATAAATATTAACACTTCTTATTATATTTGAACTGTGATTTTTGTAGAGTATCAGAACAGGAAGAAACTTTAGCAACTACCTGGCTTATCTGTCTCACCTTCCAGCTCAGAAAAAAAGGACTAGAGTTGAATCAAATAATTTGTTCAAGGTCACAGAGCAAATTAATGGTAGAGCTGGGACTAGATTCCAGCCCCCAAGGCTTTTTGAATGAACTGTATCTATACCTTCTCCAATCATTCTTCACTGCCTTATGTGATATATACATAATTTTTGCTCAGAATGTCATTTGTGCAAAGTGAGGCCTGTCTTTAGTCACCACCATCTGTGACCATTTATACTAAGTGTTAAGGCAAAGTGAAACTATAAGGCATGGCTTTCAATCTTGAGAAATTATTCAGTTAAGATGGTTTTCAGGGGAGCTGGGGTGGATCACTTGGTTAAGCATCTCACTCTTGATTTTGGATCAGATCATGATCTTAGCATCCTGGGATCCTGCCCTGAACTGAGCTTTGCACTGGGTGTAGAGCCTGCTTGGGATTCTCTCTCTCTCTCTTTCTCTGCCCCTCCCCCACCACTTGCATGTGCAGTCTCTTTAGAAGAGAAAAAAAAATTTTTAATTAAAAAATACATGGTTTTCATACACAAAGATAAATACTTATGGTCAGAAAAATGGGGAAAAAAATCCAAACAGAGAGTGATACTATATTCTAGGGGCTATTTCCTCAAGTCATTCATCAGTTATACTTCCTCTTTCTCTTCATTTCCAGGTCTACTTTTGTTGAGTCTAAAAATTTATCCTTTTAATAATCATTTGAATGAACTTTGTTAAAACTATTTTATTTAGGGATGAAAGACCTCAGTGTGAGACAGGAATCCATCAAAATCCTTGAGGAGAACAGGGGCAAAAACCTCTTTAACTTCAGCTGCAACAACTTTTTCTTAGAAACCACCAAAGGCAAGAGAAGCAAGAACAAAAATGAACTCTTGGGACTTCATCAGGATCAAAAGCTTTTGCACAGCAAAGGAAACAGTCAACAAAACCAAAAGACAACTGACAGAATGGGAGAAGATATTTTCAAATGACATATCAGATAAAGGGCTAGTATCCAAAGTCTATAAAGATCTTATCAAACTCAACATCCAAGGAAAAAACAATCCAATCAAGAAATGGGCAGAAGATATAAACAGACATTTCTGCAAAGAAGACACCAAATGGCCAACAGACATGTGAAAAAGTGCTCAACATCACTCGGCATCAGGGAAAGGCAAATCAAAACCACAGTGAGATACCACCTCACACCACTCAGAATGGCTAAAATTAACAAGTCAGGAAATGACATGTGTTGGTGAGGATGTGGAGAAAGGGGAACCCTCCTACACTGTTGGTAGGAATGCAAGGTGGTGCAGCCACTCTGGAAAACAGTATGGACGTTCCTCAAAAAATTAAAAATAGAGCTACCCTACGACCCAGCAATTTTGCACTACTGGGTATTTACCCTAAAGATACAAATGTAGTGATCTGAAGGGGCACCTGCACACTAATGTTTATAGCAGCAATGTCCACAATAGCCACACTATGGAAAGAGCCTAGAGGTCCATCAACACATGAATGGATAAAGAAGATGTGGTATATATATATATACAATGGAATATTATGCAGCCATCAAAAAATTGAAATCTTGCCATTTGCAATGTGGCTGGAACTACAGGCTATTATGCTAAGCAAAATAAGTCAATCAGAGAAAGACAATTATCATATGATCTCACTGATATGTGGAATTTGAGAAACAAAACAGAAGATCATAGGGGAAGGGAGGGAAAAATGAAACAAGAAGAAACCAGAGAGGGAGACAAACCATAACAAACTCTTAATCTTAGGAAACAAACCGAGGGTTGCTGGAGGGAAGGGGAGTGGGAGGGATGGGGTGGCTGGGTGATGGACATTGGAGAGGGTATGTGCTATGGTGAGTGCTGTGAATTGTGTAAGACTGATGAATCCCAGACCTGTACCCCTGAAACAAATAATACATTGTATGTTATTTAAAGAAAACTATTCTATTCTGTTAGTGCAAAAATGTGACCAGGTAATGTCCTCTTTTTTATAATATACCTGCCTAGAGATGGATACTAACTTTTTTTCCCTTTCCAGTTTAAAAAATCCTGGTTAAGAATGATTAAAAGAAGCATATGCTCTACTTTGACAATGCAAATGGAAATGGAAACAAGAAGCCTTGGTGGGTCAACCTAGGATGCATGATTTTGCACATATATGTTTCATGACTCAATCAGCTGAACTAGGCTCTGAACTGGGTAAATAACATATCCTTAAAATGGAGTGGGGGAGAACAGAACTGCTTGCAGACCGAGCCTAAAGAGTGGTTGACAAACTACTGTTTGGTACATCGCTTTCTAGCTCTATGGCTGAACAATCACTGGTAAGCAAAAAGTGAAGGTCCTAACTACCATTTGCTTGACCACTTGCTATAGTACTTGTGGGTGAGGGAAGGCACTTTGAAGATGTTGGAATGAGACAATGTGTATACAGAAAAATGAGTGGAAACCAGTGAAGTTTCCAGGTGGAGAACAGCTATCTTTAAGTAATTTTATATCTGTCATGGTGCAAGTGGGATTGGTTCATACAATCAAGAACAGTGGCCAGAAATAGAATCAATGGTTAAAAGCTACAGGTCAACACATTTTAGCTCAATATAAGAAAAAAAATCATGATTCTGATGATGATGATGATGACAGTGATGACTGACAATGATGGATTGGCAGCATTGGAAAGGACTGAGTTTCCCATTACACACACTTCGAAATGTTGTAGAGGGCATTTACACATTAGTTAGACAGTGGACTTGACTTTTAAAGTTCCTTATATTCCTGGAATCTGTAAGGATTCAATAAACCTAAGGGAAAAAATATTTTCTTGCAAAATTCCCTGTTGGAAGTTACATACTTCTGAAGAAAAAAAAAAATAAGGGCCTTTATTATAAAACACTGGGCACTTATCTTGGAATTTCTGCCTTTCCTCTAGTGATCTTTGTAATATTGCCTTTTTCACTATTAAAGGAAGAGATTAATAATATGTCAGTCATATTTAAAATGAAAATATTATTGCTTGTGATGTTTAATTTTATGTGTCAACTTGACTAGGCTAAGGGATGCCCAGATAGCTGATAAAACATTATTTCTGGGTGTGTCGGTGAGGGTATTTCTGGAATAGATTAGCATTTAAAGCAGCAGACAGTGAAGATTACCCTCACCAATTTGGCATGAGCATCATTCAATCCTTTGAGGGCCTGAATAGAACAAAAATGTAGAAGTAAGGCAGATTTGTTGTCTGAATGACCTCAAACCTCTATCTTCTTTTGTAATCAGACATTGGTATTCCTGGTTCTCAGGCGTTTGGACTTGGACTAAAACTTACACCATTGGTTCCCCTGGTTCTCAGGCCTTCAGCTTTGTACTGAAATTACACCACTGGTTTTCCTGGGCCTCCAAGCTTTCAGAAGGTAGATCATGGGACTTAACCTTAGTAATCATATAAGCCTAAGCCCTTGTAATAAATCCCTTTCTATATCGTTATACATATTTTATTGGTCTTGTTTCTTTGAAGAACTATAATAGAATGCTATAACATGGATGAAACTCAAAAATATTATGTACAGTGAAGAAGCCAGATAAAGAAGACTGTATATATTGCACAATTCCATTTGTACGACTGCCTAGAAAAGGTAAGTTTTAGAAAGAGAAAGCAATGAAATCTTGCCATTTGCAACGATGTGGATGGAACTAGAGGGTATTATGCTTAGTGAAATAGGTCAATCGGAGAAAGACAACTATCATATGATCTCCCTGATATGAGGAAGTGGAGATGCAATGTGGGGGGGGTTGGGGGGTAGGAAAAGAAAAAATGAAAGAAGATGGGATTGGGAGGGAGACAAACCATAAAAGACTCAATCTCAAAAAACAGACTGAGGATGGCTGGGGGGAGGGGGGTCGGGAGAGGGTGGTGGGGTTATGGACATTGGGGAGGGTATGTGCTATGGTGAGTGCTGTGAAGTATGTAAACCTGGCGATTCACAGACCTGTACCGCTGGGGCTAATAATACATTATATGTTTATAAAAAAATTTAAAAATTAAAAAAAAAAAAAGAAAGCAGATCAGTAGTTGCCTAGGGCTGAAAAAGTGAGGTACTGCAAGTGGGCATGAAGAAAGTTTGGGGGGGTGATAGAAATGTTTTATAACTATACCAGGTGATGGTTGTACAACACTATATATTTATGAAAATCACTGAACTACATACCTGCAATGGGTGGGTTTTAGGGCATGTAATCTATACTTTAATAAAGCTGTTTAAAAATAATAAAAATGAAAATGTTACAAAAGTCATTATAAAATTTTACAAAATTAATCTTTTATCATGAATCTCTTGGATAAGTGTACACTTAGTCATTCTATGGGTAAGCTGCCATGCATGACTGTACAGTGATGTGATACGTGTAATTATATACCTGCTTTTTTCCTTCAAATTTTAGTTCACTACTGGGAAGTACTTGGAATTATCATCAAATAAATTTTTGTACTGTTTCTCCTTTTTTCTTTCGCCTAATTACTGGTTCTTTGCAACTAGGTATGGAGAGAAGGTATGGAAATGTGGAGTACATGTAAGGACATTTCATCACAGATAATTAGTGTTAAAAAACAAAGCATACCTCATAACTTCCTTTCAGCAGATGCATATTGTAGGGTTCCCAAAATGGGAATGTTAGAGTAGTCCTAATTTGAGGCTAGATGGAGATGGTCAGCAAACATAGCAGGAAGGACATGGAAGAAATTCCACAATGGTGCTGACCAATAAAAATATAATACAAGCCATGTAGTTTATTGTTCTAACAAGAACATTTCAAACATTGAAAAAATACCAAGTGAAGTTAACTTTAATATTTTATTTAGTCCAATATATCAAAAACATCATTTCAACATGTTATGTACATAAAATTATTAACATTTTATATTCTTATTTTTGTATGAAACTTTTGAAAGCTGGTATATACATTATGCTTCAGCACATCTCAATTCAGAGGCCATTTTCAAGTGTTTAATAGGCACATGTGGCTAGTAGCTTCCAAATTAGATAGTAAAGCTCAAAAGGACTTGTAAAAGAAAAGTGGGAAGGTTGAAAATTGAGTCTATTGAGATGAATGTTCACTCACAATATGAAGTTCTCTTTTAATTAATGACTCATTTGGGAGGTGAGTTCATTGCAATGATGTATTACATTTACTTTGGCATGTACTAATAATGTGGCTCTGCCACTTACTTGTTCTGTGGCCCTAAACAAATTATTTAATCTCTCTGGGCCTCAGTTTCCTCACCTGTAAAATGATGATAAAATTATATACATTATAAGGTGTTATAGGAATTAAATGACGAAATATATGTAAAGTACTTGGGTGTCTGGTATATAATAAGTACTTAATTATTGTCAGCTCTTTTTTCTGAGAAAGATAACCCTTTCAGTAAGGCTAGGTTTTAGAATAGTTTAGGATAAAAAAAAGTCTTATTTAAAAATATTGTTTATTATAGCAATCCAAAAGTTTCATATTATGGTTTTAAAATAATGTATTCAATGTCAAAGTGAATATATTTGATACTTTCTTTTTCCATTTCATGTTTCTTAGACTTTAGACAGAGAAAAGAATTTAAAATGAAGAACCTAGATACATTTCTCATTATGTTCTGCTTGTTGAGAGCAAACTAGTCACACCAGATTTCATTTACTCCTCTGAAAAAGTTACTCATACCAGCCATTCTTTTACTTGTTTAGACAGCTACCTTCAAATATGGATAATTTCAATACCCATGTAGGGAACTAATAAAAATATAGATTATAGGGTCCTCTTCATATAACAAATCTCTGGGTGAAGTTACAGGAATTTGTACTTTAAAAACTCAGTAGGTGATTCTGATTATCAGCTAGGTATAAGAACTATTGGAGTTATTTTAGATGTTTGGTTTGTTATCTTAGTAGTCAGGTGTGATAAATTTAACTGTTTTGCATGTGGGAGACTTACAAAACTATTTTAGATATGAGAATACCATTATTGACATAGGCATTCACACAGGCTTAAATGGGTAACTTTTACTTATTCAGAAACTTGGTTTCCAGGAAATATTCCTTCTGGGTTTTTGCCTTATTTTTTCATTTCTTTTGAATCTTTTTGAAGGATTTCTAATTCTGAGGAGAATTATTTCCTGGATCTTTTTAGATCTCAAAATGGTCACTGTTGGTCACCAAAAATGGTAGAGTAGGGAATTCCAGGGTTTTGTCTTTCATCAAGAAGTTATAAATGAAGTGGCAAAGACTGTTAGAATCAATTTCTACAGAATTCTGTAATTTAATAAAAAATGTACAATAATCAAGAGGGTACAGTTAGTGAAGAAAGGAGTTGTTGCTTTTTGGTAAGGGAATGCTGTGGCATTTTAAATTTTCTCTTACCATTCTTCACATCCAAGATCAGAAGGGGCTGTGAGAATAGCCTGGTATGGTTTTACAAATGCCAGAAGTAGTGATACAGACCTTATTAACAAAGATTGTGGTTGTGAGTCTTGATGGTCCTACAGCTCCTTCAAAGACCAAAACAAAGGCTTCCCTGTATATCTGACTCAGAGCATTCCCAGGTCTGAGGCACCTTCTTGGGTGGCCTTTGCTGAAAGCATTTATAGGCACAAGTATTGAATGCAGCAGCCTGGGGCAAAAGACAACACTTGAGACAGGCAATTAACAGAATAAAAAGCATGGGAATGAAGAGATCAACAAAACAGGTAGGAGAATAAATGTTTAAAAGCTACACTGTGTACCATGGAATTAAGAAGGGTACACACATGCAGGGCAGAATGCATGCCTAGAAAAGGCAAGAGAAGACCTTAAGCTTTCACTTCTAACTGGCCCTCAGGCATTTAAAAAGTAGGGAAAGACTAAAGCAGAGTTGTAAACTGGATGGAAGGAGTAGAAAGAGTAAAGGATTGCACCAACACAGAGCTAATGTGCAAAGGCTGGGAAAGTATATTTTTCTTCTTTTCTATTTCGGACTCCAGACACTCATGAAACCTTTATCAAACAACTAACTTACAACAAGGTTAAGAAACAAAGCCTTTAGAGACCACATATAACAAAGAATACATTCTTTAAACTAGAAAAATCACTAAAGAAGCAAACAAAACCAACTTACAACAGGTAGCAAAAACAAACCCTAAAGAGGTAAAGAATCTAATTTCTAGAGTTCTACTTTATAATATTCTAAATGTACGTTTTTCAACAACAAAAAATTACAGGGCAGGGGGGCCTGGGTGGCTCAGTCATTAAGCATCTGCTTTCGGCTCAGGTCATGATCCCAGGGTCCTGGGATCGAGCCTTTTTTGGGCTCCCTGCTTGGTAGGAAGCCTGCTTCTCCTTCTCCCACTCCCCCTGCTTCTGTTCCCACTCTTGCTGTGTCTCTCACTGTCAAATAAATAAATAAAATCTTTTAAAAAATTACAGGGCATACAAAGAAACAAAACAATATAGCTTATTAATGGGAAAAAAATTAATAGAAACTGTCCAGGAAGCCCAGCCAATAACTTACTAGACAAAGACTTTAAATGCACTGTCTTAAAGATACTCAAAGAGCTAAAAGAAACTGTGTATTATAACTGTCCCTCAGAATAATGTACTGCTTAAAATATAACCTATGAGAAATTATACTAGTTACCAAGATGCTTAGGTATAGCCTTAAGAAAAACATGCACTGGCAACAGGCCTCCGGGGAAGAGAACAATATGTGTCCTTGAAGTCGACCAGCTGGGGATGTCTGGCTTGCTCAGGCTGGAATGCTGCCTGCTTCATTTTTCCATTATCTCCCCTTGCCCTGAGAACATCAGCAGTTAGTCAGACAATCCTTTAGTTTGGGCTTGCCCACTATAGGTCATGTACTATGTGACCAGACATATTTTGCCTTTCTTCTAATGTATCTACAAGACTCATGGTCAATGTGTAATCTACTATGGCTTCTTTGTTGGTTGTTACTCGCTTTCTAATAAATATGAGACTGAGGAGGTGTTCGGGCTGACAGTCTTTTCTACTGTCACTCCCTGCTCCCATTCTCTTGCAGCCAACTTGTTTGTACCTCATTCTTCTCCCATGTGCTGTCAGGAGGTGGCAGCATATTAAAAAAATAAAAAGATCAAAAGAATGAAAATAGGATATATAAATGAAGAGATACAAAACAGAGAAAGGAACCAAATAGATAATCTGGAGATGAAAAGGAAAATCATGAAATGAAAAATTTACTAGAGGAATCCAACAGCACATCTGAGCAGGCAAAAGAAGGAATTGGTGAATATGAAGACAGGTTGACTTAAATTACTCAGTCTGAAGAGCAAATTGAGAAAGTGACAGAAAAATGAACAAAGCCCATTAGACTTGTAGTGCACTAACAAATATAATATCATATGCACAATGGGAGTTCAGAAAGAGAGCAGAAAAAGGGGGAACAAAGAATTTTTGAAGAAATGATAACTGAAAACTCCACAAATTTGTTAAAAGACATGAATCTAAACATCCAGGAAGCTCAATAAACTACACATAGCATAAACTAAAGGATATCCACAATCAGACACATTATAATCAAACTGACAAACCAAAGACAAACGAAACAGCTTAAAAGCAGGAAAGAATCGGGGCGCCTGGGTGGCTCAGTGGGTTAAAGCCTCTGCCTTCGGCTCAGGTCATGGTCTCAGGGTCCTGGGATCAAGCCCCACATCGGGCTCTCTGGTCAGCAGGAAGCCTGTTTCCCCCTCTCTCTCTGCCTGCTTCTCTGCCTAGTTGTGATCTCTCTGTCAAATAAATAAAATCTTTTTAAAAAGCAAGAAAAAATAAGCAACTCCACATGTAAGAATAAGATTAACATCTGATTTCTCCTTGGAAACAATGGAGGCCAGAAGGGAGTGAGATGCCATATTTAAAGTATTGAAAGAGGGGGAGGAGTCAACATGGAGGAGAAGTAGCAGGCTGAGACTACATCAGGTAGCAGGAGATCTGCTAGATAGCTTATCAAACCATAGCGAACACTTACAAATACAACAGGAGATCGAAGAGAAGAAGAGCAACAATTCTAAAAACAGAAAATCTACCAATTTCTGAAAGGTAGGACTGGCAGAGAAGTGAATCCAACGTGACAGGAAGATAGACCGCAGGGGGAGGGGCCAGCTCCTGGTAAGCAGCAGAACAGAGCACAAAATCAGGACTTTTAAAAGTAGGTTCCACTGAGGGACAACGCTCCAGAGGCTAAACTGGGGTGAAGCCCACGCGGGGTCAGCGTGGCCCCAGGTCCCACGGAGTCACAGAAGGATCGGGTATGTCTGAGTGTCGCAGAGCTTGCAGGTATTAGAGTGGGGAAGCCAGCTACAGAGACAGAGCCAAGGAGTGAGTTCTCAACTCGGGGTTACCTTGAACCGTAATTTGTGGCGCAGGCCATTGCTCTTTGAGTGGGGTCCCCACAAGATCCGGGGAGACAAGCCCTGGAAGAGCTCAGGGATCTTTGGGGTTTGGAGACTCCAGCCGGAGCTGTATGCCAGAGACAGAGACGCTTGGTCACAGGCTGGGTGAGCTCGAAGCGCGGCCAGAGGCCAGCGAGACAGGAGTGATTGAGCATTTTTCTTCAAGCGCAGCCAGAGGCCAGGGAGATGGGAGTGATTGAGTGCTTTTCTCTGAGGGCGCATTGAGGAGTAGGGGCCTGAGCTCTCGGTACCTCTGGGCCGCAGACTGGGAGGCCGCCATATTCATTCCTGTCCTCCAGAACTCTAAGGAAAGCATTCAGGGAACAAAAGCTCCCGAAAGCGAACCGGAGCGGATTACATAGCCTGACCCCTGGTAAGGGTGGAGTAATTCCGCCTTGGACAAAGACACTTGAGAATCACAACAGGCCCTTCCCCAAAAAGATCAACAAGGAATCCAGCAAAGACCAAGCTGACTTACCAAGGAGAACAGCGGAATTCCAGAGGAGGAGAAAGCAAAGCATAGAATTCATGGCTTTCTCCCCATGATTCTTTAGTCTTGCAGTAAATTAATTTTTTTTAATTGTATTTCTTTTCTTCTGCTAATTTTTTAAACTTTTACCCTTTCCTCTTTTAATGTTTTTAACTAGTTTATCTTAACAATACCTTTCATTAAAAAAATAAAAATTTTTTGAAACTTCATTCTTATAGTCATATTTTATCCTTCATTGTATCTAACTTTATTTTTGTATACACATAGGGTTTTCACTTCTAAAAAATTTTGGGTACAACTTCTTCTAATAGATCAAAATATATCCTAAATCTAGCTCTGGGCTTGTTCTAGTCTCCAGCCCGAGCAAATTCTCTCCACTTTCTTTTTCTTTATTCTCCCAACCAACTTATTTTATCAACTCCTTTTTTAGAAATTAAAAAAAATTTTTTTTCATCTTTATAGGCATATTTCATCCCTTCATTGTGTTTACCTTTATATATGTTTTCATTCTTTAAAATTTTGGGAGGTAGTTTCTTCTAAGAGACCAAAATACTCCCAAAATTAAGTGGGTGACCCTTTTCTAGTCACCAGTCTAATATATATATATATATTATGTATATATATATATAAAATATATGTATATATATATATAAAATATTTTTAATATTTTTTTCTTTACTTGTTCTCTTCTTTTAGTTGTTCTTTTTTATCTGAACTTCTTTTTATCCCCTTTCTCTGCCCCCCCCATGATTTGGGGTCTCTTCTGATTTGGTTAAGGCACATTTTCCTGGGGTCCTTGCCACCCTTTTAGTATTTTATTTGCTCCTTCATATATTCTTATCTGGACAAAATGACAAGGCGGAAAAACTCACCTCAAAAAAAAAAAAAAAAAAGAACAAGAGACAGTACCAAAGGCTATGGACCTACTCAATATGGACATTGGTAAAATGTCAGATCTAGAGTTCAGAATGACGATTCTCAAGGTTCTAGATGGGCTTAAAAAAGACATGGAAGATATGAGAGAAACCCTCTCCGGAGAGCTAAAAGCCCATTCTGGAGAAATAAAAGAACTAAAATCTAACCAAGTTGAAATCAAAAAAGCTATTAATGTGGTGCAATAAAAAATGGAGGCTCTTACTGCTAGGATAAATAAGGCAGAAGAAAGAATTAGTGATATAGAAGACCAAATGATGGAGATTAAAGAAGCTGAGCAAAAGAGAGACAATTACTGGACCACAAGGGGAGAATTCAAGAGCTAAGTGACACCAAAAGACAAAACAACATTAGAATAATTGGGATTCCTGAAGAAGAAGAAAGACAGAGGGGAGCAGAAGGTATATTGGAAAGAATTACTGTAGAGAATTTCCCTAATATGGCAAAGGGAACAAGCATCAAAATCCAGGAGATGCTATAGGTCCACACCTCGTCACCTGATGGTAAAATTTACAAGTCTTAGCAACAAAGAGAAAATCCTGAAAGCAGCCTGGGAAAAGTCTGTAACATACAAGGGTAAAAACATTAGATTGGCAGCGGACCAATCCACAGAGACCTGGCAGGCCAGAAAGGGCTGGCATGATATATTCAGAGCACTAAAGGAGAAAAACATGCAGCAAAGAATACTATATCCAACTAGGCTATCATTGAAAATAGAAGGAGAGATAAATAGCTTCCAGGACAAACAAAAACTGAAAGAATTTGCAAACACCAAACCAGCTCTACAGAAAATATTGAAAGGGGTCCTCTAAGCAAAGAGAGACCCTAAAAGTACTAGATCAAAAAGGAACAGAAACAATATACAGGAACAGTCACCGTACAGGCAATACATTGGCAATAAATTCATCTCTCTCAATAGTTACCCTGTAAATGGGCTAAATGCCCCAATCAAAAGACACAGGGTATCAGAATGGATAAAAAAATAAACCCATCAATATGCTGCCTACAAGAAACTCATTTTAGACCTGAAGAAACCTCCAGATTTAAAGTGAGGAGGTGGAAAACAATTTACCATGCTAATGGACATCAGAAGAAAGCTGGGGTGGCAATCCTTATATCAGATCAATGAAATTGTAAGCCAAAGACAATAATAAGAGATGAGGAAGGACACTATATCATACTCAAAGGGGCTGTGCAACAAGAAGATCTAACAATTTTAAATCTTTATGCTCCTAACATGGGAGCAGCCAACAATATAAACCAATTAATAACAAAATCAAAGAAACACACTGACAATAATACAATAATAGTAGGGGACTTTAACACTCCCCTCACTGAAATGGATAGATAATCCAAACAAAAGATCAACAAGGAAATAAAGGCCTTAAATGACACACTGGACCAGATGGACATCACAGATATATCCAGAACATTCCATCCCAAAGTAACAGAATATGCAATCTTCTCTAGCGCACATGGAACATTCTCCAGAAGAGATCACATCCTGGGTCATAAATCAGGTCTCAACTGGTACCAAAACATTGGGATCATTCCCTGCATATTTTCGTACCAAAATGCTCTGAATCCAGAACTCAATCACAAGGGGAAATTTGGAAGAACCCAAATACATGGAGACTAAACAGCATCCTACTAAAGAATGAATGGGTCAACCAGGAAATTAAAGAAGAATTGAAAAAATTCATGGAAACAAATGATAATGAAAACACAGCAGTTCAAAATCTGTAGGACACAGAAAAGGCAATCCTGAGAGGAAAATATATAGCAATACAAGCTTTTCTCAAGAAACAAGAAAGGTCTCAAATACACAACCTAAACCTACACCTAAAGGAGCTGGAGAAAGAACAGCAAATCAAGCCTAAACCCAGCAGGAGAAGAGAAATCCTAAAGATCAGAGCAGAAATCAATGAAATAGAAACCAAAAAAACAATAGAACAAATCAAAGAAACTAGGAGCTGGTTCTTTGAAAGAATTAGTAAGATTGATAAACCCCTAGCCAGACTTATCAAAAAGAAAAGAGAAAGGACCCAAATTTATAAAATCATGAATGAAAGAGGAGAGATCACAACCAACAACAAAAAAATACAAACAATTGTAAGAACATACTATGAGCAACTCTACACCAACAAATCTGACAATCTGGAAGAAATGGATACATTCGTAGAGATGTATAAACTACCACAACTGAACCAGGAAGAAATAGACAACCTGAACAGATCCATAACCAATAAGGAGATGGAAACAGTCATCAAAAATCTCCAAACAAACAAAAGCCCAGGGCCAGACGGCTTCCCGGGGGAATTCTACCAAACATTTAAAGAAGAATTAATTCCTATTTTCCTGAAACAGTTCCAAAAAACAGAAATGGAAGGAAAACTTCAAAACTCATTTTATGAGGCCAGCATCACCCTGATCCCAAAACGAGACAAAGATCCTATCAAAAAAGAGAATTACATACCAATATCCTTGATGAACATAGATGTGAAAATTCTCACCAAAATACTAGCCAATAGAATCCAACAGTACATTAAAAGGATTATTCACCACGACCAAGTGGGATTTATTCCAGGGCTGCAAGGTTGGTTCAACATCCGCCAATCAATCAATGTCATACAATACATTAATAAAAGAAAGAACAAGAACCATATGATACTCTCAGTAGATGCTGAAAAAGCATTTGACAAAGTGCAGCATCCCTTCCTGATTAAAACTCTTCAAAGTGTAGGGATAGAGGGCACATACCTCAATATCATAAAAGCCATCTATGAAAAACCCACTGCAAATATCATTCTCAATGGAGAAAAACTGAAAGCTTTTCCGCTAAGGTTGGGAACATGGCAGGGATGTCCGTTATCACCACTGCTATTCAACATAGTACTAGAAGTCCTAGCCTCAGCAATCAGACAACAAAAGGAAATTAAAGGCATCCATATCGGCAAAGAAGAAGTCAAACTATCACTCTTCGCAGATGATATGATACTATATGTGGAAAACCCAAAAGACTCCACTCCAAAACTGCTAGAACTTGTACAGGAATTCAGTAAAGTGTCAGGATATAAAAGGAATGCTCAGAAATCCGTTGCATTTCTTTTCACCAACAAGACAGAAGAAAGAGAAATTAAGGAGTCAATCCCATTTACAATTGCACCCAAAACCATAAGATACCTAGGAAGAAACCTAACCAAAGAGGCAAATAATCTATACTCAGAAAACTATAAAGTACTCGTGAAAGAAATTGAGGAAGACACAAAGAAATGAAAAAGTGTTCCATGCTTCTGGATTAGAAGAACAAATATTGTGAAAATGTCTATGCTACCTAAAGCAATCTACAGATTTAATGCAATCCCTATCAAAATCCCATCCATTTATTTCAAAGACATGGAACAAATAATCCTAAAATTTATATGGAACCAGAAAAGACCTCGAATAGACAAGGGAATATTGAAAAAGAAAGCCAAACTTGGTGACATCACAATTCCAGACTTCAAGCTCTATTACAATGCTGTCATCATCAAGACAGTATGATACTGGCACAAAAACAGACACATAGATCAATGGAATAGAATAGAGAGCCCAGAAATAGAACCTCAACTCTATGGTCAACTAATCTTCACAAAGCAGGAAGGCATGTCCAGTGGAAAAAAGACAGCCTATTCAACAAATGGTGTTGGGAAAATTGGACAGCCACATGCAGAAAAATGAAATTGGACCATTTCCTTACACCACACACGAAAATAGACTCAAAATGGATGAAGGACCTCAATGTGAGAAAGGAATCCATCAAAATCCTTAAGGGGAACACAGGCAGCAACCTCTTCGACCTCAGCTGCAGCAACTTCTTCCTAGAAACATCGCCAAAGGCTAGGGAAGCAAGGGCAAAAATGAACTATTGGGATTTCATCAAGATGAAAACTGTTGCACATCAAAAGAAACAGTTAACAAAACCAAAAGACAACTGACAGAATGGGAGAAGATATTTTCAAATGACATATCAGATAAAGGGCTAGTATCCAAAATCTATAAACAACTTATCAAAATGAACACCCAAAGAACAAATAATCAAATCAAGAAATTGGCAGGAGACATGAACAGACATTTCTGCAAAGAAGACATCCAGATGGCCAACAGACACATGAAAAACTGCTCCACATTACTCAGCATCAGGGAAATACAAATCAAAACCACAATGAGATATCACCTCATACCAGTCAGAAAGGCTAAAATTAACAAGTCAGGAAATGACAGGTGCTGGCGAGGATGCAGAGAAAGGGGAACCCTCCTACACTGTTGGTGGGAATGCAAGCTAGTGCAGCCACTCTGGAAAACAGCATGGAGGTTCCTCAAAAAGTTGAAAATAGAGCTACCCTATGACCCAGCAATTGCACTACTGGGTATTTACCCTAAATATACAAATGTAGTGATCCGAAGGGGCACATGCACCTGAATGTTTATGCAGAAATGTCCACAATAGCCAAACTATGGAAAGAACCTAGATGTCCATCAACATATGAATGGATAAAGAAGATGTGGTATATATATACAATGGAATACTATGCAGCCATCAAAAGAAATTAAATCCTGCCATTTGCGATGATGTGGATGGAACTAGAGGGTATTATGCTTAGTGAAATAAGCCAATCAGAGAAAGACAACTATCATATGATCTCCCTGATATGAGGAAGTAGAGATTCAACGTAGGGTGTTTGGGGGGTAGGAAAAGAATAAATGAAACAAGATGGGATTGGGAGGGAGACAAACCATAAGAGACTCTTAATCTCACAAAACAAACTGAGGGTTGATGGGGTGAGGGGGGTCGGGAGGTATGGACATTGGGTGGGGTTATGGACATTGGGGAGGGTATGTACTATGGTGAGTGCTGTGAAGTGTGTAAACCTGGTGATTCACAGACCTGTACCCCTGGGGCTAATAATACATTATATGTTTATTAAAAAAATGAAAAATTTAAAAAAATAAAGTATTGAAAGAAAAATATCTGTCAAGAATCTGATAACATAAAACACTATCCTTCAAAAAGTGAAAGATAAAATAAGACATTCACAGATAAAAAATGATTGAATTCATCACTGGTAGAAGTGTCCTTTAAGAAATGACAGAGTTCTGCAGGAAGAAATGAATGGGCACTAACTGTAACTAAAACCATTAAAAGAAACCAAGAACACTGGTAAAGGTAACTACGATGTAAATATAAAAGCTAGTAGGATTGTATTTTTGGTTTTTAGTTCTTCTATTTAGTATGTGATTTAAAGATAAATCCATAAGACAATAATAATAAATCTGTGTTAACAGGCACACAATTTATGAAGACGCAATATGGCAGAGTTAAAAGTGAGGACTGGAGCAGAAAAGGAGTACAGTTTTGTATACTGTTATACTAAGCTGGTATTGATTCAAATTATTTGAACTTAATCATAAATATGTTAATTATATTATCAAGGGTAAGCACTATGAAAAAATATATACATATATATATAATGAAATTACAAAAAATTGAAATGGGTGCGTTAAAAATCATTTAAAAGATAAGGATAAAGGGAGACAAGATGGCGGGGAAGTAGGAAGAGATACAATCTCTTGAAAGCCACTAGGACAAAGAGGCCCCTTACGTACAGAGGAAAGCCCATCAGAATAACGTCAGGCTTGTCCACAGAAACCTGGCAAGCCAGAAAGGACTGGCAAGATATATTCAGGGTACTAAATGAGAAGAACATGCAGCCAAGAATACTTTATCCAGCAAGACTGACATTCAAAATAGATAGAGAGATAAAGAGTTTCCAAGACCGGCAAGGCTTAAAAGAATATGCGACCACCAAGCCGACACTGCAGAAAATATTAAGGGGGGTTCTATAAAAGAGGAAAAATCCTAAGAATATCATTGAACAGAAATATAGAGACAATCTACAGAGGGAAGACTTCAAAGGTAACATGATGTCAATAAAAACGTATCTCTCAATAATCACTCTCAATGTGAATGGCCTAAATGCGCCCATAAAATGATACAGGGTTGCAGACTGGATAAAACGACAGGACCCATCCATATGTTGTCTACAAGAGACCCATTTTGAGCCTAAGGATACACCCAGACTGAAAGTAAAGGGATGGAGAAGCATCTTTCATGCCAATGGACCTCAAAAGAAGGCCGGGGTAGCGATTCTCATATCAGATAAATTAGATTTTAAACTAAAGACTGTAGTCAGAGATACAAAAGGACGCTACATCATTCTTAAAGGGACTATCCACCAAGATGATCTAACAATTGTATATATCTATGCCCCCAATATGGGAGCAGCCAATTACATAAGAAAACTATTAATCAAGATAAAGAGTCATATTGATATGAATACATTAATAGTAGGAGATCTTAACACGCCTCTCTCAGTAATAGGGAGATAATCCAAGCAGAAAATCAATAAAGAAAAAGAGCATTGAATGACACATTGGACCAGATGGACCTCATAGATATATACAGAACATTCCACCCTAAAACAACAGAATACTCATTCTTCTCCAGTGTACATGGAACTTCTCCAAAATAGACCACATACTGGGTCACAAATCAGGACTCAACTGATACCAAAAGACTGAGATATTCCCTGCATATTCTCAGATCACAATGCTTTGAAACTGGAGCTCAATCACAAGGGAAAGTTCGGAAGGAACTCAAACACCTGGAAGCTAAAGACCACCTTGCTTAAGAATGCTTGGATCAACCAGGAGATCAAAGAAGAACTTAAACAATTCATGGAAACCAATGAGAATGAAGTTACTTCAGTCCAAAACCTATGGGATACAGCAAAGGTGGTCCTAAGGGGGAAAAACATAGACATCCAAGCCTCCCTCAAAAAAATTGAAAAATCCAGAATACACAAGCTGTCTCTATACCTTAAAGAACTGGAGAATCAACAACAAATCAAACCAACTCCACACATAAGAAGGGAAATAATCAAGATTAGAGCAGAGATCAATGAGGTAGAAACCAGAGATACAGTAGAACGTATCAATGAAACTAGAAGTTGGTTTTTTTGAAAGAATCAATAAGATCGATAAACCATTGGCCACACTAATCCAAAAGAAAAGAGAGAAGGTCCAAATTAATAAAATTATGAATGAAAAGGGAGAGATCAAAACTAACACCAAGGAAGTAGAAACAATCATCAGAAGTTATTATCAACAGTTATATGCCAATAAGCTAAGCAACCTAGATAAAATGGATGCATTCCTAGAAAACTATAAACTCCCAAAATTGAATCAGGAAGAAATTGACAACCTGAATAGACGGATAGCTAGTAACGAGATTGAAGCAGTGATCAAAAACCTCCCAAAAAACAAGAGCCCAGGACTTTATGGATTCCCTGGGGAATTCTACCAAACTTTCAAGGAAGAATGAACACCTATTCTCCTGAAGCTGTTTCAAAAAATTGAAGCAGAAGGAAAACTTCCAGACTCTTTTTATGAAGCCAGCATTACCCTGATCCCCAAACCAGGCAAAGACCACACTAAAAAGGAGAATTTCAGACCAATATCCTTGATGAATATGGATGCTAAGATTCTCAACAAGATCCTAGCAAACAGGATCCAACAGCACATTAAAAAGATTATCCACCATGACCAGGTGGGATTCATCCCTGGGATATAAGGATGGTTCAACATTTGCAAATCAATCAATGTGATAGAATAAATCAATAAGAGAAGAAAGAAGAACCACATGGTCCTCTCAATGGATGCAGAAAAAGCATTTGACAAAATCCAGCATCCGTTCCTGATTAAAACACTTCAAATTATAGGGATAGAGGGAACATTCCTGAACTTCATCAAATCTATCTATGAAAGACCCACAGCAAAGATCATCCTCAATGGGAAAAAGCTTGCAGCCTTCCCATTGAGATCAGGAACACGACAAGGATGCCCACTCTCACTACTCTTGTCCAACATAGTATTAGAAGTCCTAGCAACATCAATCAGACAACAAAGAGAAATAAAAGGTATCCAAATTGGCAATGAAGAAGTCAAACTCTCTCTCTTCGCAGATGACATGATTCTTTATTTGGAAAACCCAAAAGACTCCACCCCCAAACTACTAGAACTGATACAGCAATTCAGTAACGTGGCAGGATACAAAATCAATGTACAGAAATCAGTGGCTTTCTTATACACTAAGAATGAAAATACAGAAAGGGAAATTAGAGAATCGATTCCATTTACTATAGCACCAAGAACCATAAGATACCTGGGAATAAACCTAACCAAAGAGGTAACGATCTGTACTCGAGGAACTATAGAACACTCATGAAAGAAATTGAAGAAGACACAAAAAGATGGAAGACCATTCCATGCTCTTGGATCAGAAGAATAAATATTGTTAAAATGTCTATACTGCCTAGAGCAATCTATACTTTTAATGCCATTCCAATCAAAATTCCACTGGTATTTTTCAAAGAGCTGGAGCAAATAATCCTAAAATTTGTATGGAATCAGAAGAGACTCCGAATCTCTAGGGAAATGTTGAAAAACAAAAATAAAACTGGGGGCATCACGTTACCTGATTTCAAGCTTTACTACAAAGCTGTGATCACCAAGACAGCAAGGTACTGGCATAAAAACAGACACATAGACCAGTCGAACAGATTAGAGAGTCCAGATATGGACCCTCAACTCTACGGGCAAATAATCTTCGACAAAGCAGGAAAAAATATACAGTGGAAAAAAGACAGTCTCTTCAATAAATGGTGCTAGGAAAACTGGACAGCTATATGTAGAAGAATGAAACTCGACCATTCTCTTACACCGTACACAAAGATAAATTCAAAATAGATAAAAGATGTCCCAATGTGAGACAGGAATCCATCAGTATCCTAGAGGAGAACATAGGCAGGAACCTCTTTGATATCAGACACAGCAACTTCTTTCAAGATATGTCTCCAAAGGCAAAGGAAACAAAAGCGAAAATGAACTTTTGGGACTTCACCAAGATCAAAAGCTTCTGCACAGCAAAGGAAACAGTCAACAAAACAAAGAGGCAACCCACGGAATGGGAGAAGATATTTGCAAATGACAGTACAGACAAAAGGTTGATATCCAGGATCTATAAAGAACTTCTCAAACTCAACACACACAAAACTGATAATCATATCAAAAAATGGGCAGAAGACATGAACAGACTGTTCTCCAATGAAGACATACAAATGGCTATCAGACACATGAAAAAATGTTCATCATCACTAGCCATCAGGGAGATTCAAATTAAAACCACATTGCGATACCACCTTACACCAGTTAGATGGCCAAAATTAGCAAGACAGGAAACAACATGTGTTGGAGAGGATGTGGAGAAAGGGGAACCCTCTCACACTGTTGGTGGGAATGCAAGTTGGTGCAGCCACTTTGGAGAACAGTGTGGAGATTCCTCAAGAATTTAAAAATAGAGCTTCCCTATGACCCTGCAATTGCACTACTGGGTATTTACCCCAAAGATACAGACGTAGTGAAAAGAAGGGCCATCTGTACCCCAATGTTTATAGCAGCAATGGCCACGGTCGCCAAACTGAGGAAAGAACCAAGATGCCCTTCAGCAGACGAATGGATAAGGAAGCTGTGGTCCATATACACTATGGAGTATTATGCCTCCATCAGAAAGGATGAATACCCAACTTTTGTAGCAACATGGATGGGACTGGAAGAGATTATGCTGAGTGAAATAAGTCAAGCAGAGAGAGTCAATTATCATATGGTTTCACTTATTTGTGGAGCATAACAAATAACATGGAGGACATGGGGAGCTGGAGAGGAGAAGGGAGTTGAGGGAAATTGGAAGGGGAGGTGAACCATGAAAGACTATGGACTCTGAATAACAACCTGAGGGTTTTGAAGGGGCGGGGGGGGGGGAGGTTGGGGGAACCAGGTGTTGGGTATTGGGAAGGGCATTTATTGCATGGAGCACTGGGTGTAGTGCAAAAACAATGAATACTGTTACACTGAAATTTAAAAAAAAGATAAGGATAAAAATAAAAATATAAAATAGCTAAATAACAATGAAGTAAAACAATAGGCCATCACTACACATATATTAGAAAGACAAAACTCTAAAATACTGACAACTCATATGCGGATAAGGATGCGGGGGAACAGGAAATCTCACCCATTTCTGGTGGGAATGCAAAATGGTACAATTTGGAAGACAGTTTTTCAAACACATCCATGTAAATAAAAACTGAAAAAGATCTACGGTAGCTATATTAATATCAGACAAAAAGACTTTAAATTAAAATTGATACAAAAGATGGAGGAGAGAGGGAAGATGGCAGTAGGTAAGAGGACCCTAGGATTGTCTCATCCTATGAACAAAAAAGAAAATTTACTTGAAGAAAGAAGAGTTGAAAACTTCCTTAATCTGATGAAGGGAACAGCTGTCCACATCTAGGAAGCCCAGAGAACTCCCATCAAAATCAACAATAGCAGGCCAACATCAAGACATATTATAATTAAATTTTCAAAATACAGTTAGAAAGAAAACATCTTAAAAGTGCAAGACATCAGAACTCCTTAACTTAAAGGGAAGACCGATAAGGCTAGATGGAGATTTCTCAATAGAAACTTGGCAAACCAGATGGGAGTGGGATGATAAATTCAAAGTGCCAAATGGAAAAAATCTGCAGCCAACAATGCTGTATCCACCAAGGCTGTTATTCAGAATAAATGAGAGATAAAAAGTTTCCCAGACAAGCAAAAACTAAAGGAGTTTGTGACCACTAAACCAGTCCAGCAAAAGATATTAAAGTGGACTCTCTGAGGTCAAAGGGGAGACCAAAAGCAACAAAGACAAGAAAGGATCAAAGAAAATCTCCAGAAACAATTACAAAAGAAGTAATGAAATGGAAATAAATATGTATCTATCAATAATTACTATGAATGTAAGTGGACCAAACACTCCAACAAAAAAACATAGGGTTGGTACCGGGGTGGTGTCGTTGGCTGAGTGTCCAACTCATGGTTTCAGCTTGGGTCATAATCTTGGGGTCATGAGATCAAGCCCTGCATCAGGCTCCATGCTCAGTACAGAGTCTGCTTGGGATTCTCTCTCCCCTCTCCCTTTTCTCCTCCCCCCTACCAGTCTCTTTCACAAATAAACAAATAAATCTTTTTAAAAATATATAGGGTGTCAGAATGAATAAAATACAAGACCTAGCTATATGCTGCCTATAATAGACTCATTTACTCACCTGCAGATTGAAAATGAGGGGATGGAAATATATTTATTATGCATATGGATGTCAAAAGAAAGTGGGAGTGGCAATATTTGTTTTGGAAAAACTAGACTTTAAAGAAAGACCATAACAAGAGATACAGAAGACAGAAACAGAAGCAACATGGAGGGACAGCACTGATCTGGGGACACAGCCTCTACTACCATGAGCCTCCTCAAAAAGCCCAAAACTGAGATGACCATGGAGGCACTGCAGGAGTGGCAGGAGGAAGAAGTAAGCATGGATCCACTCTCTGTGCTAATGCAGTAGTGAAGAACAACACTCTTCATGTGATCATGAATTGGCATAACAGTAAGAAGCTCCTGGGCCATGTGAAAGCCAATGACAGGCACTGCAACATGGTGGTGGAGAATGTCAAAGAGCTATGGACCAAGGTCCCCAAGAGTGGCAAGGGCAAGCAGTACAAGCCAGTAAATAAAGACTGCTACATCTCCAAAATGTTCCTGATTGGGGACTTGGACTTCATGGTTCTGCAGAACCTCAACTGCAGGCAAGTAGGGGCCTCCTCCCCACCATAAGAATATCCTTGCTTATCCTACAAAGACCTGCCTTTGCAATGGAAATAAGAAAATCCTGTGTTTCCATTTATGTATGTCTATACATATATATATTTTTTATTTCATCTAGATATTTTGAAACCAGGTTACTTTATTAAGCTTATTTAGTTTCATAGTTTTCTAGTTGATTTTCTTAGATTTTTCCAAGATGGCAGATATATCAATAACAAATAATGAGTTTTTCTCCTTCCCATATGCAAGTCTCTTATTTCCTTTTCTTGGTTTATTACAATATCTAAAACATCCAGAGCAATATAGCTAAAATATAACAATATAAATAAAAAAAGATAAGGTCCTGTGTTTCATCTAGTGGCAAACAAAAAGGGCATGATGTCATAATAAAGGGGACGATCCAACAAGAATATCTAACCATGATGAATATTTATGCACCCAACATGGAAGCACCTGAATATATAAAACAATTAATAACGAACATAAAGAAACTTACTGACAGTAATACAATTATAGTAGGGGACTTTAGCAACCCACATACATCAATAGAAAGACCATTTAAACAGAAGATCAACAAGGAAACAATGGCTTTGAACCAGATGGTCTTAACAGATATATTCACAATATTCTATGCTAAAACAGTAAAATACACATTCTTTTAAAGACTCTATGGGATATTCACCCATATAAATCACGTATTGGGTTACAAATAAGGCAGCAACTAACACAAAGATTGAAATCATACTATGAATCTTTTCTAACCACAGCACTGCCAAAGTAGAAGTCAATCACAAGAAAAACTATGGAAATACCACAAATACATGGAGGCAACACAACATGCTACTAAACAATGAATGGGTCAACCAGGAAATCAACTAAGGAATTAAAGAGTTTATGGAAACAAATGAAAATGAGTACACAACAGTCAAAACATCTGGGATGCAAAAAAGTGGTCCTAAGAGCGAAGTAAATGGCAATACAGGCCTAAATCAAGAAGCAAGAAAAACCTGAAATCAAAAACTTAACATCTCACCTATAGGAGGTAGAAAGAGCAAAAAATGAAGCCTAAATCTAGCAGAAGGAAGGACATAGTAAAGATTAGAGCAGAAATAAATGATACAAAAACTAAAAAAAAAAAAAATCAAGGAAATCAAGACCTGGTTCTTTGAAAAAAACTAATAAAATTAATAAACCTCTAGTCAGACTTATCAAAAAAAGAGAAAGGACCCAAATGAATAAAATTACAAATGAGAGAAGAGAAAGAACAACCCACATCACAGAAATACAAACTGTTATAAGTAAATATTATGAAAAACCATATGCTAACAAATTAAACAACCTGGAAGGAATGGATAAATTCCTAGAAATATATAAACTGCTAAATCTGAAACAGCAGGAAACAGAAAACTTGAATGACTGATAACTAGCAAAGAAACAGAAATCAAAAAAATTCCCACAAACAAAACTCCAGGGCCAGATGGTTTCCAAGGGGAATTCTAACAAACATTTAAAGAAGAGGTAATATATATTCTTTAAAAACTATTCCAAGAAGTAGAAAAGGAAGGAATACTTCCAAACTCATTCCATGAGGCCAACATTACCCTGATACCAAAACCAGATAAGGATTCCACTAAAGGCCAATATTATATATAATATATGACTATAGGCCAATATTGCCAATGAACATGTATGCAAAAGCTCTCAGCAAAATACTAGCAAATCAAATCCAAGAGTACATTAAACAGTCATTCAACATGATCAAGTGGGATTTATTTCTGGGCTGCAAGGGTGATTCAATATTTACATATCAATCAACATGATACACCATGTTAATAAAAGAAAGGATAAGAACCAATAAGATCATTTCAATAGATGCAGAAAAAGCATCTGACAAAGTACAACATCCATTTATGATAAAAATACTCAACAAAGTAGGTTTAGTGGAAACATATTTCAACATAAAAAGGCCATATATTGGGGCGCCTGGGTGGCTCAGTGGGTTAAGCCTCTGCCTTCGGCTCAGGTCATGATCCCAGCATCCTGGGATCAAGCCCTGCATCGGGCTCTCTGCTCAGTGGGGAGCCTGCTTCCCCCTCTCTCTCTGCCTGCCTCACTGCCTGCTTGTGATCTCTGTATGTCAAATAAATAAATAAAATCTTTAAAAAAAAAAGAAAGAAAGGCCATATATGAAAAACCCACAGCTAATATCATGCTCAATGAGGAACATACCTTAGAGCATTTCCTCTATAGTCAGCAAGAAAACAGGGATGTCAATTCTCACCACTATTGTTTAGCAGAGTAGTGGAAGTCATAGCCACAGCAATCAGACAACAAAAATAAATAAAAGTTATCCAAATCAGCAAGGAAACAGTCAAACTTTCACTATTTTCAGATGACATAACACTCTATATAGAAAACCCAAAACATTCCACCAGAAAATTGCTAGAACTGATACACAAATTCAGTAAAATTGAATACCAAATCAACATACAGAAATCTGTTTCATTTCTATACAGTAATAATGAAGGAGCAGAAAGAAAAATCAAAGAATCGATACCATTTACAATTGTACCAAAAAACCATAAAATACCTAGGAGTAAACCTGTCCAAGGAGGTAAAATACCTGTACTCTGAAAACTAGAAAACAATGATGAAAGAAATTGAAGATGACATAAAGAAATGGAAAGACATTCCATGCTCATGGATTAGAAGAACAAATATTGTTAAAATGGCTATACTACCCAGAGCAATCAACACATTCAATGCAATCCCTATTAAAATACCAAAGATATTTATCACGACATACAGAAAATAATCTCAAAATTTGTAGAGAACCACAAAAGACCCTGAATAACCAAAGCAACCTTGACAAAGGAAATCAAAGCTGGAGGTATAACAATTTTGGACTTTAAGTTATATTACAAGGCTGTAGTGATCAAAACAGTATGGTACTGGCACAAAAACAGACATATAGATCAATGGAACAGAATAAAAATACCAGAAATGAACCTACATATCCATGTCCAGTTAATCTTTGACCAAGCAGCAAAAGATATCCAATGGGAAAAAGACAGTCTCTTCAACAAATAGTGCTGAGAAAACTGGACAGCAACATACAAAAGAATGAAACTGGACAACTTTCTCCCACCATTTATGAAAAGAAATTCAAAATGCATTAAAGATTAGGGCACCTGGGTGGCTCAGTTGGTTAAGCATCTGACTCTTGGATTGGGCTCAGGTTATGATCTCAGGGTCATGAGACTGAGCCCCATGTTGGGTTCCATGTTCAGGGTGGAGTCTGCTTAAGACTCTCTCTCTCTCTCTCTGCCCCTCCCCCTGCTCTCTCTTTCTCTCTAAAATAAATAAATCTTTTAAAAATTCATTAAAGATCTAAATGAAAAAACTGAAATCATCAAAATCCTAGAAAGGAACACAGGCAGTAACCTCTTTGATATCAGCCATGGCAACTCCTTTTGAGATATGTCTCCTGGGGCAAGGAAAACAAAAGCAAAAATAAACTACCAGGACTTCATTAAGATAAAAAGCTTCTACACCATGAAGGAAATAATCAGGAAAATTAAAAGGCAACCTATGGAATGAGAGAAAATATTTGCTAACGACATATCTGATAAAGGGTTAGTATCCAAAATATATAAAGAACTCGGGAAATTCAGCACCCAAAAACCAAATAATCTGATTTAAAAATGTGCAGAAAACATGAATAGACATTTTTCCAAAGAAGACATACAGATGACCAACAGACCCATGAAAAGATGCTCAATATCACTCATCATCAGGAAAATGCAAATCAAAACTACAATGAGATACCATTTCACACATTTCAGAATGACTAAAATCAAGGCAAGGGAAAAAAAGTAAAAATAAACTATTAGGACTTCATCAAAATAAAAAGCTTCTGCATAGTGAAGGCAACAATCCACAAAACTAAAAGGCAACCTATGGAAGGGGAGAAGATATTTGCAAATGACATTTGTAATAAAGAGTATCCAACATATATAAAAATGTATAAAAAATCCAACACTGAAAAATAAACAATCCAATTAGAAAATGGGCAAAGAACATGAACAGAAATTTTTCCAAAGAAAACATCCAGATGGCCAACAGACACATGAAAAGATGCTCTACATCACTAATTATCAGGAAAATGAAAATTAAAATGACAATGAGATATTATGTCACACCTGTCAGAATGGCTAGAATCAACAACACAAGGAACAACAGGTATCGGCAAGGATGTGGAGAAACGGGAACCCTCTTGCACTGCTGGTAGAAATGCAAACTGGTGCACCCACTCTGGGAAACAGAAGGAGGTTCCTCAAAAAAAATATAGTACTACACAAAGATCCAACAATTACCCTATTAGGTGTTTATACCCAAAATACAAAAATACTAATTCTAAGGGATATAGGCACACTGATGTTTACAGCAGCATTATCTAGAATAGGAAAATTATAGAAACAGCCCAATTGTCCAGCAACTTATGAATGGATAAAGAAGATGTGGTGTGTATATATACATAATGGAATAGTATTCAGCCATAAAAAGGAATGAAATTGTGACATTTGCAACAACATGGATGGCACTACAGAGTATTACAGTAAGCAAAATAAGTTTGTCAGAGGAAGAGAAATACCATATGATTTCACTCATATGTGGAATTTAAAAAACAAAACAAAAGAGCAAAGGGGAATAAATTAGAGAGGCAAACCAAGAAACAGCCTCTTAGAGAAGAAACTAAAGGTTACCAGAGGTGAAGTGGGAGGGGATGGGTTAAATAGGTGTTTGGGATGAGGAATGTAACATGTAACATAATTGAAGGGAACAGCAGATTGTATTAAAATTTTACCTTGAGACTAAAGAAAAACTAGAGAGAGGATCAGTAAGAAAATAGAGGACTTGAACAACATTATAAACCAATCAGTCTAACAGATATATGAAAACACTGAACCCAACAACAGAAAAATACACATTCTTCTCAAATGTACATGGGACATTTTCCATTTTAAACCATATAATAGACTACAAAACAAATCTCAATAAATTTAAAAGATTGAAATGATACAAAGTTTCTTTTATGACACAATGGAATTAAACTGGAAATGAATAATAGCAAACTATAAAATTTAAAATATGGGGAAATTAAAGATTTTATTTATTTATTTGACAGACAGAGATCACAAGTAGGCAGAGAGGCAGGCAGAGAGAGAGGTGAAGGCAGGCTCCCTGTGGAGGAGAGAGCCCAATACGGGGCTCGATCCCAGGACCCTGGGATCATGACCTGAGCTGAAGGCAGCGGCTTAACCCACTGAGCCACCCAGGTGCCCCAAATATGGGGAAATTAGACAATAAATTCATTTTTAAATTTATATCTAATCAGTATATGAAGGTCTTAATATTTTGCTATATTTACTTCATGTATTCTTAAATTTTTTTTATTTGAGTATGGTTGACACAATGTTTTATCAGTCGCAGGCATACATTGTGACTCAACAAGCATATGTTTTGCTAAAAAATACACTATTAAGCAATGGATCAAGGAATAAATGATAAGCGACAAAGAAAATACTTTGAGATGAATGACTATATTAACACAACATACCAAATCTAACAGGATACAGTAAAAGCTGTACTCAAGAGGTAAATTTATGGCTTTATTTTTTTTCTAAAGATTTTATTTATTTACTTGAGAGAGAGAGAACACAGAGGGAGAGGGAGAAGCAGACCTCCGCTGAGCAGGAGCCTGATGCAAGGCTTAGTCCCAGTACCCTGGGTCATGATCTGTACCAAAGGCAGATGCTCAACCGAATGAGCCAGGCAGGTGCCCCAAATTTATGGCTTTAAATGCCTACATTATTAAAGAGCAAAAATATAAAATCAATCATCTACTTTATACCTTAAGGAACTAAAACAGAAGAGAAAACTAAATTCAAAGCTAGCAGAAGGAAGGATATAATGAAGACTTGAGAAAAACAAAATAGAGAACTCAAAAACAATAGAATCAATGAAACTGAAAGTTGGGACCTTGAAAAAAATCAACAGAATTGACAAACCTTCAACTAGCCAGGTCAGGAGAGAGGACTCGAGTTACTAATATCAGAAATACAGTGGAGATAGTAATAGAGATGTTACATAAATAGAAAGGATTATAATAGAATAGGATCTATTATACATGAACAAATTGGGTAACCTAAATGAAATGGACAAATTCCTGAAAACACAGAAATGACCAAAACTGAGTTAAGAGAAAGAAAATCACAAAAAGTAAAAAGATTGAATCAATAATCAAAAACCTCCCAACAAAAAAAAAAATCCAAGACCAGATAGATTCAGTGGTAAATTGTACCAAATACTTAAAGAAGAATAAACATCCATCCTTCTCAAACTGTTAAAAAAAAATCAAAGACGGGGGCACCTGGGTGGCTCAGTGGGTTAAAGCCTCTGCCTTCGGCTCAGATCATGATCCCAGGGTCCTGGGATCAAGCCCCACATCAGGCTCTCTGCTTCCCCCTCTCTCTGCTTGCCTCTCTGCCTACTTGTGACCTCTATCCGTCGAATAAATAAATAAAATCTTTTTTAAAAAAATCAAAGACGGAACACTTCCTAGCTTACTCTATAATGCCAGCATTACCCTTATACCTGTGGTGGATAAAGATATCACAAGAAAAGAAAACAACTTACAAACATCTCATGAATATATAGATGTAACACTACAGAAAAATTACCAGCAAACCAAATTCAGCAGCATATTAGAGGATTATACATCATGGTCAAGTGAGATGTATCCAAGAAATGTAAGTCTACTTCAACATATGAAAATCAATCATGTAATACCCTACATTAAGAGAATAAAGGGAAAAAATACAATCGTCTCCATTGATGCTAGAAAAGTATTTGACAAGATACCACAAACTTTTATGGATAAAAAAATAGCCAAGAAACTAGGAATAATGCATGAGGTTTTCTTTTTCTCCACATCCTTGTCAATGCTTGTTGTTTCTTCTGTTTTTGATTTTAGCTATTCTGACAGGTGTGGGGTAATATCTCACTGTGGTTTTGATTTGCCTTTCTCTAACGATGAATGATGTTGACCATTTTTCAGGTGTCTGTTGGCCATGTGGATGTCTTCTTTGGAGAAATGTCTCCTCATGTCTTCTGCCCGTTTTTTAAATGGATTGTTTTGTGGGTGTTGAGTTGTATCAGTTCTTTATATGTTTTGGATATTAATCCTTTATCAGATATGTCATTTGCAAATATCTTCTCCCATTTAGTAGGTTGCCTTTTAATTTTGTTAGTTGTTTTCTTTGCTGTACAGAAGCTTTTTATTTTGACATAGTCCCATAGCATATTTTTGCTTTTATTTCTATTGCCTCAGGAGACAGATCTAAAAAAAATGTTGCCATGGTTGATGTCAGAGAAATTATTGGTTGTGTTCTCTTCTAGGATTTTTATGGCTTCAGGTCTCACATTTAGGCTTTTCTTTTTCTCTTATTTTCCTTTATTATGTTATGTTAGTCACTGTAGTACATCATTAGTTTTTCATGTAGTGTTCCATGATTCATTGTTTGCGTATAACACCCAGTGCTCCATGCAATACATGCCCTCCTTAATACCCATCACTGGGCTAACCCATCCCCCACCCCCCCTTCTGAAAGCCTCAGTTTTGTTTCCCAGCGTCCATAGTCTCTCATGGTTCATCTCCCTCTCTGATTTCCCCCCCTTCATTTTCCCCTTGCTTCTCCTAATGTCCTCCATGCTATTCCTTATGTTCTACATGTAAGTGAAACCATATGATAATTGGCTCTCTCTGCTTGACTTATTTCACTTAGTATAATCCACTCCAGTTCCATCCATGTTGATGCAAATGGTGGGTATTCATCCTTTCTGAAGGTTGAGCAATATTCCATTGTAGATATGGACCACACCTTCTTTATCCATTAGTCTGTTGAAGGGCATCTTGGCTCCTTCCACAATTTGGCTATTGTGGACACTGCTACTGTGAATATTGGGGTGCATATGGCCCTTATTTTCACTACATCTTTATCTTTGGGGTAAAGACCTAGTAGTGCAATTGCTGGGTCATAAGGTAGCTCTATTTTTAACATCTTGAGGAAACTCCATGCTGTTTTCCAGAGTGGCTACACCAGCTTGCATTCCCACCAACAGTGTAAGAGGGTTCCCCTTTCTCCATATCTTTACCAATATTGTTTCCTGTTTTGTTAATTTTGGCCATTCTGTGTAATGTGGTATCTCATTGTGGTTTTGATTTGAATCTCCCTGATGGCTAGTGATGTTGATCATTTTTTCATGTGTCTGTTAGCTATTTGTATGTCTTTTTTGGAGAAATGTCTGTTATGTCTTCTGTCCATTTTTTTTACTGGGTTATTAGTTTTTTGAGTATTGAGTTTGAGAAGTTCTTTATGGATCTTGGATATCAACCCTTTGTAATGTCACTTGCAAATATCCTCTCCCATTCCATGGGCTGCCTCTTAGTTTTGTTGACTGTTTACTTTGCTGTGCAGAAGTTTTTTATGTTGAAGTCCTTTTAAGACATGTCTCCAAAGGAAAGTGAAACAAAAACATTTAGGCCGTTAATCTAGTATGGAAGTTCTTCAAAAAGTTAAAAATAGAACTACGCTGTGATCCAGTAAGCACACTACTGGATATTGACAGCAAAAATGCAAAAACGCTAATTCAAAAAGATACATGCATTCCTATGTTTATTGCAGCATTATTTAAAATAGCCAAACTATGGAAGCAGCCTAAGTGTTCATCAATAGTCAAATAGCTAAAGATATGGTATATATTTGTTCAATGGAATATTATTCAGCCATAAATAAGAATTAAATCTTGCCATTTGCAACAAAATGGACAGAGGTAGAGAATATAATGCTAAGCAAAACAAGTAAGAGATAGACAACAAATACCTTATGATTTTATTCATAGGTAGATTGTAAGAAACAGAGCTAGCAAGCACAGGAAAAAGAGAGAGAAACCAAGAAACTTGACTCTTAACTAAAGAGAACAAACTGATGGTTACCAGAGGGTAGGCTGTGGGGAGAAATGGGTGAAATAGGTGATGGGGATTAAGGAGTGCAAGTGTGATGATGAGCATGGAGTAATGTATAGAATTGCTGAATCACTATATTGTATACCTGAAACTAATATAACATTTTATGTTAACTATACTAGAAATAAATTTGTTTTTGAAAAAAGAAATTAGGAATAGAAGTGAAGTTTCTTAACTTGATAAAGGGCATTTATGGAAAACACACAGCTAACAGTATACTCAATGAAAAAAGACTAAAAACTTTTTGCTTCAGATAAGAAACAAGGAAAGGATACCTGTTTTTACCACTTCTGTTCATGTTGTTCTTCAAGTTTTAGGCAGTGCAATAAGGCCAAGAAAAAGAAAAAAAACCCAAATTGGAAAGAAGGAATGAAATTATTTCTATTCACAGATGATGTGATCCTACTGTATAAATAATTCTAAGGAACAACTGAAAAACCTCTTAGAGCTAATAAGCAAATTCAGTGAAATTACAGAATATAAGATCAAGAGTACATAGTTTTATTTCTGTGCACTAGCAAAGAAAAATCAGAAAAGGAAATTTTAAAAAAGATTCTGAATTGAGATCCCAGGAGTTAAGATGGCAGAGGAATAAGGAAACTGAATTTCACCTGGTCCCTGTAATTCAGCTAGGTAGTTACCAAATCATTCTGAACAAATGTAAAATAAATCAGGTATCTGAGAACAGAATTGCTGTAATTCTACAAATAGAAAAGTGACCACTTTTTGGAAGGTAGGAGGTCTGGAGCTATGAATCTGGGGTGATACATCTGAAGATAGGGAAGAGGGGCAGGAGCTAGCTTAAAGAAACCACTACAAAGTATTTGAGCAGTGGAGTGCAAAATCAGAACTTTTAGAAGACTGCTACAGTGTGGAGCATCCATGGCTTAGAAGACTGCTATAGTGTGGAGCATCCATGGCTTAAAGGTGAGCAGGTGGTGAAGCAGGGCAGAATCTCAGGTGGGACAGTGTGGTATCATGATCCCTGGGATCACAAGAACAGGGGTGACTGAATGTAACAGTTTCCAGGCTTCAGAGTGGGGAAACCAGTTGAAAATGGAGGGTCTAGGCACCAAATTTCTGCTCAGTGTTGCCATAAACTGCAAACTGCTACAACGTCAAGCAGCTATTCTCCAGGCAGGGGCCCAGCAAAAGGCAGAAGTGCAGTGAGACTCCCCTCCCTCCCCCAGGAGGAATGGTGTGGGTTCACACCACAGGAGTCCATAAAGTTGGAAGACTAGAAAGTGTGACATGTGCCTGAGATAAAAATGCCCGGTCACAGGCTGGGTGAACACAGAGTTCAAGCAGAAACCAGGGAGACAAGAGAGATTGACTGCTTTTCTGTGAGGGCTCACTGAAGAGTCAGGTAGCAATATTTAAGCTCCAGGGCTAGAGATCTGGGAGCTGCCATTTTTTTTTAAAGATTTTATTTATTTATTTGTGAGAGAGAGCAAAAGAGTGAGCACAGGCAGGCGGAATGGCAGGCAGAGGCAGAGGGAGAAGCAGGCTTCCCCGCCAAGCAAGGAGCCCGATGCGGGCCTCGATCCCAAGATGCTGGAATCATGACCCGAGCTGAAGGCAGCTGCCCAACCAACTGAGCCACCCAGGCGTCCCTGGGTGCTGCCATTTTAATCTCCCCCATTGGTGCTGAAAGCCCTCAGGGAGGAAAATAGCACTGCATAGTACAATCTGCAGCCCCTTACATTGAGCACACCTCTGGCAAGGGGAACACAATTCTACCTGGGCATGTACGTCTGAGAATCACTGTAACAGGCCCCTCCCCCCACAAGAACAGTAGAAACAATTCACTGGCATGAAGTTTACTGATCATAGAGAATGGCAAGACTTCAGTACTTGGGGGAAACAGAATATAGCATTCATTTTTTTTATTATTTTTTTATTACTATTACTATTATTCTTATATATATAGCATATATACTATTATTATTACTATATATACTATTATTACTATTATCTTTTGTCTTTTAGTTTTATTTTTCCAGCTATTTTCTTATTTTTAAAATTCTTTTTTCATGTTTATCTTAACATTATATATATATATATATATATATATATATATATATATATACATATATATATAAAATTTTTGGTTTCCTTCATTGTATTTTATTGTGTTTTTGTATATATAGGTTTTTCTCTTTTTTCTATTTTGAGGTCTAGTTTCCTTTATCAAACAAACCAAACAAACCAAAATCCCCCAGGATCTAGTTTGTCTTGTTTTGCTTTACTTCTTGTTTGGCTTTTTTCTTATTTTGATCTGGTTCCATTTTCTTCTAGTTAGTTTTGTTTGTATTTTTCTGGTGTTGTTGTTAATTTTGCCTTTTCTCTCTCTTTCTTTTATTCATTTCTGGACATAATGATGAGATGGAGAAACTCAACCCAAAAGAAAGAATAGGTAGAAGTACTCACTTCTAGGAATTTAATCAATATGGTTATAAGTAAGACATCAGAACTAGAAATCAGAACAAAAATTATAAAGGCACTAGCTGGGATGGAAAAAAGCACAGAAGACAGTAGAAAATCACTCACTGTAGAAATAAAATCTAATCAGGTCGAAATTAAAAATGCGATTCCTGAGATACAGTAAAAAATGGAAGCTCTAACAGCTAGTATAAATGAGACAGAAGACAGAGTCAGAGATATAGAAGTCAGGGATATATAAAACAAGGAAGCTGAGAAAAGAGAGAAACACAGCTATTAGAACATGAAGGGAGAGTGAGAGAAATCAAGAGATACAATAAAGCAAAATAATATTAAAATAAAACAAGGGTCCCAGTAGATGAAGGGGGGCAGAAGGGTTATTTGAACAAATTATAACTGAGAACTTCCCTAATCTGGGGAAGGAAACAGGCATTCAAGTCCAGGAGGCATACTGAACCCCCCTCAAAATCAATAAAAATAGGTCAACACCTTGACATACAATAGTGAAACTTGAATATTTCAGAAGTAAAGAGAAAATCCTGAAAGCAGCTCTGGAAAAAAATCCTTAACCTACAAGGGTAAAAAGATAAAGCTGGAAGCAAACCTGTCCAAAGAGACCTGCCAGGCCAGAAAGGACTGGCTAAGTGGGAAAACTATGCAGCCAAGAATACTTTATCCAGCAAGCCTGTCATTCAGAATAGGAGAGATGGTTTCTGGGAAAAACAAAACTAAAGGAATTTGTGAACACTAAACCAGCCCTGCAAGAAATATTAGAGGAGATCCTTTGAGCAGAGAGAGAGAGCCCAAAAGTAACAAAGACCAGAAAGGAACAGAAACAATCTACAGAAACAGCTTTACAGGTTATAAAACGACACTAAATTCATATCTTTCAATAATTACTATGAATGAATATGGACAAAAAGCTCTAATCAAAAAACACAGGGTATCAGATTGAATTGAAAAACAAGACCCATCGAAATGCATTGTATAAGAGACTCATTTTATAACCAAAGACATTTTCAGATTGAAAGAAAGGGGGTAGAGAACAATTTATCATTCAAATGGACATCAAAAGAAAGCTGGAGTAGCCATAGTTATATCAGACAAACTAGATTTCAAACCAAAGACTGAAATAAGAAATTAAGAAAGACACTATATCATAATAAAAGGGTCTATCCAACAAGATCTAAGAATTTTAAATATTTATGTCCCTAACTAGGGAGCAGCCAACTGTATAAACCAATTAATAACAAAATTTAAAAAAATACTTTGATAATAGTACAATCCTAGTAGTGGATTTTAACACCCCACTCACAGCAATGGACAAATTATCTAAGCAGAAGATCAACAGGGAAACAAGGGCTTTAAATGACACACTGGACCAGATAGACTTTACAGATATAGTCAGAGCATTTCATCCTAAAACAACAGAATACATATTCTTCTCCAGTGCACATGAAATATCCTACAGAATAGATCACAAATCAGATGTCAACTGGTACAAAAAGACTGAGATCATACCATGCATATTTTCAGATCACAGTGCTTTAAAACTTGAACTTAATCACATGAGAAAAATTGGAAAGAACAAAACCACATGGAGGTTAAGGAGCATGCTAGTAAAGAATGAATGGGTCAACCAGGGATATAAGAACAATTAAAAAATACATGTAAACAAATAAAAATGAAAACAAGATAGTTCAGAACCTTTGGGATACAGCAAAGGTGGTCCTAAGCAGGAAATAAATAGCCATAAAGGTCCTTCTCAAAAAACAAGAAAAGTCTCAAATATACAACATAAACTTATACAAAAAGGAGCTGGAAAAAGAACAGCAAATAAAGCCAAAATCCAGCTGGAAAAGAGAAATAACAAAGATTAGAGCAGAAATCAATGATACAGAAAGAAAAAAAAAACAGAACAGATCAAAGAAACTAGGAGCTAGTTCTTTCAAATTAATAAGATAGATAAACCCTTAGCCAAATTTATCAAAAAGAAAAGTGAAAGGACCCAAATGAATAAAATCAAGAGTGAAAGAGGAGAAATCACAACCAACACTGAAGAAATACAACTGTAAGAGAATATTATGAGCAATTATATGACAACAAATTAGGCAATCTGGAAAAAATGGACGCATTCCTACAAACATACAAATTACCAAAACTGAAACAGAAAGAAACAGAAAACCGGAACAGACTCCTAATCAGCTATGAAACTGAAACAGTAGGGGGCGCCTGGGTGGCTCAGTGGGTTAAGCCTCTGCCTTCTGCTCAGGTAATGATCTCAGGGTCCTGGAATCAAGCCCTACATTGGGCTCTCTGCTCAGCAGGGAGACTGCTTCCCCCTCCCCCTCTCTGCCTCTCTGCCTTTCTGCCTACTTGTAATCTCTCTCTGTCAAATAAATAAATAAAATCTTAAAAAAAAAAGAAATTGAAACAGTAATAAAAAATCACCCAATAAACAAGAGTCCAGGGCCAGATGGCCTCCCAGGGGAATTCTACAAAACATTTAAAGAAGAATTAATACCTTTTCTTCTGAAGCTGTTTCAAAAAAAAAAAAAGAAGGAAAATTTCTATGAGGGCAGCATTACCTTGATCCCCAAACCAAAAAAAGACCCCAGCAAAAAGGAGATTTACAAGCAATATCCCTGATGAACATGGATGTAAAAATTCTTACAAAGATACTAGCTAATAGGATCCAATAGTACACTAAAAGGATTACTCACCACCACCAAATAGGATTTACTCCTGGGTTGCAGAGGTGGTTCACTATCCACAAATCCATCAATGTGATACACCACATTAACAAAAGAAAGAACAAGAACATTAAGATCCTCTCAATAGATGCAGAAAAAGCATTTGACAAAATACAGAATCCTTTCTTGATAAAAACCGTCTGTAGTGTACGGATTGAAGGAGCATACCTCCGTATCATAAAAACCATATATGAAAAACTCACCATGAATATCATCCTCAATGGGGAAAACTGAAAGTTTTGTCCTAAGGTCAGGAATATGACAAGGATGTTCACTCTCACCACTGCTGTTCAACACAGTACTGGAAGGCCTGGCCTTAGCAATCATATAACAAAAAGAAATTAAAGGCATCTAAATTGGCAAAGAAGAAGTCAAACCTTCTCTCTTCCCAGACTACATGATGCTCTATGCAGAAAACCAAGAAGACTCCACCCAAAAATTGCTAGAACTGATACAGAAATTCCACAAATTAGTAAGGCATAAAACCAATGCACAGAAGTCAGTTGCATTTCTATATAATGACTATAAGGCAGAAGAAAGAGAAATGAAGGAATTGATCCCATTTACAATTGCACCAAAAACCCTTAGAGATCTAGGAATAAACATAACCAAAAAGGTAAATGATCTGTACTCTGAAAACTATGGAATACTTATGAAAGAAATTGAGGAAGACACAGAGAAATAGAAAAACATTCCATGCTCCTGGATTGGAAGAACAAATAATGTTAAAATGTCTATACGACCCAAAGCAAATCATCCATTCAATGGATGGAATGGAATGATTCCAATGGATGGAATGATGGAAAATACCATCAACATTTTTCACAGATCTGGAAAAAATAATCTTATAGAACTAGAAAAGTATGGAATTTGTATGGAACTAGAAAAGACCCAGAATAGCTAGAAGAATGTCAAAAAAGAAAATCAAAATTTGAGGCATCACAATTCCAGATTTCAGGTTGTATTTACAAAGCTGTAATCATCAAGACAGTATGATACTAGCACAAAAACAGACATAGATGAATGAAAAGAATAGAGAATCCAGAAATGGACCCTCAACCCTATGTTCAATTAATCTTTGACAAAGCAGGAGAGAATAACCGAGGAAAAAAGACAGTCTCTTCAACAAACAGTGTTGGGAAAAATTGGACAGCCACATGCAGAAGAATGAAACTGGACCATTTCCTTACACCATACATAAAAATAGACTCAACATGGATGAATGTCCTAAATGTGAGACAGCAATCCATCAAAATCCTAGAGGAGAGCACAGGCAGGAACCTCTTCAACTTCTGCAGCAGCAACTTCTTGCTAGACATGTCTCCAAAGGCAAGGGAACGAAAAGGCAAAAATGAACTATTGGGACTTCAAAATCAAAAGCTTTCGCACAGCAAAGGAAACAGTCAACAAAACCAAAAGACAACCAACAGAATGGGACAAGATATTTGCAAATGACATATCAGATCAAGGACTAGTACCCAAAATCTAAAAAGAACTTATCAAACTCAACACCCAAAGAACAAATAATCCAGTCAAGAAATGGGCTGAAGACATGAACAGACATTTCTCCCAAGAAGACATACAAATGGCTAACAGACACATGAAAAAAATGCTCAATATCCCTTGGCATCAGGGAAATACAAATCAAAACCACAATGAGACGACACCTCACACCAGTCAGAATGGCTAAAATTAAAAAAAGTCAGGAAATGACAGATGTTGGTAAGGATGTGAAAAAAGGGAACCTTCCTACACTGTTGGTAGGAATGCAAGCTGAAGCAGCCACTTTGGAAAAGAGTACAGAGGTTCCTCAAGAAGTTTAAAATAGAGCTACCCTATGACCCAGCAATTGCACTACTGGTTATTTACTCCAAAGATACAAATGTAGTGATCCCAAGGGGCATTTGCACCCCAATGTTTATAGCATCATTGTCCATAATAGCCAAATTGGAAAGAGCCCAGATGTCCACTGACAGATGAATGGATAAAGAAGATGTGGTGTGTATATATATATATATATATATATATATATATACACATATATATACACACACACACATATATGTGTATATATACATATATACATACATACAATGGAATATTAGGCAGCCATCAAAAAGAATGGAATCTTGCTATTTGCAATGACATGGATAGAACTAGAGGGTATTATGCTAAGCAAAAGAAGTCAGTCAGAGAAAGACAATTATCATATGAGCTCACTGGTATGTGGACTTTAAGAAACAAAATGGGATCATAGGGGAAGACGGAAAAAAATAAAAAATAAAAGAAGACAAAACCAGAGAGGGAGACAAATCATAGGAGACTCTTAAGGATAGGAAACAAAAGCATTGCTGAAGGGGTAGGGGGTGCACAGATGGGGTAAATGGGTGATGGAAATTAAGGAGGACATGTGATGTAATGAGCACTGGGTATTATATAAGAATGATGAGTCACAGGTCTCTACCTCTGAAACCAATAATATATTTTATGTTAATTAATTGAATTTAAATAAAAAATGTTTAAAAATGGGCAAAAGACATAAATAGACATTGTTCAAAGAAGATATACAGATGCGGCATATTCTTTAACTCTCACAACAATGCTCTAAATGGCATATAGTAGATGCTAAGGAAATATTTGTGGTATGAATGAACAACCATATAAGGAAGGAACCATGTGAGGCAACCTTGGTTGAGAAAGAGTAGGCAAATTGCCACAGATCTCCTAATTAGTAAGTGGCAGAATTCAAACTTTAAAAGACAAAAATACCACTTTTGGCTTGAGTTCTAACCTGAAATTACAGATAAAGACATCAGGTTCTATTTCTAGGAAGAAGGTCCTTAATATTACTTTTTGAGTCATATTGAAATTTAAACTGTTAATTTGGTTGTGTTGTTTTGGTTTCAAACAGCCTTGACACCCAATTCCCCACTATTTCTTAAACAAGTGACTTAGGAAGATTTGATTTAACCTCTCTGAAACCAAGGTTTCAGAAAATTGTAAAATGAAGATGACAGAATGAAGGTGGGGCCAGAATTAGAAGTGAAGGCTACCTTACTCTCCTGGTTTTTAAATAATGGTAACTGATGCAAAATGTTAAGAAAACACTGTGCAGACCAAATAAAATACATCTGCAGGTGACATTTGGCCCATTAGTCACAAGTTTTGCCTTCTGTATTTGTTTTTTTTTAAGATTTTATTTATTTATTTGACACAGAGAGGGAGATCACAGGTAGGCAGAGAGGGGGGGGAAGAGAGCAGAGAGCACGATTTGGGGCTCAATCCGAGGACCCTGAGACCATGACCTGAGCCAAAGGCAGAGGCTTAACCCACTGAACCACCCAGGCGCCCCGCCTTCTCTATTTGTTAAGAGAAGGCAGAGAGTTAGGACACTATAGTGGTTAAAGCATGGGCTATGGAACCATATTGCCTGGGTTGCCACCCAAGTTGGGCCATTTACTAGTTCTATGACCCTAGGCAACCTTTTTCATCTGTCTGTACCTTAGTTTTCTTGTCTTTAAAATAGGAATGTACCTTAGAAGCTCGTTATGAGAATTGAGTTTGGGTGTGTCGGGGGGGGGGCGGGTGTACTGCACAGGCACCATTTAAAACAGTGCCTGGCATATAACAAGTGATCTGCAAATATGTTAAATAAAGCAAAATTTAAAAGCGCTAAGCTTCCTTTAACTATTTTCACTAATTCCAGTTTGATATTTACCTCAGTTTGCACATCTATAAAATGGGGACAAAATATGGTATGGTTTGTATGGTTATTGTCAGGACTAAGTAATTTAATATAGAGAGAATTAAGATTATCTACAGTATTTACATTGCCTAGAACAGATTAAGCACTATGTAATTGTCAGCCATTACTATTATTAATTTTTAAAATGAATGCTTGGCTAAGCTCATGTAAGTCAGTACTGCAAAACTTTAAAATATGCTTAGTAGTGTTTACAAGATGGCACTGATCTTAAGAAGCAAAGCCCATAGTATAATATTGGAGCTGAATTTTTAACCCAGTAGTCAATCATTCAAAAAAGCCAAGTGCTGAAGTCTGAGAACAGTAAAACTTCCCAATCATTGCATAGCCCACTTAATACTCATCAATAAAGCTGAGGTTTATTGTTGAGGTAAAGTTTGAAATAAACTTTGAGATAAAAAGGAAAAAGCCTAAATTTGCATCTATAAAGGCAACTAATTGAATTTATTTTTTAACATCTCAGTACATTTTCTTTTTTAAAAAAAGATTTTATTTATTTATTTGACAGACAGAGATCACAAGTAGGCAGAGAGGCAGGCAGAGAGAGAGAGGAGGAAGCAGACTCCCTGCCGAGCAGAGAGCCTGATGCAGGGCTCTATTCCAGGACCCTGGGATCATGACCTGAGCCAAAGGCAGAGGCTTTAACCCACTGAGCCACCCAGGTGCCCCTCAGTACATTTTCAATAATAAATCTAAAAAGGAGAGGTAGAAAATTCAAACTCCCATGCACAGTTAGAAGAAATTTTTATACTGGGAAACACAGTTATCTCCTGGCTCCCTACTTAATCTCCACCTACCTGGGGTAAACTATTATTTTGTCAAATATGTAAGAGAAGGAAGTTGTAAGAAGGGTCAGGTCCTGGGGTTGGATAAAACAACAACCTAATCATAATTTTTAAGATGTTAAGAGCCTAGTATAAAGAAATAAAGATATTGTGGAAGGACATGACAGTTCATAGATGACAAATGGGACAAATAAGATACCTAGTGTGAGGGAACCAGAAATATGTTGGAACTTCATACTGAATGAATGGGGATCATTGCAGGACACAAGTTTAAAGGTGCTAGACGTTGTATTTCTTATACTTAAGTGACAATAACTATTAGTGAATCTCTTTTGAGAAGAGATGGAAATTCTTCAATGGGAGAGGATAGAGGCAAGGGGAGATCTCACTTGAGCAAAAGAGAAGGTCTGTTGTGAGGAGACAGGATATAATATAAAAACTCCATTGTGAATTTGTAAGAACACCATAAAACCTTTAGTGATAAGGATAGGTGACTGGGGCGATACAACTGGGGAACATACAGGATTGGATGTTGTGGTTTGTGTCAGGAAATACTGTGGAATTCTGAGTTTGAAAGCATAAGATATGATGTGGGAATCATTTTCTAGATAAGGGGATGGAACGCTCTATAATGTGACAGGACAGGGTACAAGAGGAGATTCTAGATTTATAAAAGGGATGGTCTAATAAAACAGGACAAGACATGAGGCTAACATGGACTGGGAAGGATATATTAGAAATCCCAGTAGAAAAGGATGGTGTTTTCCTAGTTTGAGAAGACAGGGGAAAGGACAACCCTAGAGGGAAATAAGGTAAAATAATAATAATAACAATAATAATAATAAAAACTTAGAGAAAGAGGATGGCAAAATGTGGGGCTAACAATAGAAGAGAACTGCAGGAGGTGGGGAGTAGTTTTCAAAAAAGATAACAAGGGGGGAGTAACATTAGAAAAGTAGTGGCCCTTGGGGGGCTGTATGAGATGTTGTAGAAAGTCTTATGGGAGGGTAAAGAGGACACTAATATGAGAAGAGAGTGGACAGGCATGACTATATTGTGATAAAAGCAGGGTGCCTAGTATGAGATGTGAGAAAATAATGTGAGGACCCTAATGGAAAAGAGTGAATGCTCCTCAAAACAGGAGAGCAGAAGAGAAGAAACCCCTTCTATTCTGATAAAATCAGGGGCTCTAATGTGAGGGGACAGGACAAGATGTATTGTAGGACTCTTATTCCACTGGAGAAGATGACAAAATGGTAAAACCCCCAGGGCAGAGAATAAAGGGGCCATTTTCATTTTATGAAAAGGGGAGACCCAGTGGGATAAAACAAGGCATACTGGGGGGTCTTAAGTGGGAGAAGCTGTGAAGCACTTCAGCCAGTGTGAGAGGATCATGGAAAAAGGATGAATTCCAGTGTTGCAAAAAAGAGTGCTAGTAAGAGAGTACAGGAAATGTTTTGGGCTTCCTTAGTAGGAAGGAATGCGAAAATGTGGGGCTCCTAGTTGGATGCTTTGGTGGGATTCGTAGTGCAAGCAGTTTAATGATACAGGGTGTGTTTTCTCAATTCTGTAGGGTGGGAGCCCCCAGAACGAGAACACCAGGCACAAGTGGTTGTCCTGTATGAGAAAAGGGGGCTCTAGTGGAAAGTGCCAGGAGATTCTTGTGGGTATGGCCAGGGAATAAGGGAAAAAACCCTCAGTGGGAAGTAATGGCGACATGCTGGGACCCTCATGGGAAGACTGTGAAGAAATACTGTGAGAGGCCAAGGCTGAAGACGAGGAGGTCTCCCCAGAACTAAGAACAAACAACCCCCTCCCCTCAAAAAAAAAAAAAAAAAAAAAAAGCCCTGCAGCGTGAGGGCTAAGAACACCGGGAGGGAGACGCCAGTGTGAAGGGTAGGACAGACAATTATGCTGGAGCATAATTTCCCCACCGTAGGTGCCCAGCTCCACTTACCCAGGCAGAGTTCAAAGACGTAGGCGTAGTAGGACCAAAGCACAACGAGGACAATAACGAGCACTGGCACCCAGGAAAGTACTCGGCGGCAGCACCGTAGCCCCCCGGACAGAGCCATCTTCCAGCTCCGCCGCATCTTTGGATCGAAGATCGACCGAGCAGGCCTGCCGGCGCTGAGTCTGAACTGCCCGGCAGGGAGCTGGGAGGCAGGAAGGCGCGCTGTGCGGCGCTCCACTGCCTAGCCTGGCGGGAACCCTCTCAAGGAGCAGATACCACCTGTAAGGCTGCGGGGCAGATCGCGCCCGGCCTGGCACGGTGCGCGTGAGTCATGGCGAGGAGGAACTGGCCTTGTTGGAGTGGAAGGTGATCCGCCCGGCAGTCGAGGCTGGGCACGCCAGGAGGGAATGCAGTCCCTCCCCTTTCCTCCTCTTCCACACCCTTGCCACAGCGCTACATGCAGAGCTAGACCTCTGCAAAACAGCGAAGCGCAAGAAATTTGGGTCCGCCCATCCGCGTTTACTGCACTGCGTCCCCCCCGCCCCATCTCCCTTCTGATCTCTTTCTGGGTTTTTTTGTTGTTGTTGTTGGGTTTTTTTGTTGTTGTTGATTTTGTTTGTTTTGTTTTCGGTCTCTCTGTTTCCCCCCTCAACACAAACGCGGGAGCACACGTACACGCTGTACGAAAGATGCCAGCCATAGCCTCTCAACACTGAAAGGTTATCCAACCCCATCCTCCCACTGCCGCTTGAACAATGTGCTTAACGCGTAGTGCCGCAATCACTGCTTAGGTAAGTCAGTTCACAGGACGCTCCCTCCTTCCTTCTCCTCCTCCCTTACCCCTGAGTTTAGCTTCGTCCATTTTCAGAGCAAATAAACCCATTGGAATGGAAAAACGAACGAAGGGGACTTTAATTCTGTGAGGGGTCAGGGAAAGATGCAAAGGTAGTAATATTTAATCAGCTTTAATAGCAAATGTTTTCTAGGCAGACGAGAGGGTAAGGATCTTTCAGACAGAGGAAGCAACGTTTGCAAAAGCATAGAGTCATAAAAATCCAAAAGTGTCCAAGGAACAACTAATATGCCTGGAGAGGGTGTGTGAGGATGAGAGGCTGGACTGAGACTGGGAATATAGGCTGAGGGAACAGTGTGAGGGTCCTTATACGCCCTGCCTGGGTGTGTGAGCAAAATCCTATAAAGCAGGTTACTATGAACAGCCATTAAAGGTTTGGGAGAATGGAATGACATTAGCAGAGATGTATTTTTGTGAATACACAAAAATGAGAGAGGAGAGGAGGACTGCCTGGAAGCCCAGTTAGCAAGCAATTTAATTCAACAAATGTTTTGGGATGGTTGCTTTGTGTAGGTCAACTTTGGTATAAAAAGAATGAATAAACAGGAGGCCTGTTCCCATGAAGCTCATCTTCTCTTCAGGGGAATAGGTGTTCAATGACATAAGCACAATAATGGAAGTATAGTAAGATTTTGACACTTATGGATTTGAAACTCACTATTGAATGATTTCTAAAGGTCTATGACATGGAGAAATTTGTGATTTTGCTGAGACCATGCCTTATTCACATTCTGTATTGGGAACAAGGATTTCAACAGGGTTGTGCTCTATTCTTTATGGTTATGTATGCAGTAATTTCCTGAAGCAATAAGAGCTTTCTTGTTTCTTTTCAGATTAAGTTCATGGTTGATACTACTAAATTAATGATGTAGTGAAACACAGACTCATTTCGGTTGCAATATTTATCTTAATAAGCCCATTAATTATTTGAGTCCTAAGGTTCAGACATAAATATTTAAATACTATTTTCCAGCATTATTGAGGTATAGTTGACAAATAAAAATTGAATATATTTAAGGTGTATAATGTGATCATTTGGTAGGTATATAGACTATGAAATGATTATGACAATCAAGCTAATCAATGCATCTATTATCTCATAGGTACCATTTTTAAATTTTTTTTATTTAATTTCTTTTCAGTGTAACAGAATTCATTGTTTATGCACCACACCCAGTGCTCCATGCAATACGTGCCCTCCATAATACCCACCACCTGGCTCCCCATTTTTCCCACCCCACCCCCCGCCCCTTCAAAACCCTCAGATTGTTTTTCAGAGTCCATAGTCTCTCATGGTTCATCTCCCCTTCCAATTTCCCTCAACTCCCTTCTCCTCTCCAGCTCCCCATGTCCTCCGTGTTATTTGTTATGCTCCACAAATAAGTGAAACCATATGATAATTGACTCTCTCTGCTTGACTTATTTCACTCAGCATAATCTCTTCCAGTCCCATCCATGTTGCTACAAAAGTTGGGTATTCATCCTTTCTGATGGAGGCATAATATTCCATAGTGTATATGGACTACATCTTCCTTATCCATTCGTCCGTTGAAGGGCATCTTGGTTCTTTCCACAGTTTGGTGACCGTGGCCATTGCTGCTATGAACATTGGAGTACAGATGGCCCTTCTTTTCACTGCATCTGTATCTTTGGGGTAAATACCCAGTAGTGCAATTGCAGGGTCAAACGGAACCTCTATTTTTAATTTCTTAAGGAATCTCCACACTGTTCTCCAAATTGGCTGCACCAACTTGGATTGCCACCAACAGTGTAAGAGGGTTCCCCTTTCTCCACATCCTCTCCAACACACATTGTTTCCTGTCTTGCTAATTTTGGCCATTCTAACTGGTGTAAGGTGGTATCTCAATGTGGTTTTAATTTAAATCTCCCTGATGGCTAGTGATGATGAACATTTTGTCATATGTCTGATAGCCATTTGTATGTCTTCATTGGAGAAGTGTCTGTTCATGTCTTCTGCCCATTTTTGACATGATTATCTGTTTTGTGTGTGTTGAGTTTGAGAAGTTCTTTATAGAGCCTGGATATCAGCCTTTTGTCTGTACTGTCATTTGCAAATATCTTTTCCCATTTCGTGGGTTGCCTCTTTGTTCTGTTGACTGTTTCCTTTGCTGTGCAGAAGTCTTTGATCTTGAAGAAGTCCCCAAAATGCATTTTCACTTTTGTTTCCTTTGCCTTTGGAGACATATCTTGAAAGAAGTTGCTGTAGCTGATATCGAAGAGGTTCCTGCCTATGTTCTCCTCTAGGATTCTGATGGATTCCTGTCTCACGTCGAGGTCTTTTATCCATTTTGAGTTTATCTTTGTGTACGGTGTAAGAGAATGGTCGAGTTTCTTTCTTCTACATATAGCTGTCCAATTTTCCCAGCACCATTTATTGAAGATATTGTCTTTTTTCCACTGTATGTTTTTTCCTGCTTTGTCGAAGATTCTTTGACCATAGAGTTGAGGGTCCATATCTGGACTCTCTACTCTGTTCCACTCATCTATGTATCTGTTTTTATGCCAGTAACAGGTACCATTTTTTGATAAATATTTTTTATTGAGATATATTTTACATACAACATTGTGTAAATGTAAGGTGTACATTTTTTGAAGTTTTATTTACATTCCAATTACTTAACATATAGTGTAATATTAGTTTCAGGTGTACAATGTAGTGATTCAACAGTTCCATACAATATTAGGTGCTCATAATAACAAGCACACTCCTTAATCCCCATCACCTATTTAACCATTCCACCCACCCAACTCCATTTTGGTAACAATCAGTTTGTTTTCTGTAATTAAGAGTCTGTTTTGTAGTTTGCCTCTCTGTTTCTCTCTCTTTTTTTTCCTTTGTTCATTTGTTTTGTTTCTTAAATTCCACATATGAGTGAAACCATAGGGTGTCTGACATTTTCTGATGGACTTATTTCCCTTTGCATGATATTCTAGTTCCATACATGTCCTTGCAAATGGCAAGATTTCATTTTTTATAGCTGAATAATACTTCATTATATGTGTATGTAGCACACACACATATATATATATGCATATCTATCTATCTATATATATATATATATACACAATCTTCTTTATCCATTCATCAGTTGATGGACACGTGTGCTGTTTCTGTAATTTAGCTGTTATGGATAATGCTGCTAAAAACGTTAGGGTGCATGTCTCCCTTTCACTTAGTATTATTGTATTCTTTGGGTAAACACCTAGTAGTGTAACTGCTGGATCTTACGGTAGTTCTATTTTCAACTTTTTGAGGAACCTCCCTACTGTTTTCCAGAGAGGCTGCACCAGTTTGCATTCCCACCAACAGCACAAGAGGGTTCCCCTTTCAGTGTTGTCCTGTTGTTCTTGTGCTGTTGATTTTAGCCATTCTGACAGGTGTGAGGTGATAGCTCAGTGTAGTTTTAATTTGCATTTCCCTTATAATCAGGGATGTTGAACATCTTTTCATGTGTCTGTTGGCCATCTGGATGTCTTCTTTGGAAAAATGTCTATGTCTTCTGCCCATTTTTAATTGGATAATTTATTTTTGGGGTTAAACATAAGTTCTTTATATATTTGAGTTACTAACCATTTATCACATATGCCATCACAAATATCTTCTCCCATTCCCATAGGTTGCCTTTTAGTTTTGTTGATTATTTCTTTTGCTGTGCAGAAACTTTTTATTTTGACAAAGTCCCAATAGTTTATTTTTGCTTTTGTTTCCTTTCCCTCAGGAGACATATCTAGAAAGAAGTTTCTACAGCCAATGTTAAAGAAGTTACTGCCTATGTTCTCCTGTAGGGTTTTATGGTTTCTGGTCTTACATTTAGATCTTTAATGCATTTTGAATTTATTTTTCTGTATGGTATAAGAAAGAGTGGTTCAGTTTCATTCTTCTGCATGTTGCTGTCTGGTTTTCTGAGCACGCTTTGTTGAGGAGACTGTCCTTTATCCAATGGATATTCTTTCCTGCTTTGTCAAAAATTAGCTGACCGTATAATTGTGGGTTCATTTCTAGGTTTTCTATTCTGTTCTTTTGTTTTATGTGTCTGCTTTTGTGCCAGTACAATACTGTTTTGATTAGTACAGCTTTGTAATATAACTTGAAGTTTGGAATTGTGAAGCCTCCAGCTTTGCTTTTCTTTTTCAAGGTTGCTTTGTCTATTCTGGGTCTTTTCTGGTTCCATACAAATTTTAGGATGGTTTTTTCTATTTCTGTGGAAAATGCTGGTGGTATTTTAGTAAGGATTGCTTTAAACGTGTAGATTGCTTTGGGTAGTATAGACATTCTAAGATATTTGTTCTTCTGATCCATGAGCATGGAATACCTTTCCATTTCCTTGTGACATCTTCAATTTCTTTCATCAGAGTTTTCTAGTTTTCAGAGTACAGGTGTCTTTCCTCTTGGTTAGGTTTAATCCTAGGTATCTTACTGTTTTTGGTGTAATTGTAAATGGGACTGATTCATTATTTTCTCTCACTGCTGCTCCATTATTGCTATAGAAAAATGCAACATATTTCTGTACATTGATTTTGTACCCTGTGACTTTACTAAATTTGTGTATCAATTCTACCTGTTTATTGGTGGAGTCCTTTGTGTTTTCAATATAGAGTATCAAATCAATCATCTGCAAATAGTGGAAGTTTGACTTCTTCCTTGCAAATTTGGATGTCTTTTGTTGCATTCTGTTGTCTGATTGCTGTGGCTAGGACTTTCAGTACTGTTAAATAACTGTGTTGAGAGTGGACATCCCTGTCTTCTTCCTGACTGTAGAGGAAAAGCTCTCAGTTGTTCTCCATTGAGTATGATATTAGCTGTGGGTTTTTCGTAGATGACCTTTAAAAGAACAATAGATTTTTTAAAAAAATCATTCACCACAATCAAGTGAGATTTATTCCTGGGATACAAGGGTGGTTCAATGTTTGCAAATCAATCAACATGATATACCACACTAATAATAGAAAGGACAATAACCATATAATTATTTCAATGGATGTATCAAAACCATTTGACAAACATGTGATCTATTATTCAGAAATTTCCATGTGCACTTGAAAGAATGTGTATTTTTCCATTTTAGTCTGGAGTGTTCTGAATATATCTATTAAGTCCATCTCGTCCAGGATGTCATTGAAAGCCATTTTTTTTTTCTTTTTCATTTTCTGTGTAGTTGATCTATCCATTAACATACATGGGGTGTTATATTCCCCTACTATTATTGTATTATTTTCAATGAGTTCCCTTATGTTTGTTATTAATTATTTATATATTTGGGCACTCCCATGTGGGGTGCATATTTACAATTGTTATATCATTTTCTTGGATTTTCCCTTTATGAGTATATAGTGCCCTTTTTGTCTCTTTTTGCAGTCTAGTTTGTCCAATATAATACTTCTTCTGGCTTTCTTTTGAAATTCTTCTGAGTGATAAGTGTTTCTCCATCCCCCTCACTTTCATTCTGCAGATGTCTTTAGGTCAACAGTGAGTCTTTTGTAGTTAGCATATGGGTGGATCTTGTTTTTTATCCATTCTGACAACCTATATATATTTTTTTAAAGATTTATTCATTTATTTGAGAGAGAGAGAGACCAGCAGGGAGGAGCAGAGGGATAAGGGAGAGACAATTCCAAGGAGACTCTGCACTGTGCATGGAGCCCAATGCAGAGCTCGATCTCATGACCCCAAGATTATGACCCAAGCTGAAACCATGAGTTGGACACTCAGCCAACTACACTACCCAGGTACCAACCCTATGTTTTTTGATTGGAGTGCTTGGTCCACTTACATTCAAAGTAATTATTGATAGATATATATTTATTTTCATTTCATTACTTGTTTTGTAATTGTTTCTGGAGATTTTCTTTGATCCTTTCTTGTCTTTGTTGCTGTTGGTCTCTCCTTTGCCCTCAGAGAGTCCCCTTTAATATCTTTTGTTGGACTGGTTTAGTGGTCACAAACTCCTATAGTTTTTGCTTGTCTGGGAAGCTCTTTATATCTCATTTATTCTGAATAACAGCCTTGGTGGATAGAGTATTGTTGGCTGCAGATTTTTTCCATTTGGCACTTTGAAATTATCATCCCACTCCCATCTGGTTTGCCAAGTTTCTATTGAGAAATCTCCAGCTAGCCTTATGGGTCTTCTCTTATAAATTAAGGAGTTCTTATGTCTTGCTGCTTTTAAGATGTTTTCTTTATCACTGTATTTTGAAAATTTAACTATAATATGTCTTGATATTGGCCTGCTATTATTGATTTTGATGGGAGTTCTCTGTTCCTCCTGGATATGGATGTCTGTTCCCTTCCCCAGATTAGGGAAGTATTCAAGTCTTCTTTCTTCAAATAAATTTTCTGCCCCCCTTCTCTCTCTTCTTCTTCTGGGACTCTTATAATATAATTGTTATTACATCTGATGGAGTCACTGAGTTCCCTAAGTCTATTCTCATGTTGCATAATTCTTCTTTCTCTCTTCTGTTCAGCTTCATTATTTTCCATTGTTTTGTTTTCTAGGTCACTAATTCATTCCTCAGCTTCTTCTAGCCTGCTGTTCATTGCATCAAGCCTATTTCCAATCTTGTTTATCACATTCTTCATCTCCGACTGAGTCTTTTTTAACTTTTATTTCTGTGGGAAGGGTCTCACTGATATCTTCTTTTTTTTTTTCCTGAGGCCAGTGAGTATCATTATGGCTGTTGCTTTAAGTTCTCCATCAGGCATGTTACTTATATCTATTTTGGTTACATCTCTGTCCATGGCCTTATCTTGTTCTTTCATTTGAGATAAATTCCTCTGTCTTGATATTTTGTCTAAGTCTCTGCCTTCTTCTCTGTGTTAGAAAAGCCAGTTATGTCTCCTGCTCCTGAAAGTAATGGCCTTATGAAGAAGAGGTCATGTAGTGTCCAGGGCCTCATGTTTCAGGGAGTGTCTCTGGTGTGTGCTGTTCGCACTCTGCTATTGTGTTTTGTCTGCTCTATCCTTGAGGCCGGTCGTCCATGGAGTCTGTCCTTGCCTGCTGTGTGCAGTGTTTGGTCCCTGGACTGACTGTGGAGAGTTTTAACTAGGTGTGCTCTGGTCTGCTTGTGAAATGAGACCTGACACCACTTCCATGAGAACTGAGGCCCTGCAGAACTCTCTGGTTGGGATATGTTGTGGGGTCAGGTGTGTGTGATGTCTTCCAAAGGAAATGACTCTCTCGTTGGGACTGAGGCAAAGATGACCGAGAAGGGCAGTCCAGCCAGAGCTCAGCAGGGCAGGTCTTGGTGTAAGCAAGTTAGGCAGCCAGTGATGGTGCTGGGTTGCTTCCTGCCTATGCATCTGTGTTTATGCTGAGGGGCGGAGGAGGGAAATGGTACCAGCCAGTTCCTTTCTTCTCAGAGAGGAATCTCTGTGAAAGCCACCTCCCAGTGAAGCACTCCTAGTGGAATGAATAATCTTCCCCCAAGCCCCCACCTCACCACTCTACCCCCACCCCCTATCCCCACCATGCCTAAGAACTAATGAAATTCAGCCTTTCTTGTTTTCCAAAATATGGCTTTGGGGAGATGCTCTCCTTGTGCATTTTCCTGTAGGCTCCTCTCGCTCTTGCTCTTCTCTGCAACTACAGCTCCCTCCCCTCCACAGCACTGATTTTCCATTTCTCCCCTAAAGCATGTCTCTGCACTTCCTGAACCACCTTCTTTGATGTGACCTCTACTCTCTTTAGTTGTATAATTTGTTCTTTCAGACTTCAGGTTGATTTCTGGAGTATTTAGGATGATTTGATAGTTACCTAGTTGTTTTTGTGGAACGAGGCAAGCCTAATGTCTTCCTGCTCCCCCACCATCTTCCTCTACCCCTAAGGTGTATAACATATTGATTTGATACATTCCTATTGCAGCATGATTGCCATTGCTAATACCTCTATCCTATCATATAATTATCATTCTTTAGTGATGGGAACATTTATGATCTAGTCTTTTAGTAAGTTTAATATTTACAATATAGTTTTGTCCTCTATAATCGCTGTATTGTGTATTGGGTTTTTAGAAACTTATTTATCTATTAGTTGCAAGTATGTACCCTTAAACATCTCTCTCATTCCCCACTCCCAGTCTCTGGTAACTACCGTTTTACTTTCTGCTTTTATGATTTCAGTTCTTTTAGATTTCACATATGAGAGATATTACATAGTATTTGTCTTTCTGTGTGATTTATCTCACTTAGCATAATATCCTCAAGGTCTATCCATGTTGTTACAATTAGCAGAACTTCTTTTTTCTCATGGATGAACAATATTTCACACACATACACACACACACACACACACACATATATTCATACCCACGCACATATGTATTTATATTTATAAAATCCAGTCTTATTTACTTATTTATCCATGTATCTATTGACAGGCACTTAGGTTGTTTTCCTATCTTGACTATTGTGAATGCTGCAATAAACTTGGGAAGTGTGTATGTCTTTTTGGTAACCCCTTTGATTTCCTTTGTATATATATCCAAAAGGGGGATTTCTGGAATGTATGGTAGGTTATAATTTTTTGAAGAACCTCCATAGTATTCTCCTTAGTGGCTGAACCAATTTACAGTCCTACCAACAGTGCATAAATATTTCCTTTTCTTGACATTCTTCCAACACTTAACTCTTATCTTTTTTTTTTAAAGATTTTATTTATTTATTTGACAGACAGAGTTCACAAGTAGGCAGAGAGGCAGGCAGAGAGAGATAGAGGGAAGCAGGCTCCCTGCTGAGCAGAGAGCCCGATGCGGGACTCGATCCCAGGAACCTGAGATCATGACCTGAGCCGAAGGCAGAGGTTTAACCCACTGAGCCACCCAGGCACCCAACTCTTATCTTCTTGATGATTGCCTTTCTTCCAGGTATGAGGTGATATGTCATTGTACTTACCATTGTGTGTATGCGTGTATATAGTAAAAACACTTAAGTTCTATACTCTTAGTAAATTTCAAGTATACAATATTATTAATTTATAGTCATATTGTGCATTAGATCTCCATATCTTATTCATCGTATTACACTATGTTTGTACCCTTTCACCAGCATTTCCTTATTCCTTTCCCCGGACCCCAGCCCACGGCAACTACCTTCTACTCTCTGCTACTATGAATTTACCTTTTTTGTTCCACATATAAGTGAGATCATATAGTATGTTTTCTGTGCCTGGCTTATTTCGCTTAGCATAATGTCCTACAAGTACATCCATGTTGTTGCAAGTGACAGTATTTCTTTGTTTCCATGGTTGAAAAACATTCCATTATATTTTTGTATCCATTCATCCATTAACAAACAGTAGGTAGTTTCCATATATTGAAGACTGTCAGTAAGGCAGCAATGAATATACGAACTTAGATATCTCTTTGAGATACAAGTTTCTTTTCTTTTCGATATATACTCAAAGGTATGATTGCTGGGTCACATAGTTGTTCTATCATTAATTTTTTGAGGAACCTCAGTACTCTTTTCCATAGTGGCTCTACCAATTACATTCCCACCAGCAGTGGACAAGTGTTCCCTTTTCTCCACACCGTTGCCAACATTTATCTTTTTTTAATTAAAAACGTAATTTAAAATTGAATATATTTTTATATATTCAATTAATATAATTATTGACATATAATATATGTTTTTCATATACAACATATTGATTTGATAATTACTTAAATATGAAGTTCTCATGATGATAAGTGCAGTTACCATTTATAACCATATAAAATTATTACAATATTGGAATGTTAGACATACAGACAAATAACATATGATTTCACATACACGTGGAATCTAAAAAATAAAACAAAAGAACAAAGAGTAACAAAAAGAGTAATAGTCTCATAAATAGTCTCAAAATCTTTGTTGCTGGGTGGATAGATAAATGAAACACTTGTTATCTTTTCTTTTTGATATTAGCTATTATAATGTCTGTGAGGTGATATGTCACTGTGGTTTTAATTTATATTTCCTTGATGATTGCTTTCCCTGATGCTTAGCACCTTTTCATATACTTCTTGGCCATTTGTATGTCCTCCTTGGAAAAATGACTATTAAGATCCTTTCTACATTTTTTGGTTATTTTTTGCTATTGAATAATTGGGTAAGTTCCTTTTCAAGGAAGCCTAGTCCCTTATCAAGGGGAACCTCGATACTGATTTGCAAGTATTTTTCCTTCCATTCTGTGGGTTGCTGCTTTATTTTGTTGATTGTTTCCTTTGCTGTGGAGGAGTTTTTAGTTGATAAAATTCCACATGTTTATTATTGCTTTTGTTATATCTGCTTTTTGTGTCATATCCAGAAAAATCATTGCTAAGATCAGTGTCTAGGAACATTTTCCCTATGTTTTCTTCTCTAAGTTTTATAGTTTAAGATTATACATTTAAGCCTTTAATCCATTTTGAGTTGATTTTTGTGTATGTTGCAAGATAGGTTCCAAATTTATTCTTTTGCATGTGGATATCCAGATTTCCTAGTGCCATTTTTTAAAGGGACTATCCTTTCCCCATTATGTATTCTTAGCACCTTTGTCAAATATTAGTAGATTGCATATGTATGAGTTTATTTCTGGACACTCTATTCTGTTCCAATGACCTATGTATCTGTTTTTATGCCAGTACCATTCTGTTTTGATTAAAAGAACTTTGTAGTAGACTTTGAAAGCAGGCAGTGTGATGCTTCCAGTTTTTTCTTGCCCCAGATTCCTTTGACTATTCAGTCTTCTATGGTTTCATATGATTTTTATAATTTTTCTATTTTTATGAAAAATACCACTTGAATTTTGATGGAGATTGCATTTAATCTATAGATCACTCTAAGTAGTATGGACATTTTAACAATAGTAAGTCTCCCAATTCATGACCACTGGATACCTTACCATTTATTTGTGTCTTGTCCAATTTCTTTCACCAATGTCCTATAGTTTTTAGTGTATAGATTTTTCATTTCTGCTGTTAAATTTATTTCTAACTATTTTTCTTTTTGATGCAATTATAAATGAGACAATTTTCCCAACTTCCCCTTCAGATAGTTTATTATTAACATATAGAGATGCAACTGATTTTTGTATGTTGATTTTGTATCCTGCAACTTTACTAAATTCATTTATTTCTTCTAACAGGTTTTTGGTGGAATCTCTAAAGTTTTCTCTATGTAAAACCATGTAATCTGCAAACAACAACAATTTTACTTTTTCCTTTATGATTTGGATGCCTTTTATTTCCTTTTCTTGCATAGTTGATCTGGCTAGGACTTTAAGCACGGTTTTGCATAGAAGTGGTGAAAGTGGGCATCTTTGTCTTGTTTCTTAAAGGAGAAGCTTTTAGATTTTCACCATTGACTATGATGTTAAGTGTGGGCTTATCATAAACAGCCTTTATTATGTCGAAGGACTTTTTATTATACCTTATTTGTTAGAAGTTTTTATCATGAAAAGATGTTGAATTTTGTCAAATGTATATTCTACATCTATTGAGATGGCCATATGATTTTTATTTGCTATTCCATTACTGCAGTATATCACATTTATTAGTTGTATACATTGAACCATCCTTGCATCCCAGGAATAAATCTTACTTGATTATAGGATATGATCCTTTTTATATGCTGTTGAATTTGGTTTGCTAGTATTTTGCTGAGGACTTTTGCATCCATGTTCATCGGAGATATTGCCCTGTAGTTCTCTTTTCTTTTAGTGTCCTCCTTTGGCCTTGATTCAGGGTAATGCTGGCCTTGTAAAATGAGTTGGAGGTGTTCCCTCCTATTCAATTTTTGGAGAAAAGTTTGAAAACAATTGGCATAGTACTTTTTAAATGTTTGTTTGGCTCTACCAGTGATGCCACCTGGCCCTGGACTTTTCTTTTTTGACAGATTTAGATTACTGATTCAAAAATCCTTACTCTTTACTGGTTTGTTGAGATTCTCTATTTCTTCATGATTCTGTCTTAGTAGGATGTGTATTTCTAGAAATTTATCCATTTCTTCTAGGTTATCCATTGTGTTGGTGTATAATTGTTCATAGTAATCTGTCATGATCCTTTTTATTTCTTGGTATCAGTTGCCATGTCTCCTCTTTCTTTTACAAGTTTGTTTATTTAAGTCTCTCCTTTTTTTAGTGTAACTAAAAATTTGTCAAGTTTGCTTATCTTTTCAAAAACTCAATTCTTAGTTTTGCTGATCTTATCTATTGTTTACTCAGTTTCTAGTAATTTTTGCTGTTCTAATCTTCATTATTTCCTTCCTTTTGCTAACTTTGGTCTTAGTTTGTTTTAGTTCCCTGAGGTGAAGTATTAAGTCCTGTACTGTCATTGAACTGCTGTCTAATTTTCCCTTCAGTTCTGTTAATATATCTTTTACATATTCAAGTGCTCCACTATGGAAAGCATTTATAGTTACATTGCTATATCCTTTGATGAACTGACTCCTTTATCACTGTCTAGTGACCTTTGGTTATTGTGACAGATTTTGAGTGAAAGCTCATTTTGCCTACTAAGTACAGTCACTTCTGCTCTGTTTTGGTTACTGTTTGCATGGAATAACTTTTTTCATCCCTTCACTTTCAACCAACATGTGCCTGTTACTGAACTGGGCCCTTGGGCTCTCCAAGCAATACAAATTGACAAGAGGCTTAAAGAGAGTTCCAGACAAAGTTATTGGGGCTTATGCTTGAGCACAAGGGAGACAGCACAAAGGAAATTGTTCCCAGGCTGGCTGGTAGGAAAGGTTTTAAAGAGGCTTAGGCGGGGAAGAAGGTGATGTTTAAGCATGTAGAGACAGGTGTGGTCACACACTGAAATAAAGTTCTCAGACACCAATCTGAATGGCAGTGCAGGGCTGCCTCTGCAAGGGAGAGCAGCAGCAGCTGAATCCTGTACATAGCTTTTATTTTGTTTTGTTTTTATCAGAAAAGCAAGGACAGATGCCTCCAAGCATGGGAAAGGAGTACAAAGAGATGGCAAATATCTTGAGGCAGGCTTTCATTTTCCCCTACGTGTAGGCACGCAGGGAGGCAGTCATGGGATAAGGGAGGGGCGGGATGTTTGGGCTGGCAATCACCAGGTGCAGAAAGGGGAGACTGAGGGTCACATTCTTTCATGGCTCCTCACTTATGCCCTGCCCCTGGGGATCTTGGAATCCTGCTCCTACTGGGCCGTTGAGTTCAGCAGCCCTAGAGCAGGAACTTTGGTGACCTTTGCTTCCACAGTCACTCCTTGGGGCTTATAATATATTTTCTAAGACTCACTCTGCAGGGAGGGACTTATCAACACTGCACACTTAAAGATCATGTTTTATTATATATTGCATGTCTAATTAGCATGTTAAATCTCTAACACCGGGCATGATTTTTCATGTTATAATCAGGGAAAAAGTCGATGAAAGGTCAGTTGCTGGGGTCCACTGTTGCTCAGGCTGCTCTGGTCTAGTTTTTGCAGGAGCAGAATTGGTTGTAACCTGAGCCATGGGGGTTGCTTGGAGCCGGTGGCTTCTGGCTTCCTGATGTCCAGCAACACCTGCAAGCTGGGCTAGAGAACTGGATTGTTGTGATTCTTTTTTTCTGTGAGTTTCTGGGTTAAGAATCTTGAGCCCTGTCCCTGCTTTTTCTCATACCCCTAAAGCTAATGTAAATCTCTTGGTGACAGAATATTATTAGAACTTTTAAAAATGCATTTAGCCACTCTGTGTCTTTGGATTGAGGAATTTAATCCATTTGTATTTAAAGTAATTATTAATAGATAAGAATTTAATATTGTGAATTTGTTCATTGTTTTCTGACTGTACTTTTTTTTTTAATTTTTTAAATTTATTTTCAGCATTTTCTGACTGTTCTTTTAAGTTTCTTTGCTCCTTTGCTCTTGCTGTCTTCTTTTTTATTTTTTCTAATAATATGCTTTAATTTTCTTTATCATTTGTGTATGTACTAGAGGTTATTTTGTGGTTACCATGAGGCTTAGATAAAACATAATTATAGCACTTCTGTTTTAAACTAATAAGAACTTCAGCTACTTGAAGGAACTTAATACTTTTATTCCTCTCCTGCATTTTATACTATTGATATCACCCTTCACATCTTTTTATATTGGGCATCCATTAACAATTATTGTAGCTATAGTTATTTTTTAAAGATTTATTTATTTATTTTAGAGAAAGAGGAGAACGTGAGTTGGGGGAAGAGAGAGAGAATCTCCAGCAGACTCCCTGCCAAGCACCAAGTCCCACATGGGGCTTGATCTCACAACCCTGAAATCTTGACCTGAGCTGATATCAAGAGTAGGGTGCCTAACCAGTTGAGCCAACCAGGTGCCCCTATGGTAAATTTTTAATACTTTTGTTTTTTGACATTTTTCTAGAGTTCAGTGATTTACATACCACTATACATTATTAGAGTGTTTTGAATTTGACTATATATTTACTTTTACTTTATGATTCCATATGTTTTCATGTTGTTTCTTAGCTTTCTTTCATTTCAACTTGAAGCACTCCCTTTAACATTTGTTGTAAGGCTGGTCTAGTAGTGATGATCTTCCTCAGCTCTAAATTGTCTGGGAATGTCTTTATCTCTCCACTTCTGAGCAATAGCTTTTCTGAATATAGTATTTCTGGTTGGCACCTTTTTCCTTGAGTACTTTGAACATGCAATTCCACTCGTTCCTGTACTACAAGGTTTCTTTCTTTTTTTTTTCCTTAAGATATTTTATTTATTTGTTTATTTGTTTGTTTGTCAGAGAGAGAGCGTGCACAAGCAGGGGGAGTGGCAGAGGGCGAAGCAGTCTGCCTGCTGAGCAAAGAGCCTAAAGTTGGACTGAATCCCAGGACCTTGAGATCATGATCTGAGCCGAAGGCAGACATTTAACCAAATGAGCCACCCAGGCATCCCCGTCCTATAAGGTTTCTGCTGTGAGATCTGCTGGTAGACTTATGGGGGGGTTCCCTTTTATGTGACAAGTTGCTTTTCTCTTGCTGCTTCAAAGTTTTGTGTCTTAGACTTTTTATAATTTGATTATAATGTGTCTTGGGACAATCTTTGGTTTGATCTTATTTGGGGATATTTGAGCTTCATGAATGTGGATATCCGTATCCATCCTCAAATTTGGGAAGCATTCAGCCATTATTTCTTTAAATAAACTTTTTTGCCCCTTTCTCTTTCTTTTCTCCTTCTTTGATTTTTATAATGCATATAACCTTTGTATCCTTGTATTGTCATATATGCCCTGTGGGCCTTCTTCACTCTTTTGCATTCTTTTTTGTTGTTGTTGTTCCATTAATTACTAATTTCAAATGACCTGTCTTCAAGTTTGCTGTTTCTTACTTCTGTGTGATTGAGTCTGCTGCTGAAGCACTATACTGAATTTTTTAGTTTTTATCTTCTATTGATTAGCTTTAGGTTCATTTTTAATTGTTTCTATTTCTTTATTAAAATTCTCATTTTCATGCAGTTATTTCTGATTTTGTTTAGTTATCTGTTTCTCTTGCATCTCATTTGACTTTTTTAAGATGATTATTTTGAATTCCTTATCAGTCAATTTATAGAAATGCATTTCTTTGGGATCAGTTTCTAGAGATTTATTACTTCCCTCTGGTGGTATCATATTTGCTTGATTCTTCTTGATTCTTGCAGCCTTGTTTGGTATCTGTGCACTTAAAGGACCAAACCTCTTTTACAGTCTTTACAGACTGATTTTGGCAGATAAGACCTTTTCCTGTTGGGTCCCTGCACTGAGAGTATTGCATCCAGGACTTCAGTTGAGTAGTATTGATGTGAGTCATGTGACTGTTGCTGGGTTCATCGTGGGTACTGGTTGGTGGTTCTGTTACCAGTGGCTTAGGCAGCTGTGAATCCTGCCTAGTACCTGGGGTGGTAGGACTGCCTCCAGGACCTTGTTCAGTAGGACTGGTGCTAGGATAATATTCATTTTCAGGGCTTGCAGTTGGTAGGCCTGTTACCAGGTATATGGATAGATGTAACTCCTGCTGGAAATTGTAGAGGGTTCCTACCAGGTTACTGGGAAGTTCCCTGGATGGATAGGAATGGCTCTGGACTGTACCTGAGAAGGACTAGAACCAAGTCACAGTGCTGCTTCTATGTCCACAGCCAGGTCCAAAGCCTTTAGGCCTGCTTGTGGGATTATGGATGGGTGTGCCTCATGCCAGATCCCTCAGTGGACAGGATTGCTCTCAGACCATGGCTGAGACAGGATGGAGCTTAACCACAAGGCATCTTCAATGTTGAGAGTTGGAACAGTGTTGGTAAGCCTGTTACCTAAGGCATTGGTGGGCATATCTTTTCCTGGTTCCCTTGGCAGATGGTGCTGAAGATAGGACCAAGGCCAAATGGGGCTGTAGCTGAGTCCCCAGGGGGATAGGTTTGTTTCTATTTCTGTATCCAAGACCACAATTGGCAAGTCTGCCCTGTGGGCATATGACTGCCTTCTCAAAATGACCCTTCTTGGTGTTGGACTCTACTGGGATTTTGCACCTTTTACCTGGATGTCAAATTTGTCTCAAAGGCACTCCTGTCTGTGGATTGCTATCAAATTTTTGTCGCTTTAGAGGGATATGTGTGGAGAACCTCTTATTCTACCATCTTAATCTAAATTTTCCATTATTCATGAATTTTGGCTTTTGGAATATATCTCTTAGATCAATTATGCTATTTAAACAAGTAAACTTGAAGAGGCAGTGGTTACATGTATTAGGAAAAGTCCGAGCTACATTTTGAATATTGAATACAAGTTCACCAAGAATATAAAAGGTGGGATTAAAGCGGAGGGGATTCTAGGAAAAAAGGAGTATGTACTGGATTTGTGAAACATCACAGTATATTGCAAGTAATCTGGTCTTGCTGTAATGTATTACAGTGGACTAAATCAAGAGGGGTCAAAGAGGAAGTGCGGAGGAAGTAGAGTGGGCAAATGTAAGAGTGTTTTGGAGGAAAAACTCAACAGAACTTGTTGACAAATTGGCAAGTGAGAAAGGGGATAGGACAAAGCTACCACATTTCTAAGTTCAATGCCTGAATGAACAGTGTTTGTGAGTAACCATGCTAGGGGTCTGGGGAGAACAGCTTTGGTGGGGGAAGATAACTTTAATTTCTAGACATGATAAATTTTGTATAAATCTTCCTCTCATATGGTAGCCTAGGCATCAGTCAAATAGCCTGGGGCAGAAGGCTTATGATAGGGATAGATAGTATCCAGAGTAACGTGGGAGGTCAAGAGCCAGAGAGACAATCTATTGACTGTTTAAAAACAAAGTGTTATTGGAACACATTAATGTCCATTTTTTAACCTATAGTTTCTGGCTACTTTTGCTCAATAATAGCATGGTTGAGTAGTTGTGACAGAGATTATATGACCTAAAATTTATTGGTATGAAATTTTTACTCTGTGTAAGATGTGTGCCATCTACTGGTCTAGGAGAAAGACAAAATTCAAATACCAGAGTCTAACTACAGACATAAAAACTAGAAGATCAAAATCACATCCAGCCTCTATATGGAAATAAATGGAGATTGGGTTTTATTGGGTTTCACGGGGCCCAGTGGTAGGAGGGATGCCCACTACCATCTTGGGATGCCCAAACCAGAAAACAAATCAAGCTAAAAACAATGTATGAAGGATGAGGACTAAGAGGGAGGGCAAATTGACTGGAGGGTATTTCAAATCAAAGAGTGCTAGAGGCAGGAATTTGAAGCTAAAACACAGAACCAGACACCCAGAGCCAAAGACATTAAACAGTGAGAGCAGGAACAAATACAAATGAGTTGGGATCAATGGCAGCAGGGGGTGGGGTGGATGGGTGAGTGGGGTAGAGAAAAAGAATGTCAAAATTACAGTGTGTTTTGAGAAGTAGTGAGGGAGGACTGGGGTGATTTATAGAACACCTGTTAGTGTTTGTAGCTTGGTTTTATGAGTTGGTTGAGGTGTGATACTTTGGTGCATCAGTCAGATTAAAGGAACAATGGCAGAATAGATATTACTTTTTCCTGGGTTTGGGCACATTGTTCCCAGGTTTGCCTGAGGGAAAATTATGACATATTCTAGAGTGCATGTATGTATGTATGTATTTAGCACATGAGCGGTTGGGAGTGGGCAGAGGGAGAGGATCTCAAGCAGACTCCGTGCTGAGTGTGGAGCCTAATATGGGGCTTGATCTTACCACCCTGAGATCATGACATGAGCCAAAATCAAGAGTCAGACACTTAACTGACTGAGCTCTCCAGGCACCCTTGTGGAATGTTTTATGGTGACAAGAAAGCTCCTACAACTGCTCTTCTAGCTGATACCCATCCCATTGTACCAAGTATTGGGGCTGATTACTAACAGTGGGAGTCTAATACTTGTTTTACCATGCATTTTTGGTTCCATATGGAGTTTCCCAAACAGGTGGAGAGGCATGGGATGGCTCTGATGTGCTGGACCTAACAGGGAGTGAGAAAAGAGATATTAAAACTGTTTGGGTGGAAAGAAATTGGAAATTAAAAGGCTAGCATGGTCTTCAATAGCTACGGTTATTATTTATAGGTTTGGGGTGGTGCTGATGTGTCTGAAAGACAAGAAGACAACATGTCACACTTTTATATTTCTCCTGGAGCTATTCAGCATTCTGTCTCATAGATATTCTTGAGTGGCCTTTACCTTTTCTGGTACTAAGCGGACTGCCAGGGTTGTGGTATTTGCTTAATGACATTGGGAAGCTGTGGGGGTGAAAACCACAGTTGTGAATAGGTGTTTGGGTGAACAATGTAGTGAATTATTATAAAGAAAATGAGTGTAGTAGAGTAGAATTAGTCATATTGTTTGAGGAAGTGTAACAGTGTGGATGCATTTCCAGAACTTGTATAAAGCATGCCTATTGATTTACCACCCTGTGCTCGCTTGCTCACTCTCTCTCTCAAATAAATGAATAAATAAATAATTTAAAAAAAACTTCAGGAAGGAGAAAAATCCATGTTGAAGTCCAATAAAATGGTATTACATGAAGAATCTGATGGTCAGCATAGGATATAGTAATAATTTGGGCCTTCCAGGCCTGTCCTCAGTCTGAGACTATAGTACCTGGCATACAATAAGTACTCAATAAGTATTTGTTGCATAAATGAATTATTAACTTACTAGACATAGAGTTTTGAATGGGTTACCATGGCCCTTTAGGGTAGTATGGAAGAACCACATACCTGAAGTAGAGGCCACTTCCCCAAGACTTAGACCACTCTTTGACCATCAGTGTTACCTGTGAGTGGCTAGGTGAATAAGTGTTATATGTCAGAGATCCTCAAAACTATCTCCAGGTTTGGCAGTTTGGTAGAAAAGCTCACAGGACTCAATATATAGTTTTATTTGTGGTTAAGATTTATTACAGTGATGCAGTAAGGATACACAGACCATAAAAGAAAAAGACACAGGTGGAATCTGGATGAATCCTTGTGTGGGCTTCCTTATGCTCTTTTCTGCCTATGAGGAGTCACACAGAGTGCATTCTTCACTCATCAACAAAACTGCAAAAACATATGTGAAATATTGTCTACTATAAACACCCATTAGAGACTCAGTGCCCAAGATTTTTATTGGAATCTAGTCACATAAGCACTCTCTTTTTAGCACATACCAAAACTCCAGCCTCCAAAAAGGAAAGAAGATGTTTAGGCTTAAACCACATTGCTTACACAAATAGTCTAGGCACCATGAGCAACCCTAATCAGTTAATTGTTGACTGGAAATACTCCAAAAACCAAGTTATCAGACGCCAGCCAAAGACCAACCTGGTAAGTAGACTTTTTCTAAGAATAGCAATCTCAGATCTGCTACGTTAACTCTTTTCTGCACAGTACCCATCTGCTGTGTTCCAACTGACATTGATACCAGAATAATCCCAGGCCAGATAATCTTGCAGGACAGGAGTCCTCTGCCACCTCTCTGATATTCGTGGCTGTTTTGTCTCTAGGGTCATAGGAAAAGGATAAGTTAAAATCTTTGTAAAAGAGAGTATACCTTCATTGGCATAGACAGTTTTTCTGGTATCTACTGTTCTGAATTGTGATGATTAGATTAGACTTCCATGAAATTTTGGGATCCTATAAGGTAGTGTATCCATGTCTTTTTTCTTATATTGGGTAGCTGCCTTTGTCCACGACCAGCCTTTTTTTGAGAATTAGAGGGAGAGGAGGAGTTTGCCAGGGTAAATGGATGATCTCTTTAGCCAATATTATGGAAGAAATAGTTTATCTCCTGAAATGTGTCTGTTCTGTATAACTTTTTCCTTTCCTGGATAAATCATTTAGTGAGGTAATCATTATGCAATGATGATGGAGAAACTATCAATAATATCCAGAAACTGTAGGAACTGCCAAATTTCCTTGATTATCTGGAGGGTTTCTCAGTATAGAACTTATGAAATTTTCTCTGGAATCATGTGAATACCTTGACTCAACATAGTTCAAAAACTGCTCCTTCAGGATTTTGAAAGCAGGTTTAACTTAGTGGTGGTAGGGCTATACTTCGTCTAAATCAATAGTGTTGTTCACTTTTAATACAGATATCTCTCAGAATTACCTTTTCCTTGGGAATTTAGGTAAATTTATCTTGAATCCTGAATTTCACAACCTAGGCAAGTTCAGTATTCTTCCCATGATTTCTGTGAATGTTCAATCTTCTATCCCCATGTATACCTCTTTGTTATCTACAAACAAAAATTAGATATTAGTGATTGTCTAGGGTTAGAGGTGGGGAGTGATATGAGGGGAAATGAGGAGTGACTGCTAATATGTATGGAATTTCTATTTGGGGTGATGAAAATGATCCAAAGTTGATTGTAGTATGGTTGTTCAACATTGTGACTTTACTAAAAACAAACAAACAAACAAAAAAAAAAACAAAAAAACTGAATCGTACATTTTAAATAGGTAAATTATATGGAATATGAATTATACCTCAATAAAGCTGTAATTTTTTAGTTTATTTTTATATTCTTAAAGATTTATTTATTTGAGAGAGAGAGGCAGACTCCCTACTGAGCAGAGAGCCTGACTCAGGGCTTGATCCTAGGACCCTGAGATCATGACCTGAGCCAAAGGCAGACACTCAGCCAACTGAGCCACGCAGGCTTCCCAAGCTGTGATATTTTTTAAATAAATACGTATATAGAATTGTTAGAATCATTAGATTTACCGCCAAAAGAGTTGTAGCAGTTTGTCTTCCTTCCATCAATGTGTAAGAGTGCCTATTCCCTCAGAGTCTCACCTAGCAGAATGCATTATCATATTCTTGTCAGTCTGGTATGTGAGAAATGGTGTCCTTATATTTTTACTTAGTATTTCTCTAAATTTGAGTGAGTATGAGCATTTTTCATATGCTTAAAGACTAATTTTATATCCCTTATGGGAATTGATTACCCACATATTTCCCCCATTTTTTCTCTTGGGTTTTGGTCCTTTAGGGAGGATGATCTTTGTTCACTCAATATTTTTTTCCAGTTTTATTGAGAAATAAATGGTATAATTCACTGCATAGGTTTAAGTCATACAACGTGAAGGTTTGATTTACATATATTGTGAAATGATTATCACATATATTGTGAAATGATTATCACAATAGGTTCAACTAACATCCATAATCTCATACAGATACAATACAATTCTCCTTGTGATGAGAACTCTTGGGATTTACTGTAATTTTAACAACTTTCCTATCATATAGCATACAGTATTAACTGTAGTCATCAAATTGTACAGTATATTCCGAGTACTTATTTATCTTATAACTGGTAATCTGTATCTTCTGTCCACCTTCCTCTGATTCCCCCTCACCCTCCGCCTCTGATAACCACATCAGATCTCTTTTTCTATTATTGTTTTTTTTACCAATTTTTAAGAGTTCTTTGTACATAGGTATATGAGCCATTTTCTGTCATCACTCATACTCTTAATCATTATACTCTACTGCTGCCCTACTCTGGCACTTTATCCACATAAACCCCATTCTTCCAATGTTTATCATTGGAAGTAGCTCAAATTCTCATTGCAGAATGATTTAAATGTAGCATAGACCCTGACAACCCACTATCTAGAACAATTTTTCACAGTTGTGTTCCCCTGAAACTCTACCAGTCCTGGAGGAATGGAGACAGGTAAAGTAGTTTGATAGCCTATGGAAGGGGAGGGGGGTCAGAAGGGAGGTATTTGCTTCTAAGGGTCTATATTTTTCTACAGTCCTAACTTTACATGGTGAAGAACTTGATATCTCTTTTTTTGCAATTTTTCAGGCCACACCCCCCAATACTAATAAGGTGAAATCACACTTTCTGGGGTAGCAAGATTTCTTGCCATGGCAGTCAGCTTATGGAGGAGGGCAATGAAGGAGGTCCACTATTCTGTTTCTTATACTACAGATGAGCTTGAGAAAAAAAGCTATGAACTTTTTTTGTTACACTGTTATCTATACCATTGCCGGCACCTCATACAGCATCCTCACTATTTCTCCTGTGGAGTGAGCTTGTCTCTTTGGGGGGGTGTGGTGGGGAGCTGGCCCTTGACTGCCTTCAATTGCCTTCTCCTTGACAAGTTGGAAGTTTCTTAAAAAATCAAACACATAATTACCACATGATACAGCAATTGCATTATTGAGCATTTATCTTGGAGAAACATAAACTCCTGTCCACCCACACAAAAACTGTACACCAGTATTCATGTGGCTTTACTCATAAGAGCTAAAAAGAACCTAGATGCCCTTCTATAGGTGAATGATTAAAGAAACTGTGGTATATTCACACCACAGAATACAACTCAGCAACAAACAGGAATAAATTACTAATATATACAAATTGGATGATTTTCAAAGACGTTATACTAAGTTTAAAAAATCTAATCTCCAAATTTACCTAGAGTATGATTCTATTTATGCATTGTTCTTAAAAAGACAAAAGTAAAGTGTCAAGAAAATAGATTAGTGGTTCCCAGGGATAAAGAGTGGCAGTAGTGTGTGAATAGGAAATATTAGCATGAGGGAGTTTTTTTGACTGACTATCCTTCATTATGATTATGGTAATGGTTATGTGAATCTACACCTGTGTTAAAATTCATTGATCTGTACATCAAAAAATAATTTTTGCTTTATTTTAATTTTAAAAATAAATTTAAACTGAATTCAATATAAAAATACTAACCATGCAAAGTTAATGAAGTATGGACCTAATTCACTTAAAATATAGTAGCATGGAGCCAAAATGTAAAGGACTGTGAATGCCCAACAGAGTAATTTGGGATTTATTCATCAAGTAGTAAAGAGGAATGAAAATTTTTAATTTTGGCAACGAAAAATGTATTGGAATCTGATTTGTACAAATATCACCCTGAAAAGAATAGAGGATAGATTGGAAACAGTGAAACAGAAAGCAGGAAATATTCTAGCTGAAAGATAAATGCCTAAATGGGAACAAAGAGAGTAAGAACAAAAAAAGCTTGGTTTGGGACATGATAAAATCAGTAGGAATTGTCCACTAATCTGACTGGCAGAAGAAAATGTTTTGTTACTAAATTCTTTATTTGAAAAAACCCTTTTATTCCTGTGTTGTGGCTAAAAGTTTAATTCCATTAACATTTCAGAGCAGCAGACCTTTGGATCTTTTTGGTGGACAAAACTATCTTGTGTCCGAACAGAAGTTCTGGGGCACAGTCACTGAGGCAGAACTAGCCACTCCAAAGTCTGCAAACTCATTACTATCTGACAGATCTGTGAATGCTGGCTCTGTCTCCAGATTCCCATAATAGTAGTAGTTAACATTAACTGACTACTTACCATGCACGAGGCCCTATTTTAAGTGGTTTGTATACACTGTCAGTTCGATCCTGTCAAAAACTCTCAGAGATTGTACAATTATCATTCTCCGTTTCAACATGTAAAAACTATGACCCAGACCTTATAATTCACACAGAAAGTAAGTTATTGAGCCAGTATTTGAAATGTAGGCAGCCTGAGTGTAAGGCCCAGATTCTTGAATGTTATACTATGCCAGAGATCCTTAAAAGCAGGTGAACAGAAAGAGAAAACCTCTTTGGTTGCTTTTTCTGCCTTGACAGCTTCCCTCTAATCGTTTCTGCTTTCTGAGAAAACTATTATCATTGTTATTTTTCTTCCCTTTTTCTATAATAAAATATTACTGTCCTATAATCAGTTCCCTCACAGTCACTTGGTAGAAAAACTCTTCCTGGTAGTTCATTTCCTTGCCTCTATTGTAGATATTTTGGTGTAAATATTGTAGGTATTTGGTGACTCTTGGTGAGCCTTCCTCCTAGTTTATCTTGATAGGCAACTTTGTGTTTTAAGGCAGAAAGTAGGTGAGGCTGAGGGACTACTGGAATAAATTGAGTAGGCCTGCATTCTGAGTCAGTTCACAAGCATGTAGAGTAGAGAAGTCTTATCTTAAGCACAGGCAGATATCAGGGAGCCAGGAGGAGGGAACAAATTTTTGCTAAAAGGAGGCTGTGCATGTTAGTAGTGGGTCAAACAAACCACAGCCAGCAGGTCAAATCTAGCTATTATCTGCTTTCGTAGGTAAAATTTTATTGAAACCTAGCCATGCCCATTCATTTATGTTTTGTCTATAACTGCTTTTGTACTACAACAGAGTTGAGTCATTACAATAGAGATCATATGGCTTACAAAACCTAAAATATCTGCTATCTGGCCCTTTAGAAAAAACATTTGCCAACTCCTGGTATAAAGGATGGAACATCCTGAGTGATTGGAGATTTTTGTGTAGGGAAATACTAAGAGATTAAATCTATATTTTATTTATTTTTTTAAGATTCTATTTATTTATTTGGCAGAGAGAGAGAGAGAGAACACAAGCAGGGGGAGCGGGAGAGAAAAGCAGGCTCCTTGCTAAGCAGGGAGCCCAATGTGGGGCTCAATCCCAAGACCCTGGGATCATGACCTGAGCTGAAGGCAGATGCTTAACTGACTGAGCCACCCAGGCACTCCAAGATCAAATCTGTCTTTTAAATAAAGACATTTGGGAACTTTTAGAGGAAGAAACTAGATGCAGGAACCAGAAAGGAAGTTAACAAAACAGGGTAAAAAAGAACTAGGGAAGGCTTAGTGTAAATAGATAAAAGGGATCAGCTTTTAGAGATGCCAATAGAGATAGGTTCTCCAGAATTTAGTTGAAGTGTGGGTATGTCTGTGTGTGTCTATGTGTGCATGTGTCTGTTGGGGAGGGAGAATCTTCATTCTGAGCAAAAAAGAGGAGAGAGAGAGAAAGACATTATAAAAACAGGCAGAGAGAAAAATACCCTCCTATTTCTTTACTTTGTATCTGAAGTGACCACTATATTCCTTGCTGCAGAAAGATTTCTAGAAAATTTCTTTTTTTTAAAGATTTTATTTATTTATTTGACAGAGAGATCACAAGTAGGCAGAGAGAGAGGGGGAAGCAGGCTTCCTGCTGAGCAGAAAGCCCAATGTGGGGCTCGATCCCAGGACCCTGAGATCATGACCCAAGCTGAAGGCAGAGGCTTAACCTACTGAGCCACCCGGGTGCCCCAGATTTCTAGAAAATTTCTATAGGTCTGGTTTTACAAGCCTGTATGTATTAGGCAACATTGGCCCTATTGTTTTACAGGGCATTGCACTATCATTCGTATGAAGGAATTGTGAAGCTTACTTGACCAGGGATAAAAATGATGTATCAGGACTAATTGCAAAATCACATTATTCAGTTTTTCCTTTTTTTTAAATCAAAATTGGTATAGTGGCCAGATGTACTCTCACTAGAAATACATTGTTAAAATCTGCTTATTGAGAGAAGCTGTGAAGGATGTGAACATGGTGTCTTTTTTTTCCCCTTGTGAGAACAATTCATGTAAATATAAAATATAAAAATACTATTATCTATTCTTAAGAAACTTCCTCAAGTTCTACCATATCTATAAGACCATGGACTAAGAAAAACACCTTAAGAAATTTTGAAGGTCACTTGTTTTGGGTAGTTGTGGGCAGAAACTACCGAATTCATGCACCGCCCCAACTTGCCATCTTACAGAGGGTTGCTTCCTTCCTGCTGAAGCCCTATGAAGATGTAAAATCAGAAAAATATGCCAAGTCAGGATTCAAATCTGCTATGCAAAGCACCACCCCTATTACAAAAAAGGTTGTATGTCTTAGTCCCCAGGACAATCCTTTTCCCTCCAGGGGATGACCATAGTTCTCAATCATAAGATTTTACTCCCCTCCATGAACTGAGTGTATCAGTTAAGTACATAGTCCTCCATTACACCTTGTTGGGGGAGACTAGACTCTATTGCAACCAGCCTCAAGGAGACAGGAATGACAGACAGCCATGGCCTGTGCATCACAGAACCAAACTGAAAGTGTAAATGAAAAGGGTATAATGGGGCAAGTCTGCTATGACCATTGTTTTACTCTCAGTCACCAATTATTTTGGCATGGTACAATTAGAGTAAATGACTAGTTGTAATAATGTCATTATGTTTGTTGTAGATTGCACATGCTCAAGCACAGATTTTATGGTCTTGTTACTCAGAAGGCCACTAGCTTCTGGCCTTGCCTAGAAATTTCCTAAAGAGGTCACAAATTCTAAGGTACTGGGGAGTAGCAAGTGAGATTGCTCTTCCCACTTCTTTTGTTTCTGTTTTCACTATTTCCTTCTCTCTTTCCTGAACGGGAGTCCTGTCAATCTTGTAACACACTCACTGGTGTAATCTGGAATGACATGTAGATTAGAAATAATTCTACAACAAGAGTTATGAAAAGATTCTTCTAGACCCGGAGCTATGGCTTTATAACTAAGTATCTGAATGGCTTGGGAACCATTGCTTAATGTGTCTGACCTCTAATTTTCTCATCTTTATTAAGAGGTAGAACCAGATGAACTCTAGGTTACCCAAAATCCATTTAAGATGCCTTCAAATCCATGAACACATTTGTTTGCAGCTCCCAATATTTCTCTGAGAAGATACAGAGATCTCTTTTAGGGTTGACAATAAAGGAGAAGGGAGAAAGAGGAAGAGAGGAGGGTTGATGAGCAGAGGGCTCGTGATAAGGTCTCTAATGAGCAGAGATGGCTCAATGAGAGAGGAGGGAAGAGAGGAGTTAATTCTAACCTATGATATCTGGGGAGGCCTCTAGGCCAAGGTGAGAACTGAGCATGATTTGAATATAGGGGTAAATGATTTCAGTTTTAGATGTTTGAGTTTGAGTCTTGAATCCTTAGAGAAACAAGCTTTGGAGCAGGACTCCCTGGGTTTTAATCCAAGCTCTACCACTTAGCAGCTATACCATCTTGGGAATGCTACTTAACTTCTCAGAGCCTCAGTTTTATCATCTTTAAAATTGAAAATAAATGGTAATTTATTAAGATTACGTGAGTTCACATATATAAAGTTCTTAGAACAATGTATCGTGGTAATGTTTCTGTACAGAGAAATGCTTGGAGACTAGGAAAACCTTTCTATAGATAGAGTTTCTTGTAGGTATTATTAAAGATAGAAGTTAGAGCTAGGAACCAGACAGAAAGTTATTTCAAGACTACATATGGGAGAGGACAAAGTGTGGTCTAGATAATGCTGGTAGGAACCAAAAGGATGGGTCATTATTTAGAGATGAAATATCTAATATATGGTTTTTAGAATCTATAGGAGTTACTCAACATAACATTTACCACCCTGTCTAAGATGCTATCAATTACACCCTTACTTCATGGAATAACAGGAAATTAAAAACTTTGCCAATTGAACTGTATCTTACCATTAAACATAAGACTCATCCTGATTTAAAGACTTATTTATTTGAGAGAGAAAGAGAATTGGGGGAGGGGCAGGAGATGGAGAGAGAGAATCTCAAGCAGACACCCTGCTGAGTGAGGAGCCCAATGCAGAATTTGGTCTAACGACACTGAGATCATGACCTGAGCCAAAATCAAGAGTCAGACAATTAACCAACTGAGCCACCCAGGTATCCCAAGACTAGTCCTGATTTAATAGATGTTAAACTGTGGGGGGAAATGTACATTTTATAATGGATGAGATAAGATATGTGCACAATAAAGTTAGTGAAGGAAAGAGAGTGGGAAAAAACCCTTTCTGTAACTACAAATTTCTATTTGAGACAAAGTGAATTCTCTTCTTACTTCAGTATTTCCAGAAAGTTTGCCTAGGACTTTTTATTCCCTGATAGGTAATACTAGAAAGCCTAGAGAATCTGGGTGCTTTTATTTAAGATGGTGTATTTTAACCACCCTATCTCTTTCCACATTGTCTGTATTTAACACAAAATAATTGGAGTGAAGAACAGATTCAGTGAGAAAAAGTAGCTTTTGTTTGTTTGTTTGTTTGTTTGTTTGTTTTCATGCTTGAGAAACTCATTCACATGGACTTGGCCTATTACCACACAAATGTATTGAGTCTGTCTTGAACTTCAAATTTTGAATAGACCAGGTCAGAAGCTGTTGAGGTAATCTGTCCTTCTTCTGGATTTGCCTCCTCCCAGTTTATCATATTTGTTCTTTGCCATCCTTCCATCAAAGGGAAAACCTTCATTAACAGAAGTCAATGCACCCTGTAATCTCTTGGGTAATTTATAATATGAGCATGAAAAAAAGTAGGCACTGGTATGTTCCTCTTGAAATCCCATGGCAACATGGCTGTGCCCTATGTAGGGGGATGGAGATAAGAAAGATGCTAAGGAACCATTCTGCCCTGGCTTTTTAACCCCCATCATTCAGGATGCTAGACATCCTGATCCTCAGTGGCTTTTTACCATCCCACCACTACCACTAATTAGGAAATGACCACAGTTCTCCACCATGAAATAGGTAACATAGGACTTTATTTCCCAGGTACACATTTTAACTCTATTCCCAGGGCTAGAAGAAATCTTGTTCTTAACCCAAGGTAAACCTTGAAATTAGCTAAATAAGGGGACTGCATTGTGTGTTTGTAATCAGAAAACAAAACAAAACAAAACAAAAAACAAAACAAAACAAAAAACCACAATGCGCTCATCCCCTCTGTTTTTTGTTCATTCTCCTTTTTCATTCAGAATTTAAAGGATGAGGAATCATCATGGGACCTTTATTTACTTGGGACTGGATAAACCAGGAGTAGTTTGAATCTGCTCAAGCAAACAGCCTGTGGACTTTCAGCTCCATAACCAGATCTGGAAAAAAGGCTGAGGATTTCAGGACACTGGTGAAAGAAAGATTATTGTCTCCTTTTTCCCTGCCTCTGGTACTACACTACTTTAAACCCCAATACCTAGTATAATGTATAACATGCACAACTTAGAAGGACTACTGGACTCTCAGATCTTGTTTTCCCATTTCTAACCATTTGTCCCTGAACATGTTTTGAGTCCTTACTTTGTGCAAGGCAGTATCCTTGGTACTGTAGGGAATGCATGGGTAAAAAATGCACTGTTATGGGATGCCTGGGTGGCTCAGTTGGTTAAGCATCCAGTTCATGATCTCAGGATCATGAGATCAAGTCCTGCATTGGTCTCCACACTGAGTGGGGAGTCTGCTTCTCTCTCACTCTCCCTGTCCTTCTGCCCCCTACCCCACTCATGCTCTCTCTCTCTCTCAAATAAATCAGTAAATCTTTAAAAAAAAGGGGGTGTTGCCTCTTTGTTTTGTTGACAGAGGCAACCCATGTAATGGGAGAAGATATTTGCAAATGACAGAAGAGACAAAAGGTTGATACCCAGGATCTATAAAGAACTTCTCAAACTCAACACACACAAAACAGATAATCATATCAAAAAATGGGCAGAAGATAGGAACAGACACTTCTCCAATGAAGACATACAAATGGCTATCAGACACATGAAAAAATGTTCATGTGCACCTGAATGTTTATAGCAGCAATGTCTACAATAGCCAAACTATGGAAAGAACCTAGATGTCCATCAACAGAAGAATGGATAAAGAAGATGTGGTATATATACACAATGGAATACTATGCAGCCATCAAAAGAAATCTTGCCATTTGCAACGACGTGGATGGAACTAGAGGGTATCATGCTTAGCAAAATAAGTCAATCGGAGAAAGACAACTATCATATGATCTCCCTGATATGAGGGAGAGGAGATGCAACATGGGGGGTTAAGGGGGTAGGAGAAGAGTAAATGAAACAAGATGGGATTGGGAGGGAGACAAACTATAAGTGACTCTTAATCTCACAAAACAAACTGAGGGTTGATGGGGAGGGGGGTTGGGGGGTGTGGGTTATGGACATTGGGGAGGGTATGTGCTATGGTGAGTGCTGTGAAGTGTGTAAACCTGGCGATTCACAGACCTGTACCCCTGGGGATAAAAATATATGTTAAAAAAAATAAATAAATAAAATTTAAAAAAAACCCACATTGAGATACCACCTTACACCAGTTAGAATGGCCAAAATTAGCAAGACAGGAAACAACGTGTGTTGAAGAGGATGTGGAGAAAGGGGAACCCTCTTACACTGTTGGTGGGAATGCATGTTGGTGCAGCCACTTTGGAGAACAGTGTGGAGATTCCTCAATAAACTAAAAATAGAGCTTCCCTATGACCCTGCAATTGCACTACTGGGTATTTACCCCAAAGATACAGATGTAGTGAAAAGAAGGGCCATCTGTACCCCAAGGTTTATAGCAGCAATGGCCACAGTTGCCAAACTGTGGAAAGAACCAAGATGCCCTTCAGCAGATGAATGGGTAAGGAAGATGTGGTCCATATACACTATGGAGTATTATGCCTCCATCAGAAAGGATGAATACCCAACTTTTGTAGCAACATGGATGGGACTGGAAGAGATTATGCTGAGTGAAATAAGTCAAGCAGAGAGAGTCAATTATCACATGGTTTCACTTATTTGTGGAGCTTAACAAATAACATGGAGGACATGGGGAGCTGGAGAGGAGAAAGGAGTTGAGGGAAATTGGAAGGGGAGGTGAACCATGAAAGACTATGGACTCTGAAAAACAATCTGAGGGTTTTGAAGGGGCAGGGGGTGGGAGATTGGGGGATCCAGGTGGTGGGTATTAAGGAGGGCACATATTGCATGGAGCACTGGGTATGGTGCAAAAACAATGAATACTGTTACGCTGAAAAGAAATTTTAAAAAAATGAGAAAACGGAGCGGGGGGGACACTGTTGCTACCCTCCAGGGGATATTATGCTGAGTGAAATAAGTCAAGCAGAGAAAGTCAGTTATATGATTTCACTTACTTGTGGAACATAAGGAAGAACATGGAGGACATTAGGAGAAGGAAAGGAAAAGTGAATTAGGGGAAATTGGAGGAGGAGACAAACCATGAGAGACTGTGAACTCTGAGTAACAAACTGAAGGTTTTAGAGGAGAGGGGGGTGGGCAGATGGATGAGCCTAGTGATGGGTATTAAGAAGGACATGTATTGCATGGAGCACTGGGTGTTGTACATAAACAATGAATCTTGAAATACTGCATCAAAAAAAAAGTAAAGCCCATATATATGCAGATGATCTTAATATATAGAAAGCCAGTGAGTGATCTGTGCTATAATGAAATTATTAACTTCAATGATAGAATGGTGGGATAGGATGGAGGGAGATAAAAAAATTCAAGCTTGCTTCAAGGTGGTGTTGAATGATGAACATTATCTTGAATGGTGTAATAATGGAAGGAGATTAGTAAGTAATCTAAGAATCTGTAAGGTCTTTTTGTGGGTTAGATTCAAGAATCAGCTGTACCTGGAACCTATGTGGTAGGGATGTCTTTGGCCTAGAAAGCAAGCAAAAGCCAGACCTTGATGGTTCTGATCTGTTTAATTAAAGGGCTTTAAGTTTATGTTGGAGAAGACAAAACAATTTTCTCAACTTCCCAGAAGAATGCCTGGCTCATAATAGACATTAATAAATAATTCTTAAATGAACGATTGAGATTTAGAACAGTGAAATAAGAGAGAGTTCATATTTGTACACTAGACGGATTACTCCAGGAGTGATAAAACCTTGCAGATGAATTAGGAGAAGAGAGATTGGTGATGTGTGGGTCATTTGTGAGTCTCACCTGGCAATCTAATTGACACACATAAGGGATTACACCAGTAGAGGAGCCATGTGAATAAAGGATGGACAGCGTGGGATTGCCTTCCAGAGGTTAAAAATGTAGAATTGGATGTGGAATTATTCTTAGAAAAAATATTATAAGCCCCAAGGAGTGACTGTGGAAGCAGTCAAAACGTCACCAGCATTCCTGCTCTCAGGCTGTTAAACCCAACGGGCCTGTAGGAGCAGGATCCCATGATCCCCAGGGACAGGGCATAAGTGAGGAGCTATAAAAGAATGTAACTCTCAGTCTCCCCTTTCTGCAACTGGAGACTGCCAGCCCAAACATCCTACCCTTCCCTTATCCCATGACTGCCTCCCTGCGTGCCTACACGTAGGGGAATATGCAAGCCTGCTTCAAGATATTTGCCATTCCTTTGTACTCCTTTCCCATGCTTGGAGACATCTGTCCTTGCTTTTCTGATAAAAACAAAACAAAATAAAAGCTATGTGCAGGATTCAGCTGCTGCTGCTCTCCCTTACAGAGGCAGCCCTGCACCGCCGCTCAGACTGGTGTCTGAGAACTTTATTTCAGTGTACGACAATATTGGATAGGGGTGGAGTAAGTGTGATAGATGGCATCCAGCCTCAGTGACTGATGAAAAGGAAGTTTGTCTTACAGAAGAAACTGTGGTGGAGGAAAAGGAGAAAGAGAATGAGTGTCAGTAGAATGGGGAGAAAGTGGTAAAAACCACCTTCTCATTGTTCCAAGATTTGTTCCCATGGGCCACTTTCTTCCCTACTATATAGCTTTAGTCCTATTCCAGAAACCTTCTCCCGGACTTCTAGTGAGGGTTTATATATTGTAAGACCATACTGTCTCTGCTCTTCACAATGAGGGAAGGTGTCTGGAACCTGAGAAAGCCAATGACCACATGAGCAAATGAAGTGCCTAGCATGCAAAGTCAGAAGTGGACTTGCTATTGCTTAAGGCGTCTATTAGCATCATGATCAAGATACAAACAAATAGGGGCACCTGGGTGGCTCAGAGGGTTAAGCCTCTGCCTTCGGCTAAGGTCATGATCTCAGGGTCCTGGGATCAAGCCCCGCATCAGGCTCTCTGCTCTGCAGGGAGACTGCTTCCTCCTCTCTCTCTCTCTGCCTCTCTCCTTACTTGTGATCTCTCTTTGCCAAATAAATAAATAAAATCTTTAAAAAAAAAGATACAAACAAATATTTTAAACAAAGGTCACTTCATCATGTGTTTTGTTCTGCAATTGGGAATTTAATGCTACTGACTGAATTTTGTGTCCCCTTCCCTCTGCCCCACAGTTCATAGGTTTAAATCCTAATCATTAATGTGATGGTATTAAGAGGTAGGGACTTGGGGTGCCTGGGTGGCTCAGTGGGTTAAGGCTCTGCCTTCAGCTCAGGTCATGGTCTCAGAGTCCTGGGATCGAGCCCCACATCGGGCTCTCTGCTCAGCAGGGAGCCTGCTTCCCCCCTCTCTCTGCCTCTCTGCCTACTTGTGATCTCTCTCTCTGTCAAATAAATAAATAAAATCTTTAAAAAAAAAAAAAGGTAGGGCCTTTGGAAGGTAATTAGGTCATAAGGATAGAGCCCTCATGAATGAATTAGTGCCCTTATAAGAATGGATACTAAAGACCTTGCTGTCTCCCTCTGTTTTCTCTGCGGTGGGAGAATATGAGAAGATAGCCATTAGTACACCAGAAGAGTATCCTCACCAAAAAACAGATCTAATGTTGCCTTGATCTTATATTTCCCAGTCTACAGAACTGTGAGAAAGGTTTGTTTAAGTAACCTATTCTAAGGTATTTTTGTTGCTGCAACCTGAACTGATTAGGACAAAAACTGGTACTGAGAAGTGGGGTGCTGCTGTAACAAGTACCTAAAAATGTGGTAGTGGTTTTGGAACTGGGAACTGGATAGAGGCTAGAAGAGTTTTGAGGTGCATGATTTGGGCATAAAAATATACATTAAATAATAAGCTCTCTATGTGATTTTATGCTTACTAAAGTTTTTTTATGCTTACTGAAGTTTTTAGGGAGTTACTTGATAGTAGAATGACAAATTGTTTTAAAAATTCAAGTTAGTTAACATATAGTGTAGTACTGGTTTCAGGAGTAGAATTTAGTGATTCATCACTTATATATAACAACACCCAGTAACAAATCACAAGTGCCCTTTTTGCTGCGCATCACCATTTAACCCATCCCCCACCCACCTCATCTCTGGCAACCCTCAGTTTGTTCTCTATAGTTAAGAGTCACTTATGGTTTGTCTCCCTCTCTGTTTTTATCTTTATTTTTCCTTCCCTTTCCCTATGTTCATTTGTGCATTTCTTAAATTTCACATATGAGTAAAATCATATAATATTTGCCTTTCTTTGATTGACTTAGTTCACTTAGCATAATACACTCTAGCTCCATCCAGGTTGTTACAAATGGCAAGATTTCATTCTTTTTCATGGCTGAGTAATATTCCATTGTAGATATCTATACCGAATCATCTTTATCCATTTCTCAGTCAATGGACATTTGGGCTCTTTCCACAATTTCACTATTTTTAATAGTGCTGCTATAAACATTGGGGTGAATGTGGCCCTTCTAATCAGCATTTTTGTATCTTTAGATAAATACCCAGTAGTGCAATTGCTAAGTTGTAGGATACTTCTATTTTTACCTTCTTGAGGAACCTCCATACTGCTTTCCAGTGTGGCTGCACCAGTTTGCATTCCTACCAACAGTGCAAAAGTGTTACCCTTTCCCCAGATCCTTGCCAACATCTGTTGTTTCCTGACTTGTTAATTTTAGCCATTCTGATTAGTGTGAGGTGGTATCTCACTGTGATTTTGATTTATATTTTCCTGATGCTGAGTGATATTGGACAATTTTTCATGTGTCTGTTAGCCATTTGTATTATCTTCTTTGGAGAAATGTCTGTTCAAGTCTTCTGCCCATTTCTTAACAGGATTATTTATTTTAGGGGTGTTGATTTTCATGAGTTCTTTATAGATTCTAGATACTATTCCTTTATCTTATATGTCATTTGCAAATACCTTTTCCTATTCCATCAGTTGCCTTTTAGTTTTGTTGATTGTTTCCTTCACTGTGCAAAACCTTTTTATCTTGACAAGGTCCCAATGGTTTATTTTTGCTTGTGTTTCTCTTGCCTCCAAAGATGTGTTTAATAAGTAGTTGCTACAGCCAAGGTTAAAGAGGTTACTGCCTGTGTCCTCCTCTAGGATTTTGATGGTTTCCTATCTTACAATTTGGTCTTTCATCCATTTTGAATTTATTTTTGTGTATGATGGAAGAAACTGGTCCAGTTTCATTCTTCTGCATATTGCTGTCCACTTTACCGAGCACCATTTATTGAAGAAACTGTCTTTTTTCCATTGGATATTCTTTCCTGTTTTGTCAAAAACATAGCTGTGGGTCCATTTCTAGGTTTTCTATACTGTTCCATTGGTCTATGTGCCTGTTTTTGTGCCAGTACCATACTGTCTTGATTACTACAACTTTGTAATATAACTTGAAGTCCAGAATCGTGATGCCTTCAGCTTTTTTTTCCTTTTTCAGGATTACTTTGGCTATTGGGGGTCTTCTGTGGTCCATACAAACTTTTAAGAATTGTTTGTTCTAGCTCTGTGAAAAATCCTGATGGTATTTTGATGGGGATTTTATTAATGTGTAGATTGCTTTGGGTAGTATAGACATTTTAACAATGTGTGTTCTCCTAACCCATGAGCATGGAATGTTTTTCCATTTCTTTGTGTCCTCTTCAGTTTCTTTTTAAGTGTTATATAGTTTTCAGAGTGCAGATCTTCTACCTCTTTGGTTAGGTTTACTCCTAGGTATCTTATATGTTTTGGTACAATTGTAAATGTCTCTTTCTGCTGCTTCATTATTGTTGTATAGAAATGCAACAGATCTCTGTACATTGATTTTATATTCCATGACTTTGCTGAATTCATGGATCAGTTCCAGCAATTTTTTTTGGTGGAGACTTTCAGGTTTTCTACACAAAGTAGAATTTTGTCTGCAAAGAGTGAGTTTGACTTCTTCTTGCCAATTTGGATGCCTTTTGTTTCTTTTTGTTGTCTGATTGCTGAAGCTAGGACTTCCAGTACTATGTTTAACAACAGTGGTGAGAGAGGACATCCCTGTCATGTTCCTGACCTTAGGGGAAATGCTCTCAGTTTTTTTGATTGAGGTTGATATTAGCTGTGGGTCCTTTATATATGGCCTTTATGATTGAAGTATGTTCCTTGTATCTCTACTTTCTCAAGGGTTTTTAACAAGAAGTGTTGCTGTATTTTGTCAAATGCTTTTGCTGCAACAGTTGAGAGGATCATGTTTTTTTTATCCTTCTCTTCTTAATGTGGTGTATCACATTGATTGATTTTGCATATTGAACCACACCTGCAGCCCAGGAATAAATCCCACTTGCTATGGTAAATAACCCTTTTAATTTACTGTTGGAGTCTATTAGGTAGTATCTTGGTGAGAATTTTTACATCCATGTTCATCAGGGATATTGGTCTATAATTCTGATATTTAGTGGGGTCTTACTCGTTTGGAATCAAGGTGATGCTGGCCTCATAGAATGAGCTTGGAAGATTTCCTTGCATTTACATTTTTTTGGAACAGCTTGAGAAGAGTAGATATGAATTCTTTTCTAAATGTTTTGTAGAAGTCCCCTGGGAAGCCATCTGACCCTGGAGTCTTGTTTTTTGGGAGTTTTTTTTAAGGACTTTATTTATTAGAGAGATTGAGCCCAACATGGGGCTCGATCCCAAGACTCTGAGATCATGACCTGAGCCCAAGTCAGGTGTTTAACTGACTGAACCACTCGGGTGCCCCTGCTGGGAGATTTTTGATTACTGATTCTGTTTCTTTGCTGGTTATGGGTTTATTCAAATTTTCTATTTCTTCCCGTTTCAGTTTTGGTAGTTTATATGTTTCTAGGAATGCATCCACTTCTTCCAGATTGCCTAATTTATTGGCATATACTTGCTCATAATATTATCTTATAATTGTTTGTCTTTCTACAGTGTTGGTTGTGATCTCTCCTTGTTCATGGTGATTTTATTTATTTGGGTCCTTTTTTTTCTCTTTTGGATAAGTCTGGCTAGGGGCTTAACAATTTTATTAATTCAAAGAACCAGTTCCTAGTTTCATTGATCTGTTCTACTGGTTTTTTTTTTTTTTTTCTATATCATTTTTTTCTGCTCTAAACATAACTGTTTCCCTTCTTCTGCTGGTTTAGGTTTTATTTGCTTCTCTTTTTCCAGCTCCTTTGGGTGTAGGTTAGGTTATGTGTTTGACACTTTCCTTGCCTCTTGAGGAAGGCCTATATTGCTATATACTTCCTTCTTAGGACTGCATTTACCGGTTCCAAAGGTTTTGGACTATTGTGTTTTCATTTTAGTTTGCTTCCATGTATTTTTTATTCTTTTACATTTTCTGGTTAACCCATTCAGTGTTTGATGGTTGGCCAGAATGTGGTGAGTTTTTAACTAGGTGTTCTCCTGCCTGCTTGTCAAATGAGACTTGATACTATTTCCACTAGAACTGTAGCCCTGCAGAACTTGCTGGTCAGTTTATGTGGTGTGGGTATGGATTTCTGCTGGTCTTCTCTTCAGAAGGGAATCCCCAAGCTGGGACTGAGGCACACTTGACCAAGAAAGGCATTACTACCAGAGTGCAAGGGTGTTGAACCTTTTTTGAGCTGGTTAGGCAGGTAGTGTTGGTCTGTGCTGTTTACTACAGGTGATTCTGTGTTTATGCAGATGGACAGGGAAGTGAAATGGCACCAGCCACCACCTTTGTCCAGAGAGTGGTCTCTTTGCATGCTGCTTTCAGTGAGGCACTCTGAGAAGATGGAATAACCTCCCCCCTGTGTTTCCCAGGCATTTTTCAGATTGGTGTTTCCACACTGTCTCCTTCTGCATTGTTTGCCTGCTTCCTTTCCAGGAGCAGTGCAGTGCCCTCCAGGTCCTATCCCAGCCATGACTAGTGACTTTTAAAACTCCAGGCTTTAGGGAGTCGGTATTCCAGGAGCCTGTGCTTGTCTCCTGGGGGAGATTCTCGCCATGCTGAGACTTAGGCAGGTTTGACCAAGAAGTGCAGTCTGCCAGAGGACAGACATGTGGGACTTGGTCTAATTAGGCAGCCATTTTGGGGTGGCTGAGCAATTTCTGCAAGTGACTCTGCATTTATGTTGAGGGGTGGGGGAGGGTGATGTTGCCAGCCAGGTCCTTTGTCCCTGGAGCAGTGTCTCTGTGAAAGCTACCTCTCAGGGATGCACTCCCCGAAAAGTGACCAATCTTGTCCCTGTGTGCCCCAGGGGTTCTTCAGAAAGCTGTTCCCATGCTTTCTGCCCCTGGCTTATTTGCTTGCCTTCTCTCCAGGAGCAGGGCAGTGCACTCAAGGCTCTATCCCAGCCAAGCCTGCCAACCTTTAAAACTCTAGTATTTACCCCACTGGTTGCAAGAACTCAGGAAAATCAGCCCCTCTCATTTTACCAGCCAATGGCTTTGTTTCTCCTCGTGCATTCCCCTATGTGCTTCTCTCTCTAGTGCATTTCTCTGCCACCATGACTCCCTTCCCTCCACAGGACCTGTGATCTGTTTCTACCCCAAACACTCTCTGTCCTTCCTTCTTCGATGTGGCTCCTTCTCTCCCTTTAGTTGTGGAGTTTGTTCTGTCAGTTTTCCGGTTGATTTCTGGGGTATTCAGGATGACTTAATAGTTATTTAGTTGTGCTTGAGGGACAAGAAGAGCTTAGGGGCTTAGGGTTCTCCTCCTATACTGCCATCGTAGCTCCTCTAACTTTAAGTGTTTATAAGGGAATTAAAGGATTTTAAAGGAGTTCAATGTTCTCTGTTTTTTTTTTTCTGATTACTTCTCTCACCCTTTTCAAATTTCCCCACTGTCTATAAACTTCCTAGTCTGTGTCCACAGCACAATTCCTTTTACGTAGGCTAGAACTTCTGAGGCAGGTTTCCTAAGGAGTATAAATTAGGTAATTTTTTTCTTCTTGAGGCTTGCTCCTTCATTCTAGACTCAGTGGGTTCAGTTATTTATTGGATCACCACCTGCACCCATCACCCATTCCTCTCAAGCCTCCAGACCCCTAGATTGTTTGTGCTCTGGGTCCTATTTATGAAAATGTTGTGCCTACAAGGAGAGTGAGAGGTGGTCCACACAATAAACTCTAGGGAAAGCTGGAGAAAATCATCCCATATGTTGCAGATACTATGAGGAGGAAAGCTGGAGTAGACACTAAGGGCAGGGACTATTGTTGCATATTCAGTGGTTTGGGAATACTTATGCATAGAGTGTGAGAATATAGGGTGGTCTACAAAAGAGGGTTATATTAATTACTTATTTATATGTTTTATTCATTAATTCTACAAAGCTTTATGTTAGATACTGTCATTAAATATAAGACAGTTTATCATTTCATGGACATTAACTTGTGGAGAGGGAGAGTCAAAAGTATTTTTAACACACAGTAACCTAGGGGGAGACAAGATGGCGTAGTAGGAGGCACTGTTTCAACCGGTCCCCTAAAGTGAGCTGATTATCTACCAAAGAACTGTGACCACCCATGAAATCAGCCTGAGATTAGAATTATACACTTCTGGATCTCTATGGGGACAGAAGATACCAGTGGACAGGTAAAATGGAGTGGGAACATCAGGCTGATATGGGAAGATAAAAGGGGGAGGGAGCCACCAGAAGTGACACATTGGAAAGTAATACCCTAATACAAGAGTGCCCTATGATTGGGGACCAGCATTAACCTGGAGTCTGGTTGAAAGCACCCAAAAAGAGCAAAAGATCTTAAGGGGAAATTGGTGGAATCAGGCAGTTAGGGACAAGGGCTTAAGACCACAAAATCAGTACAGCCACCGCTGACAGTGAGCCAGAGAGAGTGCAGCCAAGAAGCCAGGCCTTGGTCCCTGAGCCACCGGCGCACGTGAGAGTGTCTGGGTGGCGGCACATGTGAGAGGTGTGGATGCCAGCCGGCACTCTCTAGAACCACGGCCTTTTGCACTCTGCACGTGTGCTGCACAACCAGAGTCTGAGTCACGCTCCACACTCTCCCCTGAGAGATGTCCTTGCAGGCACTAGCCGGTGCTCTCTAGTACTGGGAGAGTCTGAACACTCCCAGCCTGGGCCAGCAAGAAAATCTCAGTGTGCTATCTCTGGTTGGAACCTCTCTGGCGGTCTGGACCTGCCCAGACAGCCGCGGCAGAGGCAGCCGCTGGAAGCCAGCTCTCTGGACTAGTACTTCTGTTTTTGGATACAAGCTGGAGCTCCTGCAACCCCTGAGGCTGTGACTGGGGGCCTACTCTGCCGGCTGTAGAGGGGGAGTTTATGTGCTCTGGAGCACCCAGAGGGGAACAGACTGAGGCTTCTCTCTGAGATGGAGGTCTGGGTGCAGTTTGCTTCCCCCTAAACCTCCAAAGAACCATCAAAAACTGCCAAGGGGAGGGAAAAAAAAAAAAAACCTCCAGAGAACAAAAGCCTGAAAAACTGGTTTCCTCAGAGCCCAGCTCCTTGATAGGGGGCAGAAGGACTCAACTCTATGGGGCGGGGGTGTGGGGGGGGGCCAGGTGGTAGGTATGGAGGGCACATATGGCATGGAGCACTGGGTATGGTGCATAAGCAATGAATTCTGTTACGCTGAAAAGAAATTAATAAAAAAAAATCATTCTAATAAAAAAAGACTGCCTGAAAAACCATGCAGCAAGCCCCTCCCTCAGAAATACAGCCAAAAAACCCCCAAAAAACAAACAAAAAAAAATAGGACAACCACCACTACTTCATAGGTACAACTTTTATTTTTAATTTGTTCCCACTATTCTCGTTCTTTTCAATTTTTTAAATAATTTTAAACCTATTTACCATCACAATAAGATGTTCAGTATAACAAATTCCATAATAACCTTTTAACTTGAACTTTTTTGATACAGATACCTGTTTTTCTTTTGCTTTTCTATTTTTTTTAATACTCATAATGAGAGAAGCTTCAAGGTAATCCCCTTTCCCCAATCAATGCTACCCCTACATATAAACCAGTTTTAATCCCCCTTTATCTCAGGAAAGTTGAGTCCTTTAACAAAGATATCAAGATACATGCAGGAAGAATCAAAATGACCTTCCTCGCCAACAGTGAGAATGTATAACCACCCTTCCATCTTTTTCTTCTGTCAGTGTTTCTGTGTATTTGTTTTTGTTCTGGTAGTATATAAATCTTATACTTGCAGTTCATTTTGGCTGGGTTCTTTTTTTTTTTTCTTGGCATTTACTTTTGTCGGTCTTTTTGTTTGTCTGTTTTTGTTTGTATACTTTATAAATCTTACCTTTGGGGCCCATTTGGGATGGGTCTTCCTTTTAATTTTTTCTTTTTTTATTCTTTTTCCTCTCTCTCTCTCTCTCTCTCTTTTCTTTTTTCTTTCATTTTGCGGGGGGGGGGGGGGCTACCAATTGCTCAGAAGCATTCCAGAGTGCACCTTACCTGCACCACAGTTGATACATTCAGCTACAAATCACCTCAGCCATCTCTCACCAAAATGACTAGGAGGAGGAATGCCCAACAGAGGAAAAATCCAGAAACTGTGCCCTCTCCATCAGAGATATTGGATATGAACATAAACAGTATCTCAGAAAGGGAATTTAGGCTAACAATTATCCAGGCAATGGCTAGATTAGAGAAAGCCTTTAATGACAAAATGGAATTCATTAGGGCAGAAGTGGAAGCCACCAGGGATGATGTTAACAATGCTCTCAATGAGTTCAATCTAAATTCTCTAACAGCTAGGATAGCTGAGGCAGAAGAAAGAATTGGTGATCTAGAGGACAAACTGATAGAGAAAAAGGATCAGGAGGAAGCCTGGAACAAATAGCTTAGAAGCCATGAAAACAGAATTAGGGAAATAAATGATGCCATGAAGTATTCCAATGTCAGAATTATCGGAATCCCTGAGGGGGAGGTGAAAGAAAGAAGACTAGAGAATATAGCTGAACAAATTCTCCATGAAAATTTTCCCAATCTGGCAAATGGAACCAGCGTTTGTGTCCTAGAGGCAGAAGGGTAACCCCCCAAGATGATAAAATCTAGGAAGACCTCCAGACACCTGATTGTGAAAATGATGAATCATAATTTTAGACAGAAGCTCTTGAGAGCAGCTGGGGGAAGAGATTCCTTACCTACTGAGGAAAGCCCATCAGAATAATGTCAGACCAGTCTAAAGAAACCTGGCAAGCCAGAAAGGGCTGGCAAGATGAGTTCAGGGCACTTAATGAGAAGAACATGCAGCCAAGAATACTTTACCCAGCAACACTGACATTCAAAATGGATGGAGAGATAAAGAGCTTCCAAGGCTGACAAGTTTTAAGACATTATGTGACCCCCAAGCCAGCACTACAAGAAATATTAAGGGGGGTTCTATAAAAGAGGAAAACACCCAAGAATATCCTTGAACTGAAATTTATGGAGGCAATCTATAGAAACAAAGACTTCACAGGTAACACGATGTCAATAAAAATGTATCTCTCAATAAACACTCCCAATGTGAATGGCCTAAATGCCCCCATAAAATGGCACTGGGTTGCAGATTGGATAAAACAACAGGATCCATTCATATGTTGTCTAGAAGAGACCCATGTTGAACCTAAGGATACATCCAGCCTGAAAGTGAAGGGATGGAGAAGCATCTTTCATCGCAGTTGGCCTCAAAAGAAGGCTGACATAGTGATTCTAATATCAGATAAATTAGATTTTAAACTAAAGACTGTAGTCAGAGATACAGAAGGAAACTACATCATTCTTAAATGGTCTGTCCACCAAGAAGATCTAACAATTGTAAATATGCATGCCACCAATATGGGAGCAGCCAACTACATAAGACAACTGTCAATCAAGATAAAGAGTCATATTGATATGAATACATTAATAGTAGGGGATCATAACATGCCACTCTCAGTAATAGATCATCCAAGCAGAAAATCAATAAAGAAACAAGAGCATTGAATGACACATTGGACCAGATGGACCTCATAGATATATACAGAACATTCCACCCTAAAACAACAGAATACTCATTCTTCTCGAGTGCACATGGAACCTTCTCCAGAATAGACCACATACTAGGTCACAAATCAGGGTTCAAATGATACCAAAAGATTGAGATTATTCGCTGCATATTCTCAGATCACAATGCTTTGAAACTGGAGCTCAACCACAAGGAAAAGTTTGGAAGAAATTCAAACACCTGGAAGCTAAAGACCACCTTGCTTAAGAATGCTTGGATCAACCATGAAATCAAAGAAGAACTTACACAATTCATGGAAACCAATGAGAATGAAGACACTTTGGTCCAAAACCTATGGCATACAGCAAAGAATGTCCTATGGGAGAAATACATAGCCATCTAAGCCTCCCTCAAAAAAATTGAAAATCCAGAATACACCAGCTGTCACTACACCTTAAAGAACTGGAGAATCAACAACAAATTAAACCAACTCCTCACACAAGAAGGGAAATAATCAAGATTAGAGCAGAGATCAATGAGATAGAAACTAGAGATACAGTAGAACACATCAATGAAACTGGAAGCTGGTTTTTTGAAAGAATCAATAAGATCAATAAATCATTGACCAAACTAATCCAAAGGAAAAGAGAGAAGACCCAAATTAATAAAATTATGAATGAAAAGGGAGAGATCACAGCTAACACTAAGGAAATAGAAACAATCATCAGAAATTATTACCAACAGTTATATGCCAATAAGTTAAGCAACCTAGATGAAATGGATGCATTCCTGGAAAACTATAAACTTCCAAAATTGAATCAGGAAGAAATTGACAATCTGAATACACTGATATCTAGTAATGAGATTGAAGCAGTGATCAAAAACCTCCCCAAAAACAAGAGCCCAGGACCTGACGGATTCCTTGGGGAATTCTATCAAACATTCAAAGACGAAATAATACCTACCTCCTGAAGCTGTTTCAAAAAACTGAAGCAGAAGGAAAACTTCCAGACTCTTTTTATGAAGCCAGCATTACCCTGATCCCCAAACCAGGCAAAGACCACGCCAAAAAGGAGAATTTCAAACCAATATCCTTGATGAATATGGATGCTATGATTCTCAACAAGATCCTAGCAAACAGGATCCAACAGCACATTAAAAAGATTATCCACCATGACCAGGTGGGATTCATCCCTGGGTTACAAGGATGGTTCAACATTCGCAAATCAATCAATGTGATAGAACAAATCAATAAGAGAAGAGAGAAGAACCACATGGTCCTCTCAATGGATGCAGAAAAAACATTTGACAAAATCCAGCATCCGTTCCTGATTAAAATGCTTCAAAGTACAGGGATAAAGGGAACATTCCTCAACTTCATAAAATCTATCTATGAAAGACCCACAGCAAATATCATCCTCAATAGGAAAAAGCTGACAACCTTCCCTTTGAGATTGGGAACACGACAAGGATGCCCACTCTCACCACTCTTGTTCAACATAGTATTAGAAGTCCTAGCAATAGCAATCAGACAACAAAGAGAAATAAAAGGTATCCAAATAGGCCAAGAAGAAGTCAAACTCTCTCTCTTCTCAGATGACATAATACTTTATATGGACAACCCAAAATACTCCACCCCCAACTACTAGAACTCATTCAGCAATTCAGTAACGTGGCAGGATACAAAATTAATGTACAGAAATCAGTGGCTTTCTTATACACTAACAATGAAAATACAGAAAGGGAAATTAGAGAATTGATTCCATTTACTATAGCGCCAAGAACCATAAGATACCTGGAAATAAACCTAACCAAAAAGGTAAAGGATCTGTACTCAAGGAACTACAGAACACTCATGTAAGAAATTTAAGAAGACACAAAGAGAAGGAAGACCATTCCATGCTCATGAATCGGAAGAATAAATATTGTTAAAATGTCTATACTGCCTAGAGCAAGCTATGCTTTCAATGCCATACCGGTCAAAATTCCACCAGCATTTTTCAAAGAGCTGGAGCAAACAATCCTAAATTTGTATGGAATCAGAAGAGACCCCAAATTGCTAAGGAAATGTTGAAAAACAAAAACAAAACTGGTGGCATCACATTGCCTGATTTCAAGCTTTACTTCAAAGCTTGTGATCACCAAGACAGCATGGTACTGGCATAAAAACAGACACATAGAACAGTGATACAGAGTAGAGAGCCCAGATATGGGCCCTCAAATCTATGGTCAAATAATCTTCGACAAAGCAGGAAGAAAATACAGTGGAAAAAAGACAGTCTCTTCATGGGACGCCTGGGTGGCTCAGTTGGTTAAGCAGCTGCCTTCGGCTCAGGTCATGATCCCAGCGTCCTGGGATCGAGTCCCACATCGGGCTCCTTGTTCTGTGGGGAGCCTGCTTCTCCCTCTGCCTCTGCCTGCCACTCTGTCTGCCTGTGCTCGCTCTCTCTCTCTCTCTGACAAATAAATAAAATTAAAAAAAAAAAAAGACAGTCTCTTCAATAAATGGTGCTGGGAAAATTGGACAGCTATGTGTGGAAGAACAAAACTTGACCATTCTCTTACACCATACACAAAAAAAAAAAACCTCACAATGGATAGAAGACCTCAACATGAGGCAGGAATCCATTAGAGTCCTAGAGGAGAACATAGGATATAACCTCTTCGACATCGGCCACAGCAACTTCTTTCAAGATATGTCTCCAAAGGCAAAGGAAACAAAAGCGAAGATGCATTTTTGGGGACTTCTTCAAGATCAAAAGCTTCTGCACAGCAAAGGAAACAGTCAAGAAAACAAAGATGCAACCCACGGAATGGGAGAAGATATTTGCAAATGACAATACAGACAAAGGGCTGATATCCAGGATGTATAAGGAACTCCTCAAACTCAACACTCAAAATCAGATAATCATGTCAAAAAATGGGCAGAAGCCATGAACAGACACTTCTCCAATGAAGACATACAAATGGCTATCAGACACATGACAAAATGTTCATCATCACTAGCCATCAGGGAGATTTAAATTAAAACCACATTGAGATACCACCTTACACCAGTTAGAATGGCCAAAATTAGCAAGACAGGAAACAATGTGTATTGGAGAGGATGTGGAGAAAGGGGAACCCTCTTACACTATTGGTGAGAATGCAAGTTGATGCAGCCACTTTGGAGAATAGTGTGGAGATTCCTTAAGAAATTAAAAATAGAGGTTCCGTTTGACCCTGCAATTGCACTACTGGGTATTTACCCCAAAGATACAGATGTAGTGAAAAGAAGGGTCATCTGTACCTCAATGTTTATAGCAGCAATGGCCACGGTCACCAAACTGGAAAGAACCAAGATGCCCTTCAACGGTCTAATGGATAAGGAAGATATAGTCCATATATACTATGGAGTATTATGCCTCCATCAGAAAGGATGAATACCCAACTTTTGTAGCAACATGGACAGGACTGGAAGAGATTGTGCTGAGTGAAATAAGTCAAGCAGAGGGAGAGTCAATTATCATATGGTTTCGCTTATTTGTCGAGCTTAAGAAATAACATGGAGGGGCGCCTGGGTGGCTCAGTTGGTTAAGCAACTGCCTTCAGCTCAGGTCACAATCCTGGAGTCCTGGGATGAAGTCCCACATGGGGCTCCCATCTCCACAGGTACTCTGCTTCTCCTTCTGACCTTCTCGCCTCTCATGTTCTCTCTCACTGTCTCTTTCTCTCAAATAAATAAAAAAAAATCTTAAAAAAAGAAATAACACGGAGAACATGGGGAGCTGGAGAGGAGAAGGGAGTTGGCGGAAATTGGAGGGGAAGACGAACCATGAGAGACTGTGGACTCTGAACAACAATCTGAGGGTTTTGTAGGGGCAGGGGAGGGAGGTTGGGTGAGTCTGGTGTTGGGTATTATGGAGGGCTGGTGTTGCATGGAGCACTAATGTGGTGCATAAACAATGAATTCTGGGACACTTAAAAGAAATTTAAAAAATAAGTAAAAATTTAAAAAAACAGTAACCTATACATTCTAATAATATTAAATAATATTTATTAAATGCTACATAGGTGTCAGGAACTGTTCTAAGTGCTTTAAATGGATTTTCTCATTTTATACTCCTCACAAAACTATGGTGTCGTATTGTTTTCATTCCCATTTCACAGTTTAAAAACTGAGACATTGAGAGAAATCCTTTAATGCTAAACAGAGGTTATTGTAATTGTCACTAAAATTGATAAACATCTAAACAGACTGATAACGAAAAAGAGGAAGACACAAATTACCAATAATGGGAATGAAGAATGGGACATCACTATATAGAATAGTGATATTAGAAAGATAATAAGGGATTGTTATCAACAACTTTATATCAATGTATTATAGAACTTAGATGAAATAAAATTTTTTGAAAGACATGTACCATCAAAAATTCCTCAATAAATAATCTGAAAAGCTGTATATCTAAAGAAAATGAAATTAATGAACAGTAAGTTTCACAGAAAGAAAACAAACCCAGATGCCTTTGCTGCTGATTTCTATCAAACATTAAGGAAGAAATAAAATTCTACATGAATTTTTTTCTATGAATAATCCTCCCTAACTGATTTTTTGAGATTAGCACTAACCTAATACCAAAAATATTACCAATAAAAGTACTTATCAATATACACCAAGAATATCAATACCAAAATCATTAACAAATATTAGTAAGTCCTATCCAGAAATATATAAAAAGGAAATTACTCATGACTAGGTGTGGTTTATCCCAGAATTCCAAGGTTGGTTTAACATTAGATAAATAATATAATTCACCATATTAAGAAACTAAAAGTGAAAACCATATGATTATCTCACTTGATGCACACTAAATATTTGACAATATCTAATAACCATTCATAACAAAAACTCTCAGCAAATTGGAAATATAAGAAAATATAAGAAAATATTCTCCACCCAATAAAGGTTATTTATGAAAAACCTGCAACTAATATCAAACCTAACATGTTGAAAACTTGAACATCTTTCCAATAAAATTAGGATTAAGCAGAAATATCCTCTCTATTCTCTTTTGTATTCTAGGTCCTACCCATATAATGAGCAATAAAAGGAGGTAAAATGCATAAATATTAGAAAGGTAAATATAAATCATGTAACAGATGATATTATTATCTGTATAGAAATTCCCATGGAATCCACAAAAATGAGACATTGAGAAGTTAACTAGCCTACTTAAATTCGGATATTGTTTTAGTGGAACAAGGTGTAGTGGGAGCACATGAAGAGGGCAACTTATCTGATGGATTTACGTGTTCAAAGAAGGCTTTTTGGAGGATATTAAATCTAAAGTGGATCTAAAGGTTGAAGAAATACAAGCAAGTGGAGGTGAGAATGTTGAATTTGGAGTGACGATCTCCTGTTCTTCAGAGAACACTGAAAAATAAGCACCCTGAATGATAGTAGTTTGGATAGATCAGCATTTGGCAGGAAGCTGTTAGTGGCCTGAAAGCTTGGAATTATTTTTTTGAGAGTTTGGGATTTTATGCAGAAAGCATAAGGACATTCTTCTTCAGGAAGTGGCAAGGGGATGATCTGATTAAATCAGTAAAATCAGACACTGGTCAGCCAATTAGAGGGTTACTAGTTTCATAGGAGTTTTATAAAACTAGCCTGATGTTTGGGTTTTGAGGAGGTGGGGTTTAATCTCCCACAAAAAGAGGTGAATGGGTGACTGCTAGAGCAGTTTTTTTTGTTTGTTTGTTTGTTTTTGCAGGAATTACTTCCTCCTCTACTGAAGCTAGAGCAGTTTTGTTTTGTTTTGTTTTGTTTTGTTTTGCAGGAATTACTTCCTCCTCTACTGAAGCTAGAGCAGTTTTTTGTTTTGTTTTTTTTTTTTTTTTGCAGGAATTACTTCCTCCTCTACTGAAGCTAGAGCCCAATTCCAGAAAATTTTTTGAGTTGTTCTTATTAGACAATTCTGTATGGCTAGGCTATCCTCTGAAAATATTTAAGTTTCAGGACCTGACTGGTAGGCCCATGGCCCAATATGGAATCTCCTGGGATGAAATAACTAAAAATGATCAAATATCAGGCCATCATGGTGGCTGCTGTGATAGGTAAGAAACAGCCTGATGAGGACAACTTTCTCTACTTCTATGAGTTTGTTGATTTTTTTGTAATGTTTCTTTACATTTTAAGTATTTCCACCTCAAATTTTCATTCTACTTATTTGTTCTTTTTTTCACTTTCTTATGGTGGTAGCCTAGTTCTTTGATTTTAAACATTTTACCCTTTCCAGTATATGCATGATAGCTATACTTTTTCCTCTAGGAGCTAGTACAGTGACATCAGATTCTGACTTTTTTTTCCATTATCATTTAGTGTGAAATATTTTATTTCCCTTGGGATTTCTTCCTTGACCCTTTGTTATTTCAATGTATGTTACTAAATTTCTTAATATTTGGAAAGTTTATAGATATCTCCTCATTATTAATTTTTTTTACATTTTTTTGTTAACATATAATGTATTATTTGCCCCCAAGGGTACAGGTCTGTGAATCATCAGTCTTACAGAATTCACAGCACTCACCATAGCACATACCCTCCCCAATGTCCATCACCCAGCCACCTTATCCCTTCCCCTCCACCCCCAGCAACCCTCAGTTTATTTTCTGAGATTAAGAGTCTCTTATGGTTTTTCTCCCTCCCGATCCCATCTTGTTTCATTTTTTTCCCTCCCTAACCCTCACGACCCCCACCCTACCTCTCAAATTCCTCATATCAGAGAGATCAAATGATAATTGTCTTTCTCTGATTGACCTGTTTCACTTAGCATAATACCCTCTAGTGTCATCCACGTCATTGCAAATGGCAAGATTTGGGGGGTTTGATGGCTGCATAGTATTCCATCATATATATATATGTGTGTATATATATATACATATGTATATAAATATTTATATTTATATATATATAAATATATATATATATATATATCACCTCTTTATCCACTCATCTGTTGATGGACATCTAGGTTCTTTCCATAGTTTGGCTATTGTGGACATGGCTGCTATAAACGGGTGCACATGCCCCTTCAGATCCCTACATTTGTATCTTTACAGTAAATACCCAGTAGTGGGGTTGCTGGGTCATAGGGTAGTTCCATTTTCAACTTTTTGAGGAAACTCCATACTGTTTTAAAGAGTGGCTGCACCAGCTTGCATCGCCATCAACAGTGAAGGCGGATTCCACTTTCTCCGCATCCTCGCCAACATCTGTCATTCCCCAACTTGTTAATTTTAGCCATTCTGACTGGTGTGATGTGGTATCTCACTGTGGTTTTGATTTGTATTTCCATGATGCCAAGTGATGTCGAGCACATTTTCATGTGTCTGTTGGCCATTTGGATGTCTTCTTTGCCAAAATATCTGTTCATGTCTTCTGCCCATTTCTTGGTTGGATTATTTGTTCTTTGGGTGTTGGGTTTGATAAGCTCTTTATAGATTTTGGATACTAGCCCTTTGTCTGATATGTCATTTGTGAATATCTTCTCCCATTCTGTAGGTTGTCTTCTGGTTTTGTTGGCTGTTTCCTTTGCTGTGCAAAAGCTTTTCATCTTGATGAAGTTCCAAGAGTTCATTTTTACCCTCACTTCCCTAGCCTTTGGTGAAGTTTCTAGGAAGAAGTTGCTGTGGCAGAGGTCAAAGAGGTTGCTGCCTGTGTGCTTCTCAAGGATTTTGATGGATTCCTGTCTCACATTGAGGTCTTTCATCCATTTGGAGTCAATTTTTCTGTGTAGTATAAGGAAATGGTCCAGTTTCATTCTTCTACATGTGGCTGTCCAATTTTCCCAACACCATTTGTTGAAGAGACTGTCTTTTTTCCATTGGACATTCTTTCTTGCTTTGTCAAAGAGCAGTTCACCATAGAGATGAGGGTCCATTTCTGAGCTCTCTATTCTGTTCCAATGCCTATGTGTCTGTTTTTGTGCCAGTACCATACTGTCCTGATGATTACATCTTTGTAATAGAGCTTGAAGTCTGGAATTGTGATGCCACCAACTGTGGTTTTCTTTTTCAACATTCCTCTGGCTATTCGGGGTCTTTTCTGGTTCATATAAATTTTAGGATTATTTGTTCCATTTCTTTGAAAAACTATTAATGGTATTTGGAAAGGGATTGCATTAAATGTATAGATTGTTCTAGGTAGCATAGACATTTTCACAATATTTGTTCTTCCAATCCAGGAGCATGGAACGTTTTTCCATTTCTTTGTGTCTTCCTCATTTTCTTTCATGAGTATGTTATAGTTTTCTGAATACAGATTCTTTGCGTCTTTGGTTAGGTTTATTCCTAGGTATCTTATGGTTTGGGATGCAACTGTAAATGGAATTGACTCCTTAATTTATCATTCTTCTGTTTTGCTGTTGGTGTACAGAAATGCAGCTGACGTCTGTGCATTAATTTTATATCCTGACACTTTACTGAATTCCTGTATGAGTTCTAGCAGTTTTGGAGTGGAATCTTTTGGGTTTTCCACATAAAGTACCATATCATCTGCAAAGAGTGAGAGATTGACTTCTTCTTTGCCAATTCAGACGCCTTTTATTTCTTTCTGTTGTCTGATTGCTGAGGCTAGGACTTCTAGTACTATGTTGAATAACAGTGGTGATAGTGGACAGCCCTGTCATGTTCCTGACCTTAGCAGAAAAGCTCTCAGTTTTTCCCCATTGAGAATGATATTCACTGTGGGTTTTCATAGATGGCTTTATGATATTGAGTTATATACCCTCTATCCCTACACTTTGAAGAGTTTTGATCAAAAAAGGATGCTTTTTCAAATGCTTTTTCAGTGTCTATTGAGACTACCATATGGTTCTTGTTCTTTCTTTTATTAATGTATTCTATCACATTGATTGATTTGTGGATGTTGAGCCAACCTTGCAGCCCAGGAATAAATCCCACTTGCTCATGCTGAATAATCCATTTAATGTACTGTTGGATCCTATAGGCTAGTATTTTGGTAAGATTTTTTGCATTTGTGTTCATCAAGAATATTGGTCTGTAATTCTCCTTTTTGATGGGGTCTCTCTTTGATGTTGGGATCAAGGTAATGCTGGCCTCATAAAATGAGTTTGGAAAGTTTTCCTTCCACTTCTATTTTTTGGAACAATTTGAGGAGAATAGGTATTAATTCTTTAAGTGTTTGGTAGAATTCCCCTAGGAAGCCATCTGGCCCTGGGCTCTTGTTTTTTCAGAGATTTTTGATGACTGCTTCAATCTCCTCGCTGTTTATGGGTCTGTTCAGGTTTTCTATTTCTTCCTGGTTCAGTTTTGGCAGTTTATATGTCTCTAAGAATGCATCTCTTTCTTCCAGATTGTCAAATTTGCTGTTGTATACTTGCTCATAATATGTTCTTGTAATTGCTTGTATTTCTTTTGTGTTGGTTGTAATCTCTTCTCTTTCATTCATGATTTTATTTATTTGGATCCTTTCTCTTTTCTTTTTGAGAAGTCTGTCCAGGGGTTTATCCATCTGATTAGTTCTTTCAAAGAACCAGCTCCTACTTTCATTGATCAGTTCTACTCTTCTTTTGGTTTCTATTTCATTTATTTCTGATCTGATTTTTATTATTTCTCTTTACTGCTGGGTTTAGGCTTTCTTTGTTGTTGTTTCTCCAGCTCCTTTAGGTGTAGGGTTAGGTTCTGTACTTGATATTTCTCTTGTTTCTTGAGAAAGGCTTGTGTTGCTATGTACTTTCTTCTCAGGACTGCCTTTCCTGTGTCCCAAAGATTTTAAACAATTGTGTTTTCATTTTCATTTGTTTCCATGATTTTTTTCCAATTCTTCTTTAATTTCTTGGTTGACCTATTCATTCTTTAGTAGGATGCTCTTAGCCTCCATGTATTTGAGTTCTTTCCAACTTTCCTCTTGTGATTGAGGTCTAGTTTCTAAGCAGAGTGGTCTGAAAATATGCAGGGAATGAACCCAATCTTTTCAGACCAGTTGAGACCTGATTTGTGACCCAGGATGTGATCTATTCTGGAGAATGTTCCATGTGCACTAGAGAACAATGTATATTCTGTTACTTTGGGATGGAATGTTCTGAATATATCTGTGATGTCCATCTGATCCAGTGTGTCATTTAAAGCCTTTATTTCCTTGTTGATCTTTTGCTTAGATGATCTGTCCATTTCAGTCAGGGGGGTGTAAGTCCCCTATTATTATTGTAATATTGTCGATGTATTTCTTTGATGTTGTTATTGATTGGTTTATATAATTGGTTGCTCCCATGCATAGATATTTAAAATTGTTAGATCTTCTTGTTGGACACACCCTTTAAGTATAATATAGTGTCCTTCCACATCTCTTATTATAGTCTTTGGCTTAAAATCTAATTTATCTGATATAAGGATTGCCACCCCAGCTTTCTTCTGATGTCCATTTGCATGGTAAATTGTTTTCCTCTGCCCTCACTTTAAATCTGGAGGTGTCTTTGGGTCTAAAATCGGTTTCTTGTAGATAGCATATCAATTGGTCTTGTTTTTTTTATCCATTCTTTTACACTATGTCTCTTGATTCAGGCATTTAGCCCATTTACATTCAGGGTAACTATTGGAAGATATGAATTCAGTGCCATTGTATTATTGCCTGTAAGGTGACTGTTACTGTATATTGTCTCTCTTCCTTTCTGGTCTGTTCCTTTCAGGCTCCCTCTTTGCTTAGAGGACCCCTTTCAATATTTCCTGTAGGGCTGGTTTGGTGTTTGCAAATTCTGTGAGTTTTTCTTTAGCCTGGAAGCTTTTTATCTCTCCTTCTATTTTCAATGACAGCCTAGCTAGATATAGTATTCTTGGCTGCATATTTTTCTTGTTTAGTGCTCTGAGTATATCATGCCAGCCCTTTCTGGCCTGCCAGGTCTCTGTGGATAGGTCTGCTGCCTATCTAATATTTCCACCATTGTATTTTACAGACCTCTTGTCCAAAGCTGCTTTCAGGACTTTCTCTTTGTCACTGAGACTTGTACGTTTTACTATTAGATGATGCAGTGTGGACCTCTTTTTATTGATTCTGAGGTGGGTTCTCTGTACCTCCTGGATTTTTATGTTTGTTCCCTTTGACAAATTAGGGAAATTCTCTGCTATACTTTCTCCAATATACCTTCTACCCCTCTCTCCGTTTCTTCTTTTTCTGGGATCCCAATTATTCTATTATTGTTTTGTCTTATGGTATCACTTATCTCTGGAATTCTCCCATTATGGTCCAGTAGTTGTTTGTTTCTCTTTTGCTCAGCTTCTTTATTCTCCATCATTTGGTCTTCTATATCACTAATTCTCTCTTCTGCCTTATTTATCCTAGCAGTAAGAGCCTCTATTTTTTTTATTGTACCTCATTAATAGCTTTTTTAATTTCAACATATTTAGATTTCAGTTCTTTTATTTCCCCAGAAAGGGATTTTATTTCTCTAGTATCTTCCATGCTCTTTTCAAGCCCAGCTAGCACCTAGATAATCATCATTCTGAACTCTAGTTCTGGCATATTATTAATGTCCATATTGATTAGGTCCCTGGCCTTCAGTACTGCCTCTTGTTTTTTGTTTGTTTGTTTGTTTTTGTGGTGAGTTTTTCTGCTTGTCATTTATCCAGATAAGAATAGATGAATGAGAGAACAAAATACTAAAAGGGTAGCAACAACCCAAGAAAAATATACACTAACCAAATCAGAAGAGACCCAAAACCAAGGGGAGAACATAGAGGGGGAGAAAAAGAAAAGGGAAAAAACTATATATATATATGTTTTTATATATATATAGTTTTTTCCCTTTTCTTTTTATCTATATAAAACTTTTCTATATATTTTTGTATATATACTTTTATATATATTGTATATTTTTCTTTTTCTTTATATATATATATAATATATAGATATATATATATGTATATCTATATATTATATATATATATATTTGGCTGGTGAATAGAACAGAGAACACCAACAGACTTGATTTTGGTGTATTTTGTTCTATTAGAAGAAACTACCTCCCAGAATTTTAAAGAAAGAAAAACTTATATACAAACAAAAATAATGATAAATGCAATGAAGGGATAGAATATGACTGTAATGATGAAAATTAAAATAGATAAGAAGTTGGTTGAAAAAAAGGGAAAAAACAGAGGAAGGAATTTGATCAGGCTGGAGACTAGAACCAAACCATGTGCTATATTTAGGGTATTTTTGATCTATTAGAAGAAACTGTATCCCAAAATTTTAAAGAAAAAATAGTATATGTATAGAAAAAATAAGGTTAAATACAATGAAGAGACAAAATATGAGTATAACAATGAAAATTTAAAAAATTTTTAAAATGGTATTGATAAGATAAAATAGCCAAAAATGTTAAATTAGGAAAGAGGAAATATTAAAAAATAGGATAAGAAAACAATAAAATTTTTAAAAAATTAACTTTGAATGACTAAATACTCCTGGGAAAAGAACCATGAATTCTGTGTGTTGTTTTCCCCTAACTCTGGAGTTCCACAGTTCTTATTGATCAGTGAACTTGGTCTTGGCTGGATGTTCTTGCTGATCTTCTGGGGGAAGGGCTTGTTGGAGTGATTCTCAAATATCTTTGCCCGAGTTGGAATTGCACCACCCTTGCCAGGGGCCAGGCTAAGTAAGCTGCTTGGGTTCACTCCATAGCTTTTATTCCCTGAATGCTTCCATACAGCTTTGAAGGAGGATAATAAAGATGGCAGCCTCCCAGTCTCCAACCTGGAGGAGCTGAGAGTTCAGGGCCTCACTCTTCAATGTGCCCTCAGAGAAAAGCAGTCAACCACTCTTGTCTCCCTGGTCTCCAACCGCACTCTGTGCTCACCCAGCCTGTGACCAAGCATTTCTATCTCTGGTGCATGGCCCTGTTTGGAGTCTCCAAACCCAGAAGTTTTGTGCAGCTTGCTCCCACGCCACCTCTCCTGGAGGAGGAAGGTACGTCTCCCCAGATGTGTCACTTGTGGGGTTTCTGCACAAAGAGCAGTGGTCTGACTGTGCCAAGGATCATGGTTTAAGGTAAGCCCAAGCTGAGAGCGCACTCCTCAGCTCTGTCTCTGCAGCCAGCTTCCCCGCTCTGATACCTGGGAGGTCTGGCGCACTCAGACACTGCTGGTCTTTTTGTGACCCTGCGGGTCCTGAGACCGCACTGTCGCTGCAAGGGCTCCACCCCCCACTTAGCCTCTGGAGTGGCCATCCCTCAGTAGAGCAGACTTCTAAAAGTTCTGATTTTGTGCTCCATTGCTCTACCACTTGCTGGGAGCCAGCCCCTCCCCCACAGTCTATCTTCCTATATGTTGCCTCGGATTCACTTCTCCATGCATCCTACTATCAGGAAAGGGGCCGCTTTTCTGTTCCTAGAATCGCTGCTTTTCTTCTCCTCTATCTCCTATTGAGTTTGTAGGTGTTCAGAATGGTTTGATAACTATCTAGCTGAACTCCTGGGACCTGATGATATTTAGGTCTCCTACTCCTCTGCCATCTTGCTCCTCCCCCCCCCCAAAAGTCTATTATGGACTTCTAATTTAATTCCATTATTATCTGAAAATTAACACTATATTCCTTAAATCCTTTTAAATATATATTAAGTATATTCTACACCTAGCATGTTGTCAATATTGGTGAATGGTCAATATACACTTGAAAATAAGTATAATCTGCATTGTGTAGTGGAGTACTCTATAAATGTTAGTTAGGTCAACTTCCTTGATAATGTTTCTTAAATATTCTGTATCCTTATCTTGCTCTCAAAAGTAACAGGTTCAGCTAAATTCAGATTGGATTGATCCAGCCCCTCATACTGTGTCTTGACAGGAGAAGAGCCATGCCTTTTTGTGAAAATATTTTTTATTTCTATCTCTACTTATATTTTACGTAAATACCTAACATACCACTTTAAGATACTGGGTATATGAAGAATCAAACATATCTGGCTTATGATCAAAAAAGTAAACAGTCAGTATACCTAGACAAGAGATGGCCCAAATTATGGAATTATAAGAGCAATTTGAAAATACCGTTTTAACAAATATGTCATAGGATTCAGTGAAAAAGATATTTAGAAAACAACACAGAGAGCATGTGTTCATAATTGCTCAATCAAATCCATGGAGCAAGTTTCAACCTGCCCTCTGTGGGCTATAGTTCCACTGTCAGTTCAGTATTCTAAACCTTTGCAGTGCTATTTGGATTTGTTTCACACGTGTACTACCTAGTGGTTAGTCTGGGACTTGGACAGAGGTCTATCAGGTAGCAAAATTCTCAAAGTCTTTGGTAGGCTAATTATGATCAAATCTAAGCATTTGAAAGTTGGAGGTGATCTGAAAAGTTCATAAACAGCTTTATGAAAGCACTTTTTCAAGAACTAATTTCTTTGCAATTGTCCTAATATTTTCTGGCTTCTTGAGGCTCTCCTTTTCTGTCCTCCTGATAGAAATTACATACTTCTGTGACTGTGTCACTTCACACCAGAAGTGACATAGAACAGAGAGAGAGTTAAAAAGGGGGGTGCCTGGGTAGCTCAATCCGTTGAGCATACAACTCTTGATTTTGGCTCAGGTCATGATCTCAGTGTCATGCTCGGCACTGAGTGGCAGTGAATTGGCTAAAGATTCTGTCTCTGCCTCTCCATCTGCCCCTCCCCCTGCTCATGTGTGTGTGTGCTCGCTCTTTTACTCTCTTTTCTCTCTCTTTGTTAAATAAATAAACAGATCTTTAAAAAAAATAAAAGAAGCGTTTCTCCCTGCACTTTTGGAGTTGTAGCTTGGCACCCCTTCGGCTGTAGGATTGCCCTGGGGGCTGAGGATCAAGAGAGCAAAGAAAAAGGAGAGTAAAAAATTCCAAGATTTCCTCTCCCTCTTTAAGAGCTTTAGGAGTTCTCTGTTTCCCACTCCTCTAGCCAGAAAAAAAAAAAAAAGTTCTCCTGGTTTCTTTTCTGTCTGTACCATATCTGTATTTCCCTCTGAGTTGAGTACAAACCAATCCAGGTACAACATAGAGGAGAAAATAATAGAGAAACTCCCTAAAATTTTAATGATACTTTGAATTCTTGTGTTTTCCCTAAACAACCTGTTGATGTTGTCTTTTTGGAACTCTTGAACAGCTGCTCAAGCATTTTGTCCAAGTATTATAGATTGGTGACTATTCACTTCTATTTACCCAGAAATGAAACCCATGTCATTTTTAAATTCTTTTTTTTCTTCCCATATTTCCATTTTTTAAAGGCACCTGCAGATGCCATCCCTACTAGTCACTGATTCACTGTCCTGAAAATTCTTATATTTTAATACCTCTCAGCTCTGAACACTGAATCAAACTCCAACTAAATGAGGAAGAAATAGAAAATTTGAACATACCAATTACTAGTAATGCAATTGAATCAATAATCAGAAAGCTCTCAATAAACAAAAATCCAGGACCAAATGGCTTCACAGGTAAATTCTGTCAAATATTGAAAGAAAAGTAAATACTCACTCTTCTCAGTTATTCCAAAAAAGAGAGTAGGAAGTAAAACTTCCAAATTCATTTCACAAGGCCAGCTTTACCTCAATGCCAAAACAAAACAAAGACACTTGAAAGAAAGAAAGAAAGAAAGAAAAGAAAGAGAACAAGAAAAGAAAACTACTGGACAATATCCTTCATGAACATAGGTGAAAAAAGCCTCAAAAATTATTTGCAAACTGAATTCAAAAACACCTGACCAGGTTCAAGTGGGTTTTATATGAGGGAGGCAATCAATCAGCATGATACATCATATTAACAAGATGAAAGATAGAAAAATATGATCATCCAGGGGTGCCTGGGTGGCTCAGTGGGTTAAAGCCTCTGCCTTCTGCTCAGGTCATGATCTCAGGGTCCTGGGATCAAGCCCAGCATCGGGCTCTCTGCTCAGCAGGGAGCCTGTTTCCTCCTCTCTCTGCCTGCCTCTCTGTCTACTTGTAATCTCTGTCTATCAAACAAATACATAAAATCTTTTAAAAATATGATCATCCAATAGATGAAAAAATTTGACAAAATTCAACATCCATCTATGATAAAAACTCTCAACAAAGTGGGTTTAGAAGTAACATACTTTAAAATAATAAATGTCATATATCAGAAACCCACAGCTAACATCATATTCAATGATGAAAAACTGACAGCTTTTCCTCTAACATCAGGAATAATACAAGGTTGTCTACTCTTGCCATTTTTATTTAACACAATACTGGAAGTCCTAGCTGCAATAATCAGACAAGACAAAAAATTAAAAGGCACCAAAATCGATAAGGAAAAAGTAAAACTTTTACTATATGCAGATGTCATGATACTTTGTATAGAAAACCCTAAACAGTTTTTTTTCCACCAAAAAACTGCTAGAACTGATAAACGAATTCAGTTAAGGTCACAGAATACAAAATCATTGTATGGGAATCCATTGTATTTCTATACACTAATAATGAGGCAACAGAAAGAGAAATTAAGAAAGCAATCCCATTTATAATTGCATGAGAAATAATAAAATACCCAGAAATAAACTTAACCAAGGAAGTGAAAGACTTGTATTCCAAAAAGTATAAAACATTGATGAAAGAAATTGAAGATAACACAAATATTGTTAAAATGTCCATACTACCTAAAGCAATCCATAGACTTAATGCAATCATTATCAAAATACCAACAGCATTTTTCACAGAACTAAAATAAACAATCCTCAAATTTACATGGAACCACAAAAGACTCTGAATGGCCAAAGCAATTCCGAGAAAGAAAAGCAAAGCTAGAAGTGTCACAATTCCATACCTCGAGTTATATTACAAAGCTGTACTAATCAAAACAGTATGGTACTGACACAAAAATAGACAAATAGATCAATGGAACAGAATTTAAAAATCCAGAAGCAAACCCACAACTATATGGGCAATTAATCTTCGATAAAGCAGGAAAGAATATCCAATGGGAAAAAGATAGTCTCTCCAACAAATGGTGTTGGGAAGACTGGACCACTTTTTTATACCTACACAAAAACAAATTAAAAATGGATTAAAGACCTAAATGTGAGACCTGATACCATATAAATCTCAGAAGAGAACACAGGCAATAACCTCTTTGACATCAGCCATAACAACTTCTTTCTAGATATGTCTCCTGAGAAAAGGGAAATAAAAGCAAAAATAAACTATTAGGACTACAGCAAAATAAAAAGCTTCTGCGCAGCAAGGGAAACAACAAAACTAAAAGACAACCTACTGAATGGGAGAAGATATTTGTAAATGACATATCTGATAAAGGGTTAGTATCCAAAATCTATAAAGAACTTATATAAGTCAACATCCAAAAACCGAATAATCCAATTAAAAATGGGCAGAAGGCATCCATATGGCCAACAGATACATGAAAAGATGTTCATCATCACTTACCATCAGGGAAATGCAAATCAAAACTACAATCAACCCTATAACCTACACCTGTCAGAATGGCTAAAATCAACGACACAAGAAACAACAGGTGTTGGCAAAGATGTGGAGAAAGGCGAAACCTCTTGTGCTGTTGGTGGGAATGCAAACTGGTGAAGCCACTCTGGGAAAAGGTATGGAGGTTTCTCAAAATGTTAAAAGTACAACTACACTAAGATCCAGCAATTACCCTGCTAGGTATTTAACCAAAGGATACAGAAATGTTAATTCTAAGAGATACATACACCCCTATGTTTATATCAGCAATATTTACAATAGCCAAGATATGGAAGCAGCCCAGGTGTCCACAGATAGATAAATAAAGAAGTGATATAGATATACTGTATTACTCAGCTATAAAAAAGAATGAAATCCTTCTATTTTCAACAACATGGATGGAGCTAGAGAATATAATGCTAAGCGAACTAAGAGAAAGGCAAATACCATATGATTGCACTCATATGTGAAAAAAGAAAGGAAACAAATGAGCAAAAGGGAAAAAAGAGAGATGGAGGGAGAGACAAACCAAGAAACAGAATCTTAATTATAGGAGGCTTGGGGGATTAAACAGGTGATGGGGATTAAGGAATACACTTGTGATGAGCATCACGTGATGTCAGAATTGTTGAATCACTATATTGTATACCTGAAACCAGTATAAGACTGTATGTTAACTAATTGGAATTAAAAACTAAAAAGGCAGGGCGCCTGAGTGGCTCAGTGGGTTAAAGCCTCTGCCTTCTGCTCAGGTCATGTTCTCGGAGTCCTGGGATCCAGCCCCACATCGGGCTCTCTGCTCAGCGGGGAGCCTGTTTCCCTTCCTCTCTCTCTGCCTGCCTCTCTGCCTACTTGTGATCTCTGTCTGTCAAATAAATAAATAAAATCTTTAAAAAAAAAAACTAAAAAGGCCATTAAGTCACCATTAGATATGATGTTATATGTAAGTTTTTTGTAGCTACTCTTTATGAAGTCGAGCAATTTTCCCTCTATACCTAGTTTTATGAGATTTTTTTTATCATGAATGGTGTTAGATTTTACAAATGTTTTTGGCTTCAATTGATATGATTATACAATCTCCTTCTTTAGCTGTTAATATGCTGAATTACATTTATTGATTTTTGAATGTTGAACCAGTCTTGCACACATAGAATAAATCTCACTTGATCATGGTGTATAATTGTTTAAATACATTGTTTTATTTGACTTCCTACATTTTATTGAGGATTTTTGCATAAATGTTTCTGAGATAAGTTGCTTTACAGTTTCCCTTTATTACAATGTCTTTAGTTTTCAATATTTGAGGAGGTAATACTGGTATCAGAGTGAATTAGGAAGTGTTTCATCTGCTTCTACTTTCTGGGTGTTATTATAAATTTTTAGTATTATTGCTTCCTTAAATTACTGAGAAATGTTACTAGGGAAATTATCTGTGCCCAGTGCTTTGTTTTTGGAAGGTGATTAATTATTGATTAACTTATTCAATAAATGTAGACCTATTCAGATTATCTGTTTCTCCCTGTGTGATATTTTGTAGTTTGTTTCTTTAAGGGAGTTAATTCATTTCATTGAAGTTACCAAAAGCATGGGCATGAATTTGTTCATGGTCTTCTTGTATGATCCTTTGAATTTCCATGAGAATCGGTAGTTCTCACCTCTCCTTCACATCTAATATTGGTAGTAATTTGTGTCTTCTCTCTTTTTTATTCATGGTTAGTATGACTAGACATATTGGCTTTTTCAAAGATCTAGCTTTTGGCTTTGTTAATTTTCTTTGTTTTCTGTTTCCACTTTCATTGATTTCTGTCTTAATTTTTATTACTTTTTTTCCGCTTGCTTTAGGATTACATTTTTTTTCCTACTTTTTTCTAAGGGGCAAGTTTAGGTGATTGATTTTAGATATTCCCTCTTTTCTAATATATGCATTTACGCTATAAATATCTAAGTGCTGGTTTTGCTGCAGCCCACAAATTTTGATAAACTGCATTTTGATTTAAATTTTCTTGAGACTTCTTCATTGATCCTGTATTACTTAGAAGTATGGTGTTATTTCCAAATAATGGGGAATACCTTTTTTTCAGGAGTAGACTTTAGTGATTCATCACTTAAATAAAACACCCAGTGCTCATCCCCCAGTACCACTGGGGAGGATTTTCTAGCTATCTTTCTGTTACTGATTTATAGTTTAATTCCATTATGGTGTGAGAACGCATTATATGGTTTCTATCGTTTATATTTGTTAAGGCCCAGAATGTGGTCTATTTTAGTAAATGTTTCATATGAACTTAAGAAAAAAATGCATTTTGTTTTTTGGGAAAGAGCATTCTACAAATGTAAATTAGATGAAGTTGGGTGATCATGCTGTTCAGGTCAATTGTGTCCTTATTGACTTTCTGTCTGCTTGATTTATCTATTTATCTATTTATCTATTACTGATAGAGGGGTATGGAAGTCTCTAACTACAATAGAACTTGCAGTTCTATCAGTTTCAGACTCAGGTAATTTAACATTCTAAGTGCATACACATTAAGGATTGTTTTATCTTCTTGGAGAAATATCCCTGATAATTTTTCTTGTCTGAACTATGTTTAGTCTGAAACCAATATGGCCATTCCAGCTTTGTCTTGATTAGTGTTAGTGTAATATGTCTTTCTCTTAGTAGACTCAGGTCCTTGGACCCAGCAAAAGTAGAAACAGGGCTGGACCCCAAATGTAGAAACAGGGGCAAGGCTTTATTGGGGCAACAGCTCAAGCTGAAGGGAGACACAACCACAGCTGGAGTGTCAGACTGGCTCTCTGAATAATGGCCAAGTTTTAAAGAGGATGAGGTGGAAAATGAGTAATGTTTAAGCATGTAGGGGCAGGGAAATGCAGGAAGTTCAAGGCATGTGTGCAGTTAAGGGAACATGCTTTTTCACAATCGTATATTTCATTTGCACGTTAAATCCTCACCCCTGGACATAATCTTTAGTATTGTAATGAGGGAAGAAGTCAGTAAAAGTTAAGCACTGGGGTCCATCTTGACACAGACTAGACTGGTTTGGTCTAGTTTTTGCCAGTCTTTGTAGTAAGCATGCTCATTTCAGTAAGCATCCTGCCTCCACATTCCTGCAACATATGCCACTTAAGAAGCATAGAATTTTAGCTTTTTTTCCCTTATGGATGTAGCCAAAGAATGCTGAATTTTATGGTCAAGGTTGAGGTGACCTGAGTCCAGTCCTGCTCTGTCTCATTCTCCACTGAGAGATTTTTTTCTGTGTATTTATTACAGGTCCAACAGAGGTCTTCATAAATATTTGCACAAGTCCCCCATCCCACTGAAATATTTTATCTTTCTTAAGGGGAAGGGGCTGAAGGTGTCATCTGAAAATGCCTCCTGCTGAGCAGGAGCATTGTCCCTCTCCCATCCAAGAGGTGTAAAAATCTCTCGCTGACTGTTCTAATGACTTATAGGGACTAGAACCTCCTGTAGTGGTATAGGTTGGAATCATTGTGCCATCATGAGCTTGACCTGGAATTGTTGGAGCCTGGAAGATACAAACTTTACTAATAGGTTAAACAGGAACCAAAAATAGATAGCAGTAGAATGGCCACCAATGGTCCCAGGAGAGGTTAAAAAACAAACAAAACAAAAGAAAAAAAACATTGAGGAAGGCACTTTTGATTGTTAACCAAATACAGTTAGTGTCTATCTCTTGGTTGTATTGACATAGCCAGATTCTTGCTCATGAACTCTTTTTTTAAAGATTTTATTTATTTATTTGTCAGAGTGAGAGAGAGAGTGAGCACAAGCAGGGGGAGCAGAAGGCAGAGGGAGAAGCAGGCTCCCCACTGAGCAGGGAGCCTGCTGTTGGACTCGATCCCAGGACCCTGAGATCATGACCTGAGCTGAAGGCAGATGCTTAACTGAGTGAGCCACACAGCATCCCAGCTCATAAACCCCTTTTCTATTTACCTTAATCTATCCTGAGCTATTTACATAGGCATGCCAGGTTTTGTTAATAATAGCATGGACTTCTTGTTGTGCAGCAAGCCATCAGATAATTAATATGAGGCATTTCTTTTTTTTTTTAAGGTTTATTTATTTATTTGACAGAGATAGAACAAGTAGGCAGAGCGGGGGCAGAGGGTGAGGGAGAAGCAGGTTCTCCACCTAGCAGGGAACCTGATGCAGGGCTAAATCCCAGGACCCTGGGATCATGACCCGAGACAAAGGCAGCTACCCAACTGACTGAGCCACCCAGATACCCCGATATGAGACATTTCTAGGAAAACAGAGGTTGATCGTTTGAGCAAATTATAAACCCAGTGTCTGAGTCCCAAGTGCTGCCAGTAAGATTTCTAGATGTCGGGCTCAAAGCATCCTCAGATGGAGTGGGAGCAGGCAGCAGTGATCTGATGGATTTTTCTGGTTTGTGGTTCAAATGTTCCCAGTGATCTTTTTGAGTGGCCCATACAGCTACAGGCACAAAGACTGTGTAAACATGGGCCATTGTGGCAATTTTTTTGAAGTTTACCTCAAGCTGTCCAGCTTTAGTTTGTGGGGCTTTAGGAAAAAAGGCAGTTTTAGTTCTTAGTGATTTCAAGTCAAGAGAGTGGAGAAAGATCGGAAACCTTAGCTTGCCGAATCATAACCAGATACTTGAGGAAATCAGAATTTAGGATTCAGCCCACTTTTATAGGCAAACAACAAAAACTCAAAGATCTAACACCCACAAAAGTGGATCTTTGTGATCTTTGGCGATAAAGATTGAAACAATCTTCAGATCACCATCATGAAGTGACTGAAATAAAACTTAGGAAATACAAACAATCTTTATCTCCAAAGTCACCCTCATTTTTCTCAAAGTTAGCCAAAGAGTAATTTGTTTGCAAAATAAGTTGTTTTAACAAATTTGGCTTAATTATTTACATAAACACAAGAATAGCAATTGAACATACAAGGGTTTTTAAATCTGCTTTGTTAGAATTTTTTATAAGTAATTTTAGATTGAAATTTTAATAGCGTCTCATGGCCAGAAGCCAAGCCCTATACTTGCCATCAGATTTATCTGCAATACCTGTAGATTCTGGTGAATTCCTCTTCTCAAAATGCCCACCTTATCCTGAAGTTCCTACTCTGCTTATAAGGCTTCTGGGAACTCTGGAAGCAAGGTATCAGTCCAACATTTTTAGGGTACTCTGTTGGCTCCATAAAATCAACCTTAATTCCTTAAAGCTGTCCTGTCATATTTGAGTCTATGTATGTCTCCCTCAAATATAACATTCCAATCAAAGCCTTGGTAAAATAACCAGTGTTCCTAATGGGGTCCTGTTCCAAGGAGAACTGATTTTTATTGAATTTATGCAAACAATTATAATTGCCATGAAGGAAAGAATACTCACTGAAGGTTTCTGAATTCTGAAGGTTTGAGGTAGGGAGAAAAGATAAATGTCTCAGTTTGTTTACAAAGGAATATTGTATCATATTTCTGTAGCTCATAGATCTTAAGAGAAAAAGTTTACTTAAATCTGGAAGAGCAAACATTAGAGAACCAGCAATGTTTGAGACAAGTGTCGTAAAAACTATAATCATCTTTCTGAATTTATTTGGTCCCATGTTACTAATTTTTGTTTTGTTTGAATGCGGTTTTTCCATTAGTTCCAGTTAGTTCCACTAACTGGATTATTTCCTTATCCAGTTTAGTTTCACGATCGTTAGGGTATCAGAAACCTTTATCTGTCAAAAGTACTTTTCATGACTTTCCTTCAAGCTGAAACATATTCTTCAAGAGTATCAGAGCAATAACTGTAAATGACAAGTCTCAAAAATGGACATCGTTAATATCTGGTAATAGTTCATTATAATGCAGTTGACAAGGAAACTTGGTTATTTTTATGAGACACAAAATTTTCATATTTTAATAATTAGAATTTTTAGTGATGACATTACACCAGGATATATTAAATCTTTAGGAATTTTATATAATTTTAAAGCAGTTATAACACTGACCCATACAGTATGACCTCAGAAGGTTTATTATAATTTGTTTGATAATGCTTTCCATGTAACTTAATATATGAAATAAGTAAGTCTAATTATTCAAAAAGACTTTATTTAGGATTTGAATTTCTAGGAAGTCTAAAACCTCAGGTTTTAAAGCACATATCTAAATAGGATCACAGATCATTATAAAACTTAAAACTGAATTATCTATTTAACCAAGGTGGCAATAAGGGATTCTAAAGGCAAATACAGAATGTTGCATTGTAGTTAGCAAAACGTAACTCTTTAAAATTGATGAGACTTAACTTTATTAAGTAATCAAAAACCTGATAAAGACAAAATATAGAAACACTCTTTCTGGCAGATAAAACCTTTGTTTACAATTTCTCACCAAAAACAGACCAACATTCCAAGAAAACTTTGTCTTTTTAACAGAGAGAAAAGCTAAATCTCAGTCTTAGGCTAGTGTATGTTTAGACCTCATTTATTTCAATCTTAGTCCTGGCCATGCATAATTTTTTTAAAGATTCCCCTTCATAAACCTTCTACAAATTTCTTTTTTATTTAGATTTTGTCCTAAGCCTTCTGTATATAAATAACCAGCTTCATTTTATTTTTTTTATTTTTTTTTAAAGATTTTATTTATTTATTTGTCAGAGAGAGAGAGAGGGAGAGAGAGCAAGCACAGGCAGACAGAATGGCAGGCAGAGGCAGAGGGAGAAGCAGGCTCCCTGATGAGCAAGGAGCCCGATGTGGGACTCGATCCCAGGACGCTGGGATCATGACCTGAGCTGAAGGCAGCTGCTTAACCAACTGAGCCACCCAGGCGTCCCAATAACCAGCTTCATTTTAGAACAAAATTACTTTTTTCCTCAACTAAAATGTATTTTTATTGCCTATACCTTTTAAAACATATTTCCTACTTTTCTGTATGCAAAGTTGTTTTTCTTGTCATTTTTAGTGGTATCAATTACATTTATCAGAATTTTAACTCTCAGAAACCTCAATTTCTAATAAAAACTAAATAGTAAGTAATTGTGAACTGTTACATCAAAATATTTTTAGATCAGAAATTTATGAATACATTTTATGATTCCTAGAAACATGTGTTTTTTATAGTACAATCTTTTAATTAAACACACACCATGTTTACCATGCAGACCCAAATTTATCTTCAGTTTTTCTGTTATAAGACAAAACTACATTCAATAACCAATGCTTTGGCATTCTATCTTACTTGGAAAAGATTTAGATATCCAATGGATTTAACCCAGTTTCTCATTTAGACTAATAAAACTTCAAAGTTTCAAGTTACCAAAGATTCTGAAAGCTATAAACCTTTTTTTAAAAATTTACTCATTTTCTCTTAACAATTACCCATGAAAACTTCATGACACAGACAAAACCAACCATCATTTTAAGTTAATTTTGCTGACAAACTGCAATAGATACAACATGAACTTAACTAATAAATTAAGGTAGAATAAAAGCTGATTATCTGTTGATGTTGATGTTGATAACTCCAAAAATGTGTCTATTGTAATGAAACTGACATCATTGGATTAAATATAATATTGACTCTTGCACCTGTGTCCAGTAACAAATCAATCAAATGTCCACTGTCAATTTTACCTGAGGCTCCTGTGGAGAAATCTTAAGTCCAGGGGAGCCCTCAGGCCCCTTCATGATGATTTGGGAGGTGTTCCAGTTTGAGCCCCCTAAGGAGGTGGCCTGAGAGCTTGGGATGCTTTTTTGCTCTTTGATAGTGGAGATATGAGGAGCAGGAGCCATGTAACCAGAGGCACCTGGGATGGGTTAGGGGCTGGCTGCCTGAGCTGTCCAAGTGGTGATACAGGAGTGGGAGGAGGGGGAGGCAGTGAAGCTGGCAGAGGAGCCACCAGCAAGGCCAGAGGCAGATTGAAAGTTTGGCTATCCCTCTGCCTCCATCTTTTGTCTTTCCTTCTTGCAAAACAGGCATTTCTTTTCTTTTTCTTTTTTTTTCCTGGTTGCTTTTTAGCCCTCTGGAAGAAATGAAAAAGCAGGCAGTGAGTTGGGCAATGGGTGCTTGTGCTTGAGGAGGTAGATATAGGGATTTCTAGTGTCTGCCTATCTTTCTCTTTTTCCTCATCGGGAATATCAGTTAGGTCCCTTCCTGTGAGATCTTTATTATGGAGTAATATAGAGGTCTGAATGTAGGGAATTTTTATCCCAGATCTTTAACTTGAGAAACACTTGGGTTCATTTTTATCTACCTGAGTTTTAGAGTGCCCTGTTTTTACAAGCATTTGCCTTTAAACCAATGAAATAGAGCTCCTTTACAAATTAATTTTAGCAGTACCATCTGGAGGTAGAGAAAGTATCTCACATTTATAACACGTATGGACTCATAAAAACAAACAGTATGCAAACAAAATTTAGGTTTGATTCACTAATATTTGTGGAGAGGACATTAAAGATTCAGTTTCCAAATAACCCCTTTTTAGTAAAATAAATTGCAAGATAGCATTGTAATTTATGGATCCATAGATTAGTTGTTTTTCACTTCTCAATTAGAACATAGCCAGTTTTGTCCAAAGATACCAAAAGCTGCAGCAACAAACCAAAAGGAGGCCCAGTGTACCTCTGGAAACTTTGGTTCCTCCCCTAAAGCTGGGGCTTCACTGATTGAAAATGACTTCTAAGTTTCTGGTTATTTAGTCTTACAGACAGCTTTTTCTAATTGTGTGTACAAGGAAACTAATTTAGACATGTTGAAAGAACCCCATTTGGGCCATCTGAGACTCAGGTTATCCTCAAATTTTTCCACCTAAAAAACATTACCAGTAAACCTCAGCAGTAACCATCAACTCAGATTAAGGAAGTCCAGACATCAGAACTCATTTGATACACCTGTGAGGTGTTACAAAGTTGGAGGGGCCCAGAGGGCCCATGCTGGTACTGAGCACCGAGTTCCAGAGGACCCCCCAGGTATTCTTAAACATGTTGCCCCAACATCCTGTTGCCTATGCAAAGAAATGTGAATGCAAAATGAACAAATCTTTTTTTTTCTTTCTAATTTTAAAGAAAAAGGAAAATAATTTTATTCCAGCCCAGGTTAGGACAGCTGCCTGGGATACAGTGCTCACGAAGTGCTCCTGGGAAGGGATATTTGGTGCAGGTTTAACATAAAAAGTTAGAAATTATTTGACAACATAAAAAGTTACAAATTATTAGACAAAGGACATTTCAGAAAGTTCCAGATGTTATCTTAATCATGGGAACAAGAGGTTTTACTCTTAATCTTCGTGTTTGGAATATTCCTTTTTAGTTACTTTTAAAGGAAGCAAATATAAATCCACATAGTTTTTCTCCCCACAGATTAGTACAAAGAAAACAAAAGTAATTTGGGTTTTTTAAAATATTTTATTTATTTATTTGACCGAGAGATCACACGTAGGCAGAGAGGCAGGCAGAGAGAGGGCGGGGAGCAGGCTCGATCCCAGGACCCTGAGATCATGACCTGAGCTGAAGGCAGAGGCTTAACCCTCTGAGTCACCCAGGTGCCCCAGTAATTTGGGTTTTTAAACAAAGTTACAAAACAGAGACTTTCCAGAGGTGAGGGAGGGTGGTGAGAAAAGATAGAGAAGAATAATGAAAAAAGCCCAAATGAAGACTCTGACCCTTCCAAGTGAGGACTCTAACCTCAAAACAGGGACTGTAACCCCTTACCAGATTGATCAGTCTTGGTGGGAATCTCCCAAAGTCACGGCTAGAAGGGACCTAAATCAGAATCCCTTTCTCCAAAGGTACTTGTAGCAAAGATAAGAACTAGTGGGCTCCTGCTCTATTTGGAGACTGGAACGCTGCCAAGTCCCATAGGTGGTGTCCCTCATCACCTGAAGGCCACTTGAATCTGCACAGCCCAGGATAAGTCCCTGACACCCTCCAAGGAGGAAAGCCATGATGCAGTCAGGCAGACTGAGATTATGTCCTTCAGTTCAAGGAAAAAGACAAGGAAGAACAAACAAAGCATGCTGGAAGGTAGAAAAGAAAATCCTGAAAAGAGGGGAGGGATGGGGAAAGGGTATTGCCAGAGAATAGGAGTGTTGGCAAGGACAAAAAGGAAACTGCAGACTCCAGAACAAAGAGGTTTGGGCAGCTGCTTAGTTGGTGGCACAGGTTTGGGGCCAGCATCCTTTGTCCCACCAAGTCCCAGTTCATCTTAAGTCCCTTTGTGGTTGCCCAAAATATGTTACCAGACTTGGATCCTTGGACCCAGCAAAAGTAGAAACAAGGCTGGACCCCAAATGTAGAAACACAGGCAAGGCTTTATTGGGGTAACAGCTCAAGCTAAAGGGAGACACAACCACAGCTGCAGTGTCAGACTGGCTCTCTGAACAATGGCCAGAGAGTTTTAAAGGGGATAAGATGGGAAATGCAGGAAGTTCAGGACATGGGTGCAGTTGAGGGAACATGTTCCTTCACAACCATATATTTCATTTGTATGTTAAATCTCCACCCCTGGGCGCAATTTTTAGTATTATAATGAGGGAAGAAGTCAGTAAAAGTTAAGCACTGGGGTCCATCTTGACACAGACTGGTTTGGTCTAGTCTTTGCCAGTCTTTGTAGTAAGCATGCTTATTTCAGTAAGCATCCTGCCTCCACATTCCTGCAAGATATGTTACTTGGGAGACATAGAATTTTAGTTTTTCTTTCTTTCTTATGGATGTAGCCAAAGAATGCTGGATTTTATGGTTTAAGGTTGAGGTGACCTGAGTCCAGTCCTGCTCTGTCTCATCTCCATTCTTTACTTTTAAACTTTCTAGGTCTTTTTAACTAAATTGGATTTTGTAGACTACATATAGTTTGGACTTGTTTGTCCACTTTAACAATCTCTTTTAATCTCTTTCAAGTGGTGTATTTAAACTAGTCACATTGATGTGTTATTGATATAGTTGGTATAATATATACTATATTTGTAACTTTGTATATTACATTTACTCTTTTTCTGACTTCTCTAGTTTTAACTAGGCATTTTATTTAATTCCATTTTATTACCTCTTGGCATACCATCAATGCATTTTTTAAAATTAGTCCTCATCCTTGAGTTTATGATGATCATTAAAATAATGAAAATCACCATTAAATAATAATATATACTTTGTGTATAATGCAGGAATATGATGGCAGAATCCCTCCCTTACTTGTAACATTGTTGTCATGCATTTTACTTATCTCTCTGTTATAACCACTAATACAGTGCTACTATTACTGCTTCAGACACACGGTTATTTTTTCTATCAAGTATGAAAAAGAAAAGTAAAATCTGTTCGTGACTTTTTCATTCCTTCTCAGGCACCCTTCCTGTCTTTATATAGGTTCAAGTTTCTTACCAGTATCATTTTTCTTCTAAAGAGTTTTTTTAATGCTCGTTCCAGAATATATCTGGTGATAATGGATTTCCTTATTTTTGTTTGTCTGAAAAGCTTTTATTTCTACCTACTTCTGAAGGTCAATTTTCCTAGACCTAAGATTCTAAGGGTTTTTTTTTTTCCTTTTAAAACATTAAATTTTTTACTCTACTCTCCTCTTGTTTGTATGCTTACTGACAGGTTTTTCATTGCAATTCTCATCCTTTTCTTCTTAAATGGAAGGTGATTTTTTTCCCTCTAGCTTCTTTTAAGGTTTTTATCTTTGTCTTGAGTTTTCCATAATTCAAATATGATATGCATAGGTGTTTATTTTTCCCACTTACTGTTCTCTGAGTCTCTGGCTTGCTTTTTGTCATTGATTTTGGATAATATACTGCCATTATTCAAATATTTATTCTCTGTTCTTTCTTCGTATGGTATTCAAATTATGCATATATTATGACTTTTGATGTTATCCTGCAGTACATTCTGTTCTCTTTCTTGCTTTTTTCTTTCATTGTTTTTATTTTTTTTTCCTCTTTGCCTTCTGGTTTGGGAAGTTTCTATTGACTTCTCTTCAAGCTCACTGATTCTTTTCTTGGCTGTGTCTAGTCTACAGATAATCCCATCAAAAGTACTCTAAATTTCTCCTAAAGTATCTATTTTTTATTTTAATTTTAGTTTTTTAAATTTTTATTTATTATTTGAGAGAGAGAGAAAGCACATAGAGGGAGAGGGAGAAGTAGACTCCCCGCTGAGCAGGGAGCCCAATGTGGGACTTGATCCCAGGACCCTGGGATCAAGACCCTAGCTGATGGTGGACGCTTAACTGACTGAGCCATCCAGGTGCCCCGTTAGTTTATTTTTCTTTTAGACAAAGCATTCTTGCATGAGTGCGGGGGTAGGCACAGAACGAGAGAGAATCTTAAGCAGGCTCTGCACCTAGCATGAAGCCTAATGTGTGGCTTGATCTACAACCCTGATATCATCATTTGAGCTGAAATCAAGAGTCAGACACCTGACTGACTGAGCCACCCAGGTGCCCCTTAATGTGTCTATTTTTAAAGTTTCTAGAATTGTTTTTGATTTGTATGAGAGTTCTGTCTCTCTGCTTACATTACCCATAAGTTCTTTCATGTCATCTATTTTTTTCCATGAGAGCCCTTAAAACATTAATCAGTTACTTTATTTCTTCAGGTAGGCCTGCATTGTTACATATTTCCTTCTTAGAATTACTTTCATTGTGTCCCAAAGATATGACCATTGTTTTTTCATTTTCATTTTTCTCCATGTATTTCTTTTACTTCTTTGATTTCTTTATTGACTCATTGGTTGTTTAATATCATGTGGTTTATGGGTTTTTACTTTTTTTTTTCTTGTGATTGATTTCTAGTTTCATACCACTGTGGTTGCAAAAGATGCATGGTATGATTTAAATCTTCTTAAATTTATTGAAGCTTGTTTTGTAGCCTAACATGGGATCTATTCTGGAGAGTGTTCCGTGTGCACTTGGAAAGAATGTATATTCTGTTGTTTTGGGATAGATGGTTCTATATCTGTTATGTCCATCTGGTTTATGGTGTCATTCAAAGCCACTGTTTCCCTATTGATTTTCTGCCTGGAGGATCCATTCATTGATGTAAGGGGGTTGTTAAGGTCCCCTACTACCATTGTATTATCATTAATTTCTCTTTATGACCATTAATATTTGCTTTATGTATTCAGGTGCTCCAATGGGTGTGTAGATATTTATAGCTGTTATGTCCTCTTATTGGATTGATCCCTTTATCATTATGTAATGCCCTTTTTCTTGTTACAGTGTTTGTTTTAAAGTCAATTTTGTCTGATATAAGTATTGCCATTTTAGATTTTTGTTTATTTCCATTTACATGGTAAATGTTTTTCCATCCCTTCACTTTCATTCTGTATGTGTCTTTAGGTCTGAGGTGAGTCAATTTAGGCAGCATGTAGATGAGTCTTGTTCTTTTATCCATTCCATCACCCAGTTTCTTTTGGTTGGAGCATTTAGGCCATGTATATTTAGAGGAATTATTGATAGATATGTACTTATTGCCATTTTATTTGTTTTCTGGTTGTTTTTATAATTCTCTCTTCCTTTCTTCTCTTGCTCTTTTTCTTTGTGATCAATGAATTTCTGTAGTATTATGTTTATAATTAGAGTTATTTTAAATTCCCTGTCTAATAATTCTGAAATCTGTGTTATATCAGTGTCTAAGTTTTGAAGCTTTCTTTATCTCTTCAGACTGATTTTTGAGTGCCTTTTGGCATGTTCTGTAATCTTTTCCTGAAAGTCAGATATGATGTTTTGAGTAATAGGATCTGAGGTAAATAGGCCATTAGTGTGAGGTTTTACATTAATCTGGCTAGGAGCTGGTCTGCACTCAATGTTTGCCATAACTGTAGGCACCAGAGCTTCAATTTCCTATTGTGTCCTTGGTTTTTGTTTCCCCTGCTGTGTTTAGACTACTTTAAGGACTCCTTGTCAAAGTCTGTGTCTTCCAACTCTTTCAGCTGTGGTCCACTATCATTTTACAGTGAAGCCCTATTAGTGTTTCTGTAGAAACCTAGACAATGTGCTGTTGGACTATGCACAGACAATTCTGATCAAGGGTTACCAACCCACAAACATGGACCAAAATTGGCACACCACCTTTTTTTGTACAGCCTGGGAGCTAAGATTATTTTTCATTTTTAAATGTTTGAAACAAACCAAAAGAATAATATTCCATGACACATGACAGTTACATGAAATTCAAATTTTGCTGTACACAGAAAAGGTTGACTGGGATACAACCAAACAGAAAATGAGCTCAGGATTTCACTATCCATTGATTTCACAATCAAATATTTTGGATTTAGAATGCAAACTAGTGATCTGACAGGATGAGGGACTGTGTGGGTTACAAATAGTTTTAAGGGGTACACAAAAATACAGAGGAATGGATTTCAAATGCATCTGTAATTCTACTTTACTAGATTATATATGCTGTCTCCTTGCCTCCCTTCTTTTCTAGGGTAATCAAGGTGTAATAATCCAGACAGTGATATTGGTATAAAGTTAGAACAATTCTCAGTGGGACAAAAAAGAGACTACAGAAATAGAATGACACATATGGTCAGTTCATTTTAGACCAAGATGCCAGGGAATTCAATGAGGAATTAAGTTTCTTTCTACAAATAGTGTTAGAACCAACTGAAGCAAATAAAAAAGAAAGGAACCTTATGTCATTTTCATATGCAAAAATAATTTGAAATGAAACTAAATGTTAGAGCTAGAAACATAATAATTCTTCTGAAAGAAAACATGGGAGAATATCTCTATGACTTTTCCCTAGGCCAGGATGTCTTAGGACAACAAATTCTAACTACTAAAGGAAAACTCAAGGAATTTAATGGTTTAAAAAGTAAAGTATCCCTCTAGCACTCTAACATATAAAATAAAATTAACAAATGTTTACCAAATCAATTCTTGGTGAGGATATGAAGCTATTAAAATGCTCAAAGACTGCTAGTTGGAGCATAAAACCTTAAAACCACTTTTGAGAGCTGTTTGTAAGATTTCTAAATAATGGAAATTTACATCATATAACCCATTCATTCTTCCCCTAGGTATTTCCCAAAAGAAATGAAAACATAAATCCATGCAAAGACACATACACAAATATTTATAATTATTTATAATATTTATAATGGCTTGATTCTTGACTCTAGTGACCCCAAAATAAGAAACAATCCAAAGGGCAATCAATAGTGAGAAAAACAAAACCTAGACTTCCATTCAATAGAATAAAGCTCGGCAATAAAATAGAATGAAGTACTAATGCATTCAATAACATACCTGATATTCAAAATTATTATACGGAATGAATGAAGCAAGAACACAAGAATGATACTGTATGCTTCCATTTATATAAAATTCTAGAGATTTCCATCCAACCTGTAGTGAAAACAGATCAATGATTATCTGAGACTAGGGACATAAGGAGCGACAGGCTGCAAAAGGCACAACAAATCTTTTAGTTAAGGTGGAACTGGCTTGAATCTTTATTATGGCAGTTCTTTCATGTGGTATATACCCAAGATGATAGGTAGATGAGGACAGGTCGAATTTTCCACAGACACTGTATATCTGGATGTGTACTTTGGCATGTAGAGGAATTTATTTTCAAAGAGTGGGAAATATCTGTAAAATATTGATGCAAAGCTAGAGGAAGAGAAGGAAGATGAGTGGGCTATGGGTAGACTCAAGGATAGCCTGAGTTAATAGCCAAACTATCATTGTCCAAAGGGCTAGAGTCAGTGATAGTATCAGAAGTTGCTCATTGCAGTGAAGCCATGGTGGGGCTTGATCAGTAGGAAGATTCACCAGTTTCAGATAGAGCCCTGAAAGTTATGTCCTTGGGGTTATCAGCCATATACATTACAGTGGAGCCAGGATACAAGGGAATGCAACTGTGTCAACCTTAACTGTATTGCTATCTATTCATGATCCAGGGACCAGGAGGATGCCAACTTGATCTGCTTCCATGAACATAATAAAGTCAAATAAGCCCAGTAATATATACCTGCTGTCATTGTGAAGAGTAGGAAGGGTAAGATATAATCTGAAAGACCAAAAAAAAGAAATTAACACAAGGAGATAAAATGTTTCCTTAACATGTTCCTTTGAAAATGCCATAGCCCATAAAAGCCAAAAGGAAATACAATAATTCTGTACATATGTCCATTGATTCTTTGACAGTATCTTCAAAAGGTACAGTCTTATTCTCCATTCTGAGTGTAGTTAGAGTGAGTCACTAGCCTACAGTGGAGAAACAGAAGCACAAGTTCTTTTGTGTCACTTCTAAGAGTAGGTCATAAAAGGCATGGAGGGATCTATTTTCATTGGTCTCTCACTTAGATGACCTACTTTGGACCAAACAATATGCCATATCAAGAGGACACTCAAGTAGCCTATGGTGAGGTCACATGCACAATACTAAGAGCTCCTACTAATAGCCATGTGGATAAATCATCTTAGAGGTGCATTGTCCACTCCAGTCAAGCTTTCAGATGACTGCAATACTTGCCAACATCAGGAATGCAATCTCATGAAAGGCTTTGTATTAGAACCACACAGCAACTAAGCTGCTCCTGAATTACTGGCCCACAGAAACTGTGAGATAATAAATGTTTATTGCTTTGAACAACTGGTTAGAAGTATACTGGGAGTAGAATTTTGGTGTCCTGGCTCTAGTTCACCAGGTTTAATTTCTCAATGCATGCATCTACATTATAGGATTGTGGGAATGATTGGAAATATTTAGGAAGGGTTAGGTGGAAAGAGTTAAGAGACCTCTGTAAGTTAAGTGGGTGATGGGTTAAAGGGGGCACTTGTAGTGATGATCACTGGGTATTGTATATAAATGATGAATCACTAAATTCTACACCTGAAAGTAATATACTGTATGTTAACTTGAATATAAATAAAAACTTGAAGAAAAAAAATTTAAATGATTTCAAAAGGAAAAGAATACTGTGAAGAGAAGAGAATGTATAAATCCCTGTGACCCCTCACTTTTAAATTTTTTAATGTCTGTGTAGATCTGAGGGCAGGACCAGCTCACACAAAACCATTGAATGCTATGTGCTGAATAGGATTCACTTCCCATAGGTTTTCCTTCCTCTTTACTGGCTGTGTCTTTAATTCATCAGGGAACTGGAGCAGGGATGGGATACTGTATTAAAGGCAACTGTGTATAGGCTGGACATTGGGAAGGGTAGCAGCCTCTGAAGGAGGTTTACACATAACTGCCACACTATGATTCCTTTATCTTTGATATTGGCAATTTCACTCAATGAAAATACTCTTCTTGGGGGTAAATGAGTACAAGTTTCACTTAGATGGGCTAGACTCCTCAGACTAAGGCTGTTCCCAAGTGATGGTGACCTCTTTTTCTTCTGGTTCTCTTGCCTGACTTAGAGACTAAGAAAAACTAAGACTTAGAGACACTGTAATGATACCCATTTCAAGAGATCAGTGAATAAATAGCCAATGGGGATAGTGTTGTAGGGAAGGCCATGGCTCTGAGAGACAGTTAGGGTATATTGGGAAACAACGAGGATTTCCTTATTGCCCTTAAAGCATTGTTTCTAGTCCATAGTTTGAGCTGTGGTCTATCATCCCTGGATACCTGGGAGATGTATGTCCCAAAGACAGGAATTTGGGGGAATGGGTTAGTTGGCATTCTCCTACAGTTAGGGAAGCTGATAGTGTGTCTGTGTAGTGAAGACTCATACTACTTGTATCCCTAGATGGGAGAGGGAATGGAATAAACCCAGGGTCCAGAAGACCCATCCACAGGCACCTGGGAAATATATAGCCCCATGGATGTGACGACACATTTTACTTACAGCCTTTGCCTCGGATCCTGGGAACTAGGTCCAGAAATGGAGGATGCATCTGTTTGACCATCTGTAGCAAACCAATCCCCACATTTACTGGGCACCCAGAGATTTAGGTAGAGTTTATACTCAGATTTCAGGTCTTATGCCTTTCATGGTTCTCTAGCTTTCAGGTCTCCCTTCTTCTTAAATTTATAGCTGCTTGACCAGACCTGAACTCTATTATGTCTTATTGTCAGCTTGGGTGGTAAGGATGTCATTTCCCTCCACAGTAGTTGTGGAGGTTGGAGAGCACTCTATAATAAGAAAACCATAAATTATCAACTCTTACTCTTTTTCCATTGTTGTTTTTCAAAGATAAACTCTCTTTGGCTTCTGCCTGCTCTTGATGCTTTCTATACCTTCAAATATTTGTTTTCTGATACTCTTTACCAGATTTCATAATTATTATCTGTGGGACAGTTCACAAGACTTTTTCATCCTTTTAATTCTATAGTTCTGAACTATATTTTAAAATCGCAGGGGTGCTTGGGTGGCTTAGTTGGTTAAGTTTCTGCCTTCGGGTCAGGTCACAATCCCAGGGTCCTGGGATTGAGCCCCACATTGGGTTCTCTGCCCAAGCGGGGAGCCTGCTTCTCCTTCTTTTTCTGCCCCTCTGCCTGCTTGTGCTCTCTCACTCTCTCTCTGTCAAAGAAATAAATAAAATCTTTAAAAAATAAAAATAAAACCCCAAAGAGACAGGAAATTTATGAAATTTGCACAAGTGTTTTAAAGGGACAGTAAGGTGGAAATTTGATATACCTTAGATGAAGTTTCCCCCATTAATACTCCATTCTGTTGAGACTCCTTAGTAAAAGTTACACCAACATTCACACAGGCTCACACTAACACACAAACAAGATAAATATAATGTTTACAGTATTGATATCACATTGTAATTATTGATAATAACTCGTCTTCAGAAATACTTCTCTTTTCCTTCCTATCCCAATTGAATTTGAGCAATTGAAATATGTATTGGTTAAGCAGCCATGCAGATATTGAATCTGACAGGTACATTCTCCTTTTCATGTCCACACTAAGTCCAGGAATGGAGCTGGATCTCTGGAACTCCAAGACTTGAAAGTCCTCTGGATACAGAAACCGTACATACTGACCTCTCCAAAGGAAGGACCAAACTGGGAGGTTATTTTATGGTTAAGAAAAGTAAATTATTCGACTCTGCTGAAGAGAATGAGGAGAAGGCAGCTCCTGTCTATGGCCCAGTGGATCCTCCCTGCTCAACCCTGTGCCCAGTCCTGTCTGTCTTTTGCTTCTAGATCTGTCTGGTCCTCGTTTGCATTCCTCATGAGGTATCCTGAACTGAATTTTTTATTTTGTCTCTGCTTTGTGTCCAAAAGGAGCAGGGCTGCCTACCCGGGGGATAGGCCTAGAACCTGAAAGATTTTTAAAAAGAGGCTGCCACTGGAGCAGTAGAGGAGTATTAAGAGAGGGAGGGAAGGGGGCTTTCCTTAAGGAGGGAAGTAACAGCCAGGTTGTCACTCACTTCTCTCTTAGTCCCTATTTTTTGTATCCTGAATCTTGGGATCTACTCACAGCTTTGCCAGAAACCCAGAGTCTGATTTTGAGGATATTACTTCCTCATTGTGGGTACCCTAGTTTCCTCATCTGTATACAAATGGGGGTCTCTTATATACCTGCAAATTGGTATCATGCTCCCCTAGGTTATCTCTGCATATCATTTCCAGCTACTGCTCAAAAAAGGGACTATTTCCAAAGAAAATCTTAGGGAGATGTTTCTCTTTTTCCTTTGTTCCTTTTTTCCCCCTCCCTCTGTTAATGGCACCAATCCCTTCACATCACTTAGATAACAATCTTCCACCTTCTGACTCACAAGTCTTGTAGAATTTTCTGTAGAGTGTTACCTTACCTGTTCTCACTGTCCCTGTCCTAATTCTTAAAGCACTCACCATTTACTTGGTCTACATTAAAAGCCAGGAGAGCTGTGTTCTCACCTCAGAAGGGACTGTGTGGCCCTGGTTGCTTCCCCTCTCTAGACTTCATCTCTTTGTTTGTAAAATGAGGGTTTTGACCATCTTGGTCTCCAAGTGGAGGTAGATTAGGGTTATAGAGAGGGTTCTGATTGTCAAGAGCCCTGAACTCCAGTCATAGTTTCATCACTATCTAGCTTGTGATTTAATTCCAATCCCTTCCCATTTTTGAACCTTGGTTTCCCACCTGAACCTCCATTTCTGACAATTGAAGACTTTTAGACTTCTGGAAATAAGAACCTGGGCCTCTGATCTACCTGTGTCTTTCCAAAACCCATGGCTTGTGCATATGGAGTGTTTTCTTGGTCTTTGGATTGCTTCTTGGAAATGTCTCTAATAAAGAGCTTTTTCTCTGGTGTTAGATGCTTTATCATCCCTGATAAGCCTTTAGCTCCCTCTGTCTTAGGCCCTGGGGGCCTGTACCTATGAGCTTTAATAATAAAAGGTTATAAATTAGTGTAATTCCAGGGGCGCCTGGGTGGCTCAGTGGGTTAAAGCCTCTGCCTTCGGCTCAGGTCATGATCTCAGGGTCCTGGGATCGAGCCCCATATCGGGCTCTCTGCTCAGTGGGGAGCCTGCTTCCCCCACCCCCACCTGCCTCTCTGCCTATTTGTGATCTCTGTCTGTAAATAAATAAATAAAATCTTTTTAAAAATTAGTGTAATTACAGTATTCTTCAATCTTGGCCTTCTCCCTATGCTGTCCTCCTTCCATATCAGTTTCCCTCTTATTTTAACTCAGCAGAACTTCTGGCTGGATCACTGTAACAACCAGAAGCTAAGGCCAGTTAAGCCATTACTGAGTCATTAGACACCTAAGCTAATCACAGAGACCAGAATATTGGATGGAAGGAAAATAAAGTAGGTCTTAGTTGGAGAGAAGTCAACAGCTGAGTAGGTAAGGGCTCAAAACCATTTCCCACCTCAAGTCCATGAAAGCCATGGGCCTGTATGGACAACATGGCATGTCCCCTCCAATACCAGGCCAGAGAGAAGGGCAGCCAGGCCTCTTCCCCTCTCAGGAAAGTAATTTTTGATACCTCCCTGATAACGTGCCCCAAACAGAGATTTGGCTCTGGATTTTCAAATAAAATTCAGAGTAACAGGCAGAAGCAATTACTGAGCACCCTGAGTCCTAATCTTGCAGTGCTTTCCTTATCCTCTGAATACTCTATAGAAGTTTCTCCAATGAAAAAAACCTCTTCCATCCTGTTTGAGGCTCCCTTTTCCCAATCAAGGCCCTTGCTGACCTGGCCTCTTTTTATGGGCTTTTAATGACAAAAGGCTATCAATTCGTATAATTAGAGTATTCAAATTACAATCCTTCCTTCCCCCTTGAAGCTGGCTGCCCACCCTTCTAGCTCCCTTTTAATTTTATTTAGTGAGAAAAACTCTTGTCAGTATTGCCATAGAAACCAAGCCACCAGACCAATTACACCATTGAGGATCTGGACACTGACACTCAAAGCTGATTTATAGGTCTTAACTTGAAGGCAGAGCAAGACTGCTGGAATGAAAACAAAGAGTCTATCACCTCGAAAGAAGGGGAAGCAAAGCTCATTAGGGCTTCAGCCAACAGTGCACCCCTAACCTCATCTTTACCCCTGTATTCTTTAGAGAAGGGGAAGAAGAGAGGCAGGAGTAAGAGGGGATGGACCTGATTAAGGATGAAATTCTGGGTTTGGACATCAGACCTTATGCTGTTAGACTACTCCTGCCATGTCCCTAAACCCACCCCTGTAACATGCCCTCCCCAGTGGGTATCCTCACTTCCTAATAAGTTACCTGGTACATAGTATGCACTCATAGTCCTTGTGTCCATCAGTCCCACTGGACAAAGGACTACAAGATAGGCCACAATAAGAACACCTTGGAATGTGGCCAAGTAAAGAGTTCCTAATCCAGTGGATTTTTCTAGGAAATGACAGTAACAAAAACCTGTGTAATCTGGCTTAAGGCCTCTGTTCACAGCCTATTTCTTCTGCCTTGTGGTGATGATAGTGCTGCTGCTTGGTGAAGGTGGGGGCAGTGAGGGTGGCATTAGGTTATTAATCACCAACGACCATAAGAGTATCAGGTTATTCTCACCTGCAAGAAATTCTTCCTCTTTTAATACCCCCTCTGCATTCACAGGCTCCCACTCATTTTCACAGACAGAACAGAGCTTTTGTCTGCATTACCATAGCAACCAGAGACCAAATAGCTTAGAAGTGCATTATGCTGGGTCCTCAGGAACAATGGTCAAGAGAGAATTCTTGAGACATTTACAGTGTAACTTAGTAAGTTTATTTAAAAATCACGGGGACAAGACTGTGGGCAGAAAAATTGGCGCTTATTGCAGTGTGAGACTAGTGGTAATCAGCCTTACTTAGTAACCAAAGGGAAGGGACCATGCAGGGAGTATCAGATTACAAAAATTTCCTTAAATTTCTTTGAATTTCTACTCTTAAAACTACTTTTGCAAGATTCCTCTGGTGCTTATCATTCAAACATCCTTCAGTCTAGGTAGGCCCCAAGACCTGTCTCTGACCAGTGAGGCTTTTGCATTACTCACCTATAGCAGTGTAGAGGAGAAAGGTAATGAGTCAGATTTGCAGCTGGCCACTCCATCACTACCCTTCTCTTTTCTCTGGGGGAGCTAAGTCTCTAGCAGAGGTGAAAGACAAAGAAAGAGTCCATTGTGGAAAGTGCTAAATCACTGGAGAGAGTGGAAAGGGAGAATGTGTAGGGCAATGACAACTCCCTCAAAATCTTCCCTGGCTATTTATATACTAAGAATTTTTAATTCTCACGAATTCAATTTATTGATTTAATTTTCCTAGATAATTATTTTTTAATCTAAATTTTCAACTTCATTTGCATAATACTCTCTTTTTAGTCTTAATTTCTTCTCTACTGCTGCATTAAAAACAAACAGACAAAAAAGTAACTGGATTCCCAATTTTAAAAAGTAGTATGGATGAACATACAAGGTGCATTTTCAAGGAATTAAAAATTAAAATTTTGAAATTGAGATCCAAGTGAGAGTAATCTATTTGCCTCAGCCTCTAGACTGGAACGGCCTTTGGGTCCCCAAGTTTAGCTTCCAAAGTAAGCATTATTCAAGATTCATAAAATATCTCAGGCCTCTGATCCTGTTTAACCCCAAGGCCTCATTAAAAAAAAAAATGTTCTGAGTTGCAAAATACATGGGCAAAAGCTCTTCTTCTGTGGCCAGGGCCTATTCTAGTCAAACCAATTATCACTAAAGCCCAGTACCACTCCCAAAGCCCTAGACTTTTCTTAGCCTCAGTGACTCATAGAGAACTCTATTTTTTTTTTCATAGAGAACTTTTTTTTTACTTTATTTTTTCAGTGTTCCAAGTTTCATTGTTTATGGATCACACCCAGTGCTCCATGCAATACGTGCCCTCCTTAATACCCACAACCAAGATCACCCAAACCCCCACCTCTCTCCCCTCCAAAACCCTCAGTTTCTTTCTCAGAGTCCACAGTCTCTCATGGTTCATCTCCCCCTCCTATTTCACCCAACACCCATCACCTCTCCTTCTCCCAATGTCCTCCATATTATTCCTTATGCTCCACAAGTAAGTGAAACCATATGATAATTGACTCTCGCTGCTTGACTTATTTCACTAAGCATAATCTCCTCTAGTCCCATCCATGTTGATACAAAAGTTGTGTATTCATCCTTTCTGATGGAGGCATAATATTCCATTGTATATATGGACCATATTTCTTTATCCATTCGTCTGTTGAAGCATCTGTTTGGCGACTGTGGCCATTGCTGCCATGAACATTGGGGTGAAAATAAGGTGGCCCTTCTTTTTCACTACATATGTATCTTTGGGGTAAATATGCAGTAGTGCAATTGCAGGGTCATCGGGAAGCTCTATTTTTAATTTCTTAAGGAATCTCCACACTGTTTTTCAAAGTGGCTGCACCAACTTGCATTCCCACCAACAGTGTAAGAGGGTTCCCCTTTCTCCACATCCTCTCCAACACTTGTTTACTGTCTTGATTTTGGCCATTCTAACTGGTGTAAGGTGGTATATCAATGTGGTTTTGATTTGAATCTCCCTGATGGCTAATGATGATGAACATTTTTTCATGTGCCTGCTAGCCATTTGTATGTCTTCTTTGGAGAAGTGACTGTTCATGTCTTCTGCCCATTTTTTTATGTCATTATCTGTTCTGTGAGTGCTGAGTTTGAGGAGTTCTTTACAGATCTAGGATATCAGCCCTTTGTCTGTGTTGTCATTTGCAAATATCTTCTCCCATTCCGTGGGTTGCCTCTTTGTTTTGTTGACTGTTTCCTTTGCTGTGCAGAAGCTTTTGATCTTGATGAAGTCCCAAAAGTTCATTTTCGCTTTTGTTTCCTTTGCCTTTGGAGACACGTCTTGAAAGAATTTGCTGTGGCTGTTGTGGAAGAGGTTATTACCTATGTTCTCCTCTAGGATCTTGATAGATACCTGCGTCATGTTAAGGTACTTTATCCATTTCGAGTTTATCTTTCTGTATGGTGTAACAGAATGGTCGAGTTTCATTCTACACATAGCTGTCCAATTTTCCCAGCACCATTTATTGAAGAGACTGCCTTTTTTCCACTGTATATTTTTTCCTATTTTGTCAAAGATTAGGCAACCATAGAGTTCCAGTCCATATCTGGGCTCTCTACTCTGTTCCACTGGTCTATCTGTCTGTTTTTGTGCCAGTACCATGCTGTCTTGGTGATCACAGCCTTGTAGTAAAGCTTGAAATGAGGCAATGTGATGCCCCCAGTTTTATTTTTGTTTTTCAACATTTCCTTAGCAATTTAAGGTCTCTTGTTTGTTCCAGCACTTTGGAAAATGCTGGTGGAATTTTGATTGGGATGGCATTGAAAGTATAGATTGCTCTAGGCAGTACAGATATTTTAACAATGTTTATTCTTTATTCTTCCAATCCATGAGTATGGAATGCTTTTGCACCTTTTTGTGTCTTCTTCAATTTCTTTCAGGAGTGTTCTGTAGTTCCTCGAGTACAGATCCTTTACCTCTTTACTTTTTACCTTTACTTACCTAGGTGTATTCCCAGGTATCTTATGGTTCTTGGTGCTATAATAAATAAAATCGATTCTCTAATTTCCCTTTCTATATTTTCATTGTTAGTGTATAAGAACGTAACTGATTTCTGTACATTGATTTTTGCATCCTGCAAAGTTACTGAATTGCTGTATGAGTTCTAGTAGTTTGGGGGTGGAGTCTTTTGGGTTTTCCATATAAAGTATCATGTCATCTGTGAAGAGAGAGAGTTTGACTTCTTCTTGGCCAATTTGAATACATTTTATTTCTTTTTGTTGTCTGATTGCTGTTGCTAGGACTTCTAGTACTATGTTGAACAACAGTGGCAAGAGTGGGCTTCCTTCTTGTGTTCCTGATCTTTGTCTGGTTTGGGGATCAGGGTAATGCTGGCTTCATAGAAAGAGTCTGGGAGTTTTCCTTCTGTTTCTATTTTTTTTTTTTTTTTTGGAACAGCTTCAGGAGAATAGGTATTATTTCTTCTTTGAATGTTTGGTAGAATTCCCCTAGGGAATCCATCAGGTCCTGGACTCTTGTTTTTTGGGAGGTTTTTCATCACTGCTTCAATCTCGTTGGTTTGTAGATATTGGTCTACTCAGGTTGTCCATTTCTTCCTGATTCAGTCTTAGAAGTTTATACGTTTCTAGGAATGCATCCATTTCTTCTAGATTGCTTACCTTATTGCCATATAACTGTTGATAAGAATTTCTGATGATTGTTTCTATTTCCTTGGTGTTAGTCATGATCTTTCCCCTTTCATTCATAATTTTATTAATTTGGGTCCTCTCTCTTTTCTTTTGGATTAGTTTGGACAGTGGTTTTTCAATCTTATTGATTCTTTCAAAGAACCAGTTCTAGTTTTGTTGATGTGTTCTACTGTAGCTCTAGTTTCTATCTCATTGATCTCTGCTCTAATCTTGATTATTTCTCTTCTTGTGAGTGGAGTTGGCTTGAATTGTTATTGATTTTCCAGTTCATTAAGGTGTAAGGAGAGTTGTTGTATTCGGGATTTTTCAATTTTTTTGAGTGAGGCTTGGATGGTTATGTATTTCCCCCTTAGGGCTGCCTTTGCCATATCTCATGGGTTTTGGAGCAGTGGTCTTCATTCTTATTGGTTTCCACGAATTGTTTAACTTCTTCTTTGATTTTCTGGTTGATCCAAACATTCTTAAGCAGGATAATCTTTAGCTTCTAAGTGTTTGAATTCCTCCCAAACTTTTTCTTGTGGTTGAGCTCCAGTTTCAAAGCATTGTGGTCTGAGAATATACAGGGAATAATCTCAATCTTTTGGTATTGGTTAAGCTGTGATTTGTGACCGAGTATGTGGTCTATTCTGGAGAAATTTCCATGTGCACTCAAGAATAATGAGTATTCTGTTGTTTTAGGGTGGAATGTTCTGTATATATCTATGAGGTCCATCTGGTCCAATGTGTCATTCAAAGCTCTTGTTTCTTTATTGATTTTCTGCTTAGATGATCTGAGAGTGGCATGTTAAGATCCCCTACTATTAATGTGTTCATATCAATATGACTCTTTATTTTGATTAACAGTTGGCTTATGTAGTTGGCTGCTCCCATATTGGGGGCATACATATTTACAATCGTTAGATCTTCTTGGTGGATAGACCCTTTAAGAATGATGTAGTGTCTTTCTTTATCTTTGACTACAGTCTTCAGTTTAAAATCTAATTTATCTGATAATGAGAATCACTATGCCAGCTTTCTTTTGAGGCCCATTAGCATGAAAGATGCTTCTCCATCCCTTCACTTTCAGTCTGGATGTATCTTTATGTTCCAAAGGGGTCTCTTGTAGACAGCATATGGACAGGTCCTGTTGTTTTATCCAATCTGTAACCCTGTGCCATTTTATGGGAGCATTTAGACCGTTCACGTTGAGAGTGATTATAGAAAGATATGGGTTTTTTTTAAGATTTTATTTATTTATTTGACGGACAGAGATCACAAGTAGGCAGAGAGGCAGGCAGAGGGAAAGAGGAGAAAGCAGGCTCCCTGCTGAGCAGAGAGCCCAATTCGGGGCTCGATCCCAGGACCCTGGGATCATGACCTGAGCTGAAGACAGAGGCTTAACCCACTGAGCCACCCAGGCACCCCTAAAGATATATTTTAATTGGCATCATGTTGCCTCTGAAGTCCTTGTTTCTATACATTGTCTCTGTAAGTTTCTGTTCTATGTCACTCTTTGGTTCTTTTCCTCTTTTATAGATTCCCCCCTTAATATTTCTTGTAGTGCCTGGTTGGTGGTCACATACTCTTTTAAACCTTGCCGGTCTTGGAGGCTCTTTATCTCTTCATCCATTTTGAATGTCAACCTTGCTGGATAAAGTATTCTTGGCTGCATGTTCTTATCATTTAGTGCCCTGAATATGTCTTGCCAGCCTATTCTGGCTTGCCAGGTTTCTGTGGACAGGTCTGATGTTATTCTGATGGACCTTCCTCTGTACCAAAGGAATCTCTTCCCCCTACCTGCCCTCAGAAGCTCTTCTCTAAATTTATGATTCGTGAGTCTCACTATCAAGGGTCTTGAGGTCTTTCTAGATTCATTGATCTTGGTGGGTGTTCTTTCTGCCTGTAGGACATGAACACTTATTCCATTCCTCAGATTGGGAAAATTTTCATCCAGAATTTGTTCATCTATATCTTCTAGTCTTCTCTCTTTCTCCACCTCCTCAGGGATCCCAATAATTCTGACATTGGAATGTTTCATGGCATCATTTATTTCCCTAATTCTGTTTTCATGGCTTCTATGCTGTTCCATGCCTGCTTTTGATCCTTTTTCTCTCTCAGTTTGTCCTCTTGATCACTAATTATATCTTCTGCCTCAGTTACCCTAGTTGTTAGAGTATTTAGATTATATTGTATCTCATTGATAGTGTTTTTAACTTCTGCCAAGTTGGCTGTCACTTCTGCCATTAGAGATTTTATGTTGTCACTAATGGTTTTCTCCAACCTAGTCATTGCCTAGATAATTGTTACCCTAAATTCCCTTTCCAACACACTGTTTGTGTCCATGTCCAATAGTTTCGATTGAGAGGGCACAGTCTCTGAATTTTTCCTTTGTTGGTTATTCCTCCTCCTAGTCACTTTGGTGAGAGGTGGTTGAGGGGATGTATAGGTGAATACGTCAACCACGATCTAGGCAAGGTACACCCTGGAATGTTTCGGAGCAATTGGAAGTCACCACCAAAAAGAAAGAATAAAAAGAGTGAGAGAAGGAGAGAGAGAAAAAAAGAGAAAACCCAGCCAAAATGAAACCCAAATATAAAAGTTATAAAGTATGTAAACAAAAACGAACATACAAAAAAACTGACCAAAGTAAATGACAAGTAAAAAAAAAAAAAGAACCCAGCCAAAATGAACCCCAAGAATAAGATTTATATAATACCAGAACAAAAACACATACACAGAAACACTGACAGAAGAAAAAGATGGGAGGGTGGTTATAAATCCTCGCTGTGGGTGCGGAAGTTTATTTTGATTCTCCCTGAGTGTATCTTGATATCTTTTAAAGGACTCAACTTTCAGAGATACAGGGAAATTAAAACTGGTTTGTATATAGGGGTAGTATTGATTAGGGAAAGAGCATTACCTTGAAGCTTATATCTATACGTATATTAGGAAAAAAGAAAAAAGAATAGAAAAAGAAAAACACATGTATATGTATATAAAAAGTTCATGTTAAAAGGTTATTATGGAATATGTTGTATTAAACTTCTAGTTGTAATGGAAAGTAGGATTAAAAATTTTTTAAATTAAAAGAACAAGAATCGTGAGAACCAATTAAAGGAAAAGTTGTATCTATGAAATATACAGGTTTTGCGAGAATGCCAGGAGCTTAATATATTGTTTTCTCTTGATTTCAGGGTTTCACAGTTTTATGGGGAACCTGTGGTGGTTGTTCTCTCCTTCTTTTGCCTGGATTTCTTGGGGAGGAGACTTTGCGTTATTTTTCGGGCAGACTTGCTTGGGTTGAGTCACCCTGCCCCCTATCAAGGGGCTGGGCCCTTTGGAAACCAGTTTTTCAGGCTTTTGTTCTCTGGAGGTTTTGTTCTTTGGGGGCTTTTTGTGGCTTTTCAGAGGTTTAATGGAAAGCAAACTGTACCCAGACCTCTGTCTCAGAGAGAAGCCTCAGTCTTCTCCCCTCTGGGTGGTCCAGAACACACAGACTCCCCCACTGCAAACTCTGCTGCACAGCACAACCTCCCAAAGGCAGTACACACCCCCAGGCACCATCTCAGTGGTTGCCTGAGGTGCCTGCTTGTCTCTGCACCCCCATGCCACTAAAACCACAAATGATATTTGTCCAGGGAGCCTGCTTCCGGTGGCTGCCTTTGCCAGGACTGCTGTCTGCAGTCCATGCAGGGTGTGCTGACTCTGCTGTTACACAGACCAGGAAAGACTAACCCAGAGATCATTTGGCTTCTCTCAGGCACAGGCTGGGAGCATCCAGACCCTCAGCTGGCCCTAGAGACTGCCGGCTAGTGCACACACCAGGCTCTCTCACGCATGAGTGGGAGTGCACCCAGCCGAGCAGTGGTTCAAGCAGCAGAAAGCCATGAGCTCAGGGACCACGGAGGCTCTGCCTCACTCTCTCTGGCACAGGTGGTCACTGGTGGTGGCTGTCCTGGGTTGGTGGGCTTAGGCCCATGCCTGTGACCTCCTGATTCTACCAGTTGCCCCTTAAGATCTTTTGCTCTTTTTGAGTTCTTTTAATCAGACTCTAAGTTAATGCTGTTCCCCAATCACAGGGCACTTTCATATTAGGGTATTACTATCCAATGGGTCACTTCTGGTGGCTTCCTCCCCCTTCTGTTTATCCTCAAATATTAGTCCAAGCATTCCCACTCTGCTTTACCTCTCCACTGGTGTCTTCTGCTCCCATAGAGATCCAAAAGTGTATAATCCTACATCTCAGGCTGATTTCAATTGTGTTCAGAGTGTTCTGCTAGATATTTAGCTCACTTTAGGGGACCAGTTGAAACAACATCTCCTACTTCTCTGCCATCTTGCCCCACCTCATTGAGAACTCTTAAAGTGATTCCTGAACTTAAACTAATGACTCATCTTGTCCCCAGTCCTTGATGAATAAACTGCTTTCTAAGTCAGATACCAGGGAAGGCTCTGTATCATCCAATATTACATGGGCCCTTGAGATCTGTTCATTTGTTTTTGCACTCAGTGTGTAACTGATGGAGCACTTTCTACATGGCCAACACTGAGCAGGAGACCATGAATGAACTGGTGAAAAATCCAGGTATGTCCTTGTCCTCCTGATGGTCTGATGAGGTATAATGTTGATGGTCATGCTGAACTCTGACAGTAGAAAAGAAGGAACAAAACACTCAGGAGGAACCAAAAAGCATTCCTTGTGCCTTCCTCCTCTCTTACCTTCCTATTATTTGTGGGTCCTCAAGGCTGAATGGTCCTGAAGACCCCATATCTATATAAAGACTTTTCTTTGTGGCTTTCCATTTTGGATAATTAAATTTGAATATCCACATCAAACAAAAGGACCTCCAGATTCCCATTGCATTATAGCTGCCTCTAAACAGTTGTCAAGGTAGAACTACAAAGATTATTTGCTTTTTACCATATTTCACAAAATTTTAAATTTTGTCTTTGGATACTCAGGAGTATGATCAGGGCCTATTTGATATAGCCACTGTTCACCCAAAAGGATATTTATTTCTTCATGAAGTTGTTCTCCTGATTCTTTCCACCAGGGTTTGCTACCCTTCTCTCACATTTTCCTTCTAGTACCATTCAATGAAAATGTGGGTATTTCAAAAAGAGATCAAATTGGGAGGAGTATGCTATTGGACCATGCTATAGGGGAAACAGACCCTACTATTCAAGACAATATCCTTAACCAAAGACACTGACTTTCAATCCTTGACCAGAAAATGCTTTCAGATCTGGAGATCCTAGTCTACCTCCTGTCCCTTGCTTGTTTTTTTGTTTGTTTGTGTATTTGTTTTTGTCCTTTGTTTTGACATATGAAGCCTTGAGCCCAATTCACCTGCAACCACTAATCAGTGAAGTGTTTTACGATTCCCAAGAATAGTCCTATTAATCTTTATTCCTTAACAGTCAAATACTTTGAGTTTCCAAAGTTCCAAAGTGTTCTGAAATTCATAACCCAGTGCTGAGTTTAGCCTCCACACCTGGCATGTGAGCCTATTGGGAATCAGAAGCCAGGAAGAATTCTAGGCTCACTCTTGGTCAGCAGAGTTTTATGAGGATCCCACAAGCCACTGACAGCACAGATCCAGAGTTCCAGTTCTATAAACTACATTGATATTCAAAGTCCATTCCCTACTCTACCTTAGGTTTACCTACCTGGCATCCCAGTCTGTCCCTGTCTCTCCACAAACAACTGTTGTAAAGTTCTTGGTTCAGAGCCCAGTTCATTCTGAATCTAAAAGCAAATTTATTTTTGTATGTTTACCCACAAGGCAGAAATAATAGAACACCTATAAAATGCAAGTATATGGCTCCATTGAAAAGATATATAAAATGATATGGATATATAAATGATAATGGAGTTATGTTCAAGTTATACTGAAGAGGATTAAAGTAGGGTACAAATGCTCAGTATGATTCAGTTTTCCTAATATTTTATTTTAAAGCCCATCATACATCCAGAAAAGTCAACTAAGTTGTACATTGAAAATCCATGTAACCACCACCTAGAAACTACAGTATAAATAGTTTTCTAACCTTCCTTAATTGCATGTGTATCTCTGCGTCCATCCATTAACTAGCAATTCTTGTTATTCTTCCTATTTTTTGGATGTCTATTAAAGTAAGCTGTAAGCAATGGAACTTTCCAACCCTAGATAATTCAGCACCCAAATGATTAACTTGATCAACATTTGTTTATAGTTTCTTTTTTTTCCCTGTTGAAGTACTTTACATAAAGCAAAATGTACAAATCCTAACTATACCATTCACTGAGTTTTGACGTTTGCATACACCTGTATAACTCAAACCTCTATCAGCTCACAGAACATTATCCTCACCCCATGTCTCTTCCCAATCCATCTCCTTCCTCCATCCCTCACAGTCAAACTCTAGTCTTTCTGTTTCTACATATTAGTTTCTATAGATTACCTTTTCTATTTCTAGATCATTATATAAATTGTATCCTGAAGTATATCCTCTTTTGTGTTTGTCTTTTTACACCCCACTGAGCAGGGAGCTGGACCTGGGGCTTCATCCCAGAATGCTGAGATCAGGACCTGAGCTGAAGGCAGATGCTGAACTGACTGAGACACTCAGGTGCTCCTCTCATGGTTGAAATGTAAAAGAAGGAGGAAGGGAAAGAGGAAGTAGAGGGTAATTAACTTGTTTATTTGCAAAAAGAAAAGTATACTGCAGTTTATTTCACCCAAGTATTGACAGCAATTGTCTGTAAATTATTGCATTTGTGTGTTATTGGATAACAGTCCTTCAAAAGCACCTACTCCTCTAGACTAATGAATTTATTCTTTGTAATAGTTCCATCCCTTATTGGTATCTTCTTGTTAACTTATACCAAATAGTTTCATGGAATTAAGGAGGAAGTAAACAGTGTTAGTGAGTTGTTAACAAAACATTGGAATATCACTTCTTAGAACATTCTGTGCCAATTTTTGTGCCAAAAAAATTGGGCATATTACTCAAAGTGGTAGCTTGTGTGTTTTGGGTTGGGTTGGATTTGTAATGAAGGAGGACTATGAAAACTTCAAAGGCTCTTGCCATGCCACAAAGAGGGTAGATTCTTGATCATAAAGAAGCAGCAAAAGAATGTCTGAGACAAACATGAAGAAAAACCTAAGTAGGCAAACATCAGAAGGTTTGTAACCTGACCAATTTGAAATTCTTCTCAATCAACAACCTAAAAATGTGAGCATGACAGCATAAATTCATTGTGTCCCTACAAACCAAGGCATGAGAGCAACATTTGATGGATATCCACTGTAGGACTCTGAGGTCCCAAGCTCACATATCCACCTGGCTTCTGAATATGTCCATTTGGATATCTTGTTATACCTCAAATGTAATGCTTATACATGGTAACTCAGTATTAATTATAATTCTGATAATTACTGTGAGACAGTGTGCTAAGAAATCATATTATAATACAAGTGTTTCTACAAGTGGAATTTGATGCTCATGGAATGTTAATGTCACAAATATTTTAAACATTACTGTAAGTAGTCCTCTATATATTATGGGACAGATTTTTATTCATGTAGGCAAGGAGGAAAATACCCATTTCTCCACACCAATTCCTACATTATTTTACCACTTGTTGTATTTATTCTATACAGTGAGGTATGTAAGACATAAATTTTTTTTCTTGTTTACAATTTCTTTTCACAAATACTACAGCTCATGGATTAAAATCAGTGAGTAAAGATAAGCAAAAAAGAAGAAAATATGATTAACCTGAAGAAAAATAAAAGCAGCTGAAATCATAGAACCTAAGAAAAAACTATTAAAATGTGTATCTATGTCCTTCTGTGTGTGTATTTATGTGTATGTATATATACATACACATGTGTATAAATAATTTATGATACATAAAATATTCAAAGAGAAATAGAGTCATCCTCCACAAGTGTTTTAGATTTGCCATCATGGTCTTTTTATTTAGTCATTTATTCATTCACACTTCTTACAATTATATTGTACAGAGATTTCTGCTCCTGGAAAGGTGGAATACACTTATGTTTCCATATTTCTGCCCCTAAGTTTAGCTTAAAACCCTGGACATTACATATTAAATTATCATAAAACGATCCTGTGAAGTCAGAAAATAAGGCAGACATGAGACCCCAGTACCTGAGGAACAACATAGTGGTGAGGTCCCTGTGTTTGTTTTTTGCAATACTTATCCCTAATTCTTATGTCAGAAACCTAGAAATTCCAGTGAGAAAAAACATAAAAGGTCCAAATAAAGCCTACTCTCTCTAGTCAAAGTATGAGGAAAATGGCAACTTAGCAAGACAGACAACTTTTAGCAGGTAGTCACTCTAGCCCAACACAGAAAAAGAAAAAAAAAAAAAAAACCTTCAGTGTTATTTTCCTCCCCACAAAAGCAGACTGGGTACAATGGATCAAAAAATATATATGGGTAAATATAATAGACTTTCCTTTCCTCTTGAGTCTTCTAAATTATGTTTAAGGTAAAAGCAAAAATTATAACATTGTCTGATGTAGTTTTCAATGCAAATAGTGGAAATATTTACAAAAAGACATATACAAAGGTGAGTAAAAGGATGTAGAGGGAGGTAAGTTTTCTACACTTCATTTAAAAATTTGAAACTAGTAGACTTTGATACATTATGTATGTATATGTACTATAATACCTAGAGACCACTAAGAAAACTGTACAATGAGGTAAACTGAAAAACATTATAGAGAAATCAAAATGGAATTTGAAAAATGTTCAAGTAACCCATAGGAAGGTAGGATAAAGAAAATGGTGAGATAAAAAATGAGAAGAAAAAACAGAAAACAAAAAATAAAAAGGCATATTTGTATCTTATATATCAAAAATAATATTAAATGTAAATGGTTTATGTATACTCTCTAGAAGGGATTGGTAGAGTGGTTTAAAAATCATTGCCCAGGACACCTGTGTGGCTTAGTCAGTTCAGCATCTATCTTTGGCCCAGGTCATGATCCCAGGGTCTGAGGATCCAGTCCCGCATCAGGCTCCCTAATCAGTGGGGAGTCTGCTTCTTCCTCTCCCTCTGCCCCTCCCCCGCACTTGTGCATGCTCTCTCTCATGCTCCCTCTCTCAAATAAATAAAGTCTTTAAAAATATAGAAGTAAACTCATTGCCCAACTATATGCTATTTATGAAGTCTCATTTCAAATATAATGATAACGTGTATGCTGAAAGAAATAGAATGGGAAAAGCTATACAACACAATCATCAAGAAAAAGCAAGAGTGGCTATTATCAATATCAGATAAAGCATATTCAGAGCAAGGAAAATTTTCAAGGACAGAAGAGAATTACAAAATAAAAGAATAAATTATCTCAGAAGATACATAAGTCCTAGTATGTATGTATCAAACAATAACTGTAAAATGTATGAAGCAAAAATTGACAGAACTAAAAGGAGAAATAGACATAGCTCCAATTATAGTTGATAATTGCAAGACTTCTCTAAATAATTCATAAAACAATTACACAGAAATTCACTAAGGATATAGAAAAACTCAACAACACTGTCAGTCAACAGGATCCAGTTGACATTTATACAACACTCTACCCAACAAAAACAGAATACACTTTTCAAATGCCCAAAGAACATATAATGAAATAGATCATGTCCTAGGCCATATAAATAACCTCAACAAATTTTCAATACTGAAATAATACACAGTGTGTTTCTAAACACAGAAAAGCAAAGTAGATATCAACAGCAGAACGAAAAGAGGAAATCTAGACATCTAGAAGTTAAAAACATGCTTCAAAAGAATCCAAAGTTGAAAAGAGAAAATCAGTAAAGAAAAAACCATAGATTAAAAAGTTGGGTCTTTAAGAAAATGAATAAATTTAATAAAACTCTAGCAAGACTAATGAATAAAAAAAAAGATAGGAAACACAAATTACTTACATCACGAATGGAATAATGAGTATCACTACACACCCTGCAGATGTCAAAAGGTAACAAGAGAACACTATGAACAAATCATCATACATAAATTTTACAACTTAGGAAAAAACGAAAAGCAGGTATTACTACAACTCACCCAATCAAAGGTAGGTGCGTTGAATAAACCTATCAGTATTAAAGTAGTTGAATTTGTTGTTTAAAAGATCCTCCCCTCCCCCCAAAAAATAAACTCCAAACCTAAATGGCGCCACTAGAGAATTTTTCCAAATATTTGAATAGGAATTAACACCAATTTTACACAATCTCTTCCAGAAAATATGAGGGACAACTTCCCAGTTCTTTCTAACAAGCCTAGTATTGCCATGACACCAAATCCCAAACTTACAAACTGTAAAAAGAGAATATAACACACCAATAACGCTTACAAGTATAGATGAAAAAATTCTTGACAATATATTGGCAAATAGAATTAAGCTATATATGTACATACACAAAATTGTATGTGTATGTATATACACATATACACCATGACCAAGGGGAGTTTATCCCATAGATATAAGGCTGGTTAAATATTTGAAAATCAATCAATGTAATCTACATTTTTTAAAGATTTTATTTATTTGAGAGTGCATGACAGAGAGAGAGAGAGCACGATTTGGGGGAGGGAAGGGCAGAGGGAGAGGGAGAAGCAGACTCCCTGTTGAGCAGGGAGCCTGACGTGAGGCTTGATCCCATGACCCTGAGATGATGACATGAGCTGAAGGCAGACACTGAACTGACTGAGCCATGCAAGCACCCCTGTAATCCACTATATTAGCAAGATAAAGAGAAAAATTATATGATCAAATGCAGAAAAAAGCATTTGACAAAATTCAAAAGCCGTTCATGATAAAAAAAAAAACCTCCCAGAAAATTAAGGATCAAGGGAATTTTCCTCAGTTTTTTCATATCAGTTTTATTTGTGATAGTGAAATCCTGGAAACAACCCAAATGTACTCTAATAGATGAATAATTAAATAAACTGTGGCACATTCACACCATGGAATACACACAGCAATAAAAAGGGACAGACTATTGATACATGCACCAACTTGGATAGATCTCAAGGGTATTATTCTAAGTTAAAAAGCCAATCTGAAAAGTTACATGCTATATGATTCCATTTATATAACATTCTTGAGATGACAAAATTATACAGATGGAAAACAAATCAGTGGCTATTAGGAGTAAGAGATGGCAGAAGTGTGTATGAAGTCAAGTGTGGATGTGATTATAAAGGCAAGAGGAAAACATTTCCTGGGATAGAATAATTATATATCTTGTATATGGTGGTGGTTACATGTGTAAAATGACATAAAACTATAAACATACATTATATCATTGTCAGTCTCCTGGTTTTGATATTGTACTATATAGCAGTAATCATAGGAAAGTACTGGGTAAAGAGTACACAGAATCTCTCTATCCTACCTTTGCAACTTCCCATGAACTGGTAATTATTTCAAAACAAAATGTTTAAAAACTACATTTTGCAATTTCCCACAATTTCAAATATTCTTTTAGGACATCATTTGCAATGTTTGTAATATCTTAAATTCTCATGAACAAATCCTACTTTCTCAACCCTTTCTATTATTGTTGAGTATTTGGTATGACTCAAATTGTCATTTTAAATAAGTGGTGGTGAATAGAGCATCCTTGTATTTAAATCTGTGCTGATAGTCAAAAGTAATTATGACACAAAGATTTCATGAAATTAAGTGACACTTAAGTGCCTGTGTATTTCAGAGCTTTGAATGAAATGTTGCCAAATGGCTTTCATTGAAGTTGCTCTAATATAGGGTCCCATGATACAGTGCCCAAATGAATGCTTCCAATGTGTATCTTTAATTACATTGGGCCTATGTTCACTTAATTGACGAAAACTATTTGGTTCTCCTTATTGTTTTGTTCAGGCTTTAAAAAAATATTGTTATCCAAGAACCAGTATTTTGTTTTACATAAATAATAAACCATGATAAGATGATATAAAAATAACCAGAATTTCCTGTAATACAAAGGTGTGGAAAAAGCTTCATTTGAGAACATTCTATTTCATTGATTAAGTTTTATGTATATATACCTATTTATACAAAAGTATAACCTTACCAAATATTTGCTTTTTATCATAAAGTGATACATCTTCAACATTTATGTGCCTTGAAATATTTTTTCTGTTTCTTCCTGTTTTGTGACAGAATTCCATTCAATTTAATGAAAAAAAATCCCATTTTCTGTAACTAATTTTTGGTTTTAAATCAAGCCTATTCAATCAATATTTTTATGGACTCTATATAGCCAAATATATATTTATCTGCTGGATTACTTCCTGAGAAAACCTTCAAAAATGTTATTTTGCTACCAAAAGACTCTCCATAAAGGAGCTAGGGTTTTTTGTTTTGATTTGTTTCGTTTTATTTTAATTTTCTTTTTTTCAGTGTCCCAAGATTCATTGTTTATGCACCACACCCAGTGAAAGGAGCTGTTTTTACCTATGCTCCTATACATACAACATAAGAGATTTTCTCAACTCAACCCACATTCAAGCATTAAAATTATTATTTTTTCAGGGCTCCTGGGTGGCTCAGTCATTGGGCATCTGCCTTCCACTGGAGTTGTGATCCCAGGGTCCTGGGGTCAAGCCCCACATGGGGTTCCCTGCTCCACTGGAGGCCTGTTCTCCCTCTCCCATTCACCCTCTCCCTCTGTGTCTCTCTGTCAAAAAAAATAAATAAAATCATTTAAAAAGTTATTTTTTTCACTTTTCAAAAGAAAGAGGTCATCACAGTATACCTTTGGTGTTTTCTTCTTTAGAACAAATATAATTTCACTGTGGAAAATTAAGAAAGTGTGTATTACAATATATGCAAAAATAGTACCTGCAAAATTACTAACCAAAGATGAATAAAATTATAATGTGGCTAGAGAAATAGTCCTTTTTCATTCCACAGAAATTAAGTTACACTGTTAATATTGTCTCCTAAAGTAACTTGTTTGCCATTAACCATTACTGTATATCATCATTTCTAATGTCTGTATGCCATTCTATTACATAGATAGACTTTTATTTCCCTTACTAATCAAATGTTACTGAAGATTTAGTTGGTGTTTTTAGCTGGTTTTAGTTGGCATTTTTTCCTCATTTAAATAAGTCTGGAATAATCCTTGAAGCCTAATGTAAGTTCACATCCAAAAGTAGTTTCTCACAATTCATTCTTAGAAATGGATCTGCAGTGTACTATGACATAATCATTTCTTTAAAATTTTTGTGTACTATTTAATGTAGCCCTATATAACCCACTACTAATTTATATTTCTATGAAACACGTAAGTACATGCACTTTTTTCCTTCTGCATTCTCCTACCATGGATATTATAATACTTTTATATTCTAGGGTCATAAGCTGACAACCAGAGTTTTACTGTTATTGACAGATTCAGCTGCTTTAGACATTGTATGTTGTTTATTTGAACCTTAATTTTTTTCAAGCAAAGTAGAAACTTCAATTACTCTAAATTTCTCTACCTTATGGTAAGCACTTGTATTACTTTCCTATTGCTTCTGTAACAAATTACCACAAACTTGCTAGTATTATTATTTTATAATTCTGGAGGTCAGAAGTCCAAAATTAGCCTCACTGGACAAAAGTCAAAGTCTCAACAAGGCTAATTCTATCTCAAGTCTCTGAGGGGAAAATCCATTTCCTTGCATTTTTCAGTTTCTAGAGGCTGTTTGTGTATCTTGGTTCATGAACTTTTCCTCACCTCACTTCAGTCTCTTCCTTCTTTGTCACACCCCCTACCACTAATTCTGATCCTCCAGCCTCCCTCTTTTTTTAAAAAAATTTATTTATTTTTTATTTTCAGCGTAACAGTATTCATTGTTTTTTGCACCACACCCAGTGCTCCATGCAATACGTGCCCTCTCCAATACCCACCACCTGGTTCCCCCAACCTCCCACCCCCCACCCCTTCAGACCCCTC
>NW_019154163.1:6552271-6570588 GCF_002288905.1 Enhydra lutris kenyoni | reverse complement strand
TCCCTTCTCCTCTCTAACTCCCCTTGTCCTCTATGCTATTTGTTATGCTCCACAAATAAGTGAAACCATATGATAATTGACTCTCTCTGCTTGACTTACTTCACTCCGCATAATCTCTTCCAGTCCCATCCATGTTGCTACAAAAGTTGGGTATTCATCCTTTCTGATGGAGGCATAGTACTCCATAGTGTATATGGACCACATCTTCCTTATCCATTCATCCATTGAAGGGCATCTTGGTTCTTTCCACAGTTTGGCGACCGTGGCCATTGCTGCTATGAACATTGGGGTACAGATGGCCCTTCTTTTCACTACATCTGTATCTTTGGGGTAAATACCCAGTATTGCAATGGCAGGGTCATAGGGAAGCTCTATTTTTAAATTCTTGAGGAATCTCCACACTGTTCTCCAAAGTGGCTGCACCAACTTGCATTCCCACCAACAGTGTAAGAGGGTTCCCCTTTCTCCACATCCCCTCCAACACATGTTGTTTCCTGTCTTGCTAATTTTGCCTCCTGCTACCCTCTTATAAAGACTATTGTGTTACATTGGGTCCATCTGGATAATCCAGGATAATCTCTAATCTCCCTATCTCGACATCCTTAATCCAATCATATCTGAAAAGTCCCTTTTGCCATGTAAAGTAACTAATTCATTAGTTTCAGGGATCATCACATGGACATATTTGAGAGACTATTATTTTGTCTACCACATCACCATGCATAATTTTTAAAAATATGTTTCCAATTTTTGTACATAAAGATAATATTGACCAAATTATTTCATAGCTTTCATTTTATGGTTAACAATATGTATTGAATATCATTTGTTATTCTTTAATAGTCTTCTACTCCATCATTCCCAAATATTTTATACTGTTCCATTGAAAGCGGGACCCTAATTTTACTAACAATTAAAACTAAAGTATAAGCTGTGAGAATTTAAGTTGACTTCAACTTTTACCTATTAAAATAAATGCTGTGTTCTGGTCAAGATGTGGAATTACATCTCTCTTTTCCCTTTGTTTCCCAAGTCCCATTGAAATGACACTAAAGATTTATAAAAGAAGTAAACTATAAGAGCACTGAATCATAAAAGGCAGCACAGATTCAGGTAAATCTCTCTTTTTTAAAAGATTTTATTTATTCATTTGACAGAGAAACAGATCACAAGTAGGCAGAGAGGCAGGCAGAGAGAGAGAGAGGGAAGCAGGCTTCCTGCTGAGCAGAGAGCCCGATGGATGCGGGACTTGATCCCAGGACCCTGAGATCATGACCCAAACCGAAGGCAGAGGCTTTAACCCACTGAGCCCCCAGGCGCCCCATATTTGGGTAAATATCTTAAAGACATATGTATAGGAGAAGACTTCCATGGAGCAGGAGGTATTCTTTTCAGAGGAAACTCAAAGAGCCTCAAAGCTCAGAAAGACATTGTGTCTGTGCTTGAAGGACTGCAGTGGAACAGCTGCACCAGACTACATGTAACTTCGTCCTTTCTCTCCAAGCGGAAGAGACTGGCAGCAGAGATAGCCTGAGAGTCTCTTAGAAGGTAATGCCTAATAAAAATTAGCACACAGACATGAGTTATAAAGCACATGTGAAAACTCACCACTGGGACGCCTCGGTGGCTCAGTCATTAAGCATCTGCCTTCAGCTCAGGTCATGATCTCAGGGTCCTGGGATTGAGTCCCACATCAGGCTTCCTGCTCAGCGGGGAGCTTGCTTCTTCCTCTGCCTGCTGCTCCCCCTGCTTGTGCTCTCACTCTCTCTCCCTCTCTCTGGCAAATAAATAAAATTCTAAAAAACAACTTAAAGGGAAAAGAAAACTCACCACCATTAGATACTGAGTAGACCCAATAGATGGCAAAATTAAGGAAAAAATAGGCAAATATTTAAAATTTTAAAATAAAACTGATTAAAATGTTTAAAGAGATGAAAAAGGGACTGGAATCCATAAGAAAAGAAGAGCATCCTTACTTTGAAAAAAGTAACAAGTTTCTTTTTGAAAAAGTAAAAGTAAAAGTTTCTTTTTGAAAAAGAAACAATTAGAAATTCTAGAAACAAAAAAGTTACACATTGAAATAAAACCTTAATAGATAAGTTATATAGTTGTACAGACTCACAGCTGAACAGAGAATTAGAACATAGATAAGGTGGGGACCACATTTGATTCATCTCTGTTCCCCAGAGTCTACTATAACAAGGCCAGCATATAGCAGGTGTTCATCAATTGCTTGTTAAACCAAACTGGGCAGGGACGCCTGGTGGCTCAGTCAGTTAAGCCTCTGCCTTCGGGTCAGGTCATGATCTCAGTGTCCTGGGATCAAGCCATGCATCAGGCTCCCTGCTTAATGCAGAGGCTGCTTCTCCCTTTCACTCTGCCCCTCTTCCCCCTGCCCCACTTGTGTGCCCTCTGTCTCTCTCTTTCTCTCTCTCTCTAATAAATAAAATCTTTAAAAATATAAATACAAATAAACTAAACTGGGTAAGTGGCCTTTTAACAAACCTGAGTTCCAAGGGCTCCTTCAGTATAGATGAGTCTCAAAGGCCAGGACAGCTTTCGGTTTGGCTGAACTGGGTCTGACTCCTTGTGGGTAGGTTTGGCAGTGAAGGCCATGCAAACAAGAGGCATTGATCTCAAGGGCCAGTTTGTTCCTTGTCATAGCTGGTCTTTTACTTCTGTTCATTCAACATGTATGACTACTGTCCTTCCCTGTTAGGAACTATGAATATATCTATGCCCATACTTGTGTGAGGAGACATGATATAAAGGGTTAGCAGTTGTGCCAAAGCTACCTCTCCTTACTTCTTCCATCCTAGGCCTTGCAGTCCTCCCACCCCCTAATCCAGAGAAAGGAGAGCAGTCCTGTGTGCAAGTAGTTCTCCATAGCTGGATCTCAGGGGGTCTCCCTCACTGCCTGGAATAATGAACATCTTCTATAACAGCAGTCCTCTTTGCCAAAACCAAACCACACTGAGGCCATCCAAAAGCACCCTGTTGCCACCACTTTCAGTGGCAGAGGAGTTTCTCTGAGCTGTGGTCCAAGCAGGTTAAGCCTTGAGAACAGAGGGCAGCTTCAGAAACAATGACCACTCTTGTGTTTTCCCTTTCACCATGCTACTTCTCTTAAAGTATTTTGAGAAAAGTGGAGGTTCAGAGGACAGAGATCCTACCCTGGCCAGCCCATGCCAAACCAAGTGCTCTAAGGAGAAAGGCAGTTTGAAATCAAGTCACTCAGAAAGAAATTTTTTTTAAAAAAACAACACAATTTACAATTTCACCACAAAAGAATATAAGATAGCTAAGAGGTGAAAGATCTGTACTCTGAAAACTATAAAACACTGATGAAATGAATTAAAGATGACACAAACGAATGGAAAGATATTCCATGCTCACAGGTTGGAAGAATTAACATTGTTATAATGTTCACATTACCCAAAGCAATCTACAGATTCAATGCAATCCTATCAAAATACCAACAGCATTTTCACATAATATATCCTTTCATTATGTGAAATAATATATATTTTGTGAAATATATATTATTTCATGTAACATGTAATAATCCTAAAATTTGTATGGGACCACAGAATATATATTATTTCACATAATAATTCTAAAATTTGTATGGGACCACAGAAGACCCTAAATAGCCAAAGTAATGCCAAGAAAGAAAAAAGTGGAGGTATCACAATTCTAAATTTCAAGGTATACAAAGCTGAGGTAATCAAAACAGTATGGTACTGACACAAAAACAGGCTACATAGGTCAATAGAATAAAGAACAGAATAGAGAACCCAGAAAAAAAACCCATGATTATATGGTCGATTAATCTATGACAAAGGAGGCAAGAATATCAAATGGGGAGAAGATAGTCTCTTCAATGAATGATGCTAGGAACACTGGACAGCTACATGTAAAAGAATGAAACTGGACCACTTTCTAACACCATACAGAAAAATATTCTCAAAATGAATTTAAGACCTAAGCATGAGACCTGAAACCATAAAAATCCTAGAAGAGAGCACAGGCAGTAATTTCTCTGACATTGGCCATAGAAACATTTTTCTAGATATATCTCCTAAGACAAGGGAAACAAAAGCATAAATAAATTATTGGGACTACATCAAAATTAAAAAAAAAGTTTACATTGAAGGAAACCATCAACTAAACAAAAGCAACCTACTGAATGGGAGAAGATACTTGCAATGATTTATCCAATAAGGGGTTACTATCCAAAATATATGAAGAACTTATTAGCTCAACACTTACAGAAACAAACAGTCCAATTAAAAAGTGGGCAGAAGGGCGCCTGGGTGGCTCAGTGGGTTAAAGCCTCTGCCTTTGGCTCAGGACATGATCCCAGGGTCCTGGGATCCATCCCCACATAGGGCTTTCTGCTCAGCAGGGAGCCTGCTTCCCCCCATCCCGCCCACGCCTGCCTCTCTGCCTACTTGTGCTCTCCGTTTGTCAAATAAATAAATAAATCTTTTTTTTTAAAGATTTTATTTATTTATTTGACAGAGAGAGATCACAAGTAGACGGAGAGGCAGGCAGAGAGAGAGAGAGGAGGAAGCAGGCTTCTTGCTGAGCAGAGAGCCCGATGCGGGACTCGATCCCAGGAACCCGAGATCATGACCTGAGCCGAAGGCAGCGGCTTAACCCACTGAGCCACCCAGGCGCCCCAATAAATAAATCTTTAAGAAAAAGTGGGCAGAGAAACCGAGTAGGCAATTTTCCATAGAAGACAGATGACCAACAGACACTTGAAAAGATGTTCAATATCACTCATCATCAGGGAGATGCAAATCAAAACCACAATTACATATCACCTTACAACAGTAAGAATGGCTAAAATCAAAGCGACAAGAAATAACAAGTGTCAGTGAGGATGTGGAGAAAAAGGAGCCCTTGTGCACAGTTGGTAGAAATGTAAATTAGCATAACTGCTGTGGAAAACAATATGGAGGTTTGTCCAAAAAAAAAAACCAGAAATAATGTATGATCTAATAATTTCACTACTGGGTATCTACCCAAAGAAAACAACACTAATTTGAAAAGACATATGCACTCCTATATTTATTGCAGCATTGTTTACAACAGCTAAGATATGGAAACAACCTAAGTGCACATCATTAGATGAAGGTGTAAAAAATATATGTATAATGAAATATAACACCACCGTTAAAAGGAAGAGATTGTGCCATTTGAGACAACATGGATGGACCTAGAGGGTATTATGCTAACTGAAATAAGTCATACTGAAAAAGGCAGATACTACTCACAAGTGGAATCTCAAAAAAATGAATAAACAAACAAAAAGCAGAATCACATCTATAAATACAGAGAACAAACTGATGGTTGCTAAAGGGGAAAGAGTGAGGGGTTGGACAAATTGGATGAAGAAGTTACAAGCCTCCAGTTATGGAATGAGTAAGTCATGGGAGTAAAAGGCACAACCTAAGGAATACAGTCAATATTGTAATAGGGATGTAACATGACCAATGGTAGCTGCACTTGTGGTGAACATAGTATAATGTATAAACTTGTCAAATCACTAAGTTGTATACCTGAAACTAGTGTAACATTACCATATCAAATACTCAAATAAAAATAAGAAATAAAATAAGAAATAAGGCTGCTCAGACATTAGGATTGAGTTCCCAACTCCCTCCCTAACCCAGCCTTTTTTTTTTTAAAGACTTTATTTATTTATTTGAGAAATAGAGAGCAAGAGGAAGGGAGCACAAGCACGGGGAGCAGCAAGGGAGAGGGAGAAGAAGGCTTCTTCCAGGATCATGACCTGAGGTGAAGGCAGACACAACCAACTGAGCCACCCAGGCACCCCTAACCCTGCCCTTTTATCAGAGAAGTAATCCTCACTGGGACTCCCTCCGTGGTATGTAAAGCAGGTGATTCCTAATAGTCAGTGAAACCTGTTTAAAAAGATCACACAAAAACCCCTAGAAAAGTGTCTTGTGGGTGGGTGTTTGCAAAGAATATGTTATTAGTGCAGCTAAATATTATAATTTATAACTACCTGGGGCTAACATTCACCTGAAATAATTGTTTAAAAAACCCAAATACTAGTATTTCTAAGAAATCTGTATTCATTTGAACTCAGCTACCAAAGTGTTGACAAGTAGTCTTAAAAGCAGTGTAAAGAATTGACATATCACTAGATTAAGGTACAATTGGTCTGGGTTATAGTTCTGACATCATCAAATAGTAAGTGTGTGACCCTGGGCTTCTCTATCAATTTCTTGAAAATAGTTTTAAGTAACTTGCCCAAGGTCACACACAGCCAGGAAGTTAGAGAGCCAGCATTGTCCAGATTCAGAGTTCATAATCATTCTGATATACCACCCCCTCCTTATCATATGCTTAGTGTATTCATATGAGGTCTAGAACAGAAATGTCCGAGAGAGCTAAGGCCCACTCTGATCATTCTTTTCCAGCTTTCTTTACAACTAACTTCAAACCCTGTCTGCGGAGAATTCCTTAGGACATTGCCAGGTACTCATTGAGGGGGAAAAGAAACTAGAGTGAGAAATCTCACTGTCTGGAAATCCCCACTAGAAAGGAAGGAGGAGACTGTGGGGTCCCTGTCTGAACCTGAAGGGTACTTACAGGCTGGTCTAGATTGCTGGTATCAGAGGGTCTAGGGGCAGCAATCCTACAGCTGAGAGAATTGCCTTGACGTCCACATGCCAGTCCAGCTCAGCTTTTCCTTGAATTATAATGTTCATTTTGATGGCTTGAGTGTACGTACAGAAACCGATGGAAAGAAGGCAGGAAAAGTCTTCCCTAACCACCCAACTTCTCCAGAAGAGGACACTCCTGGGCCTCTGCAACTGAAAGTGAAACTGAAAGTGTTCTCGTCGTTTTTTTCCCAGGAAGGATCAAAGGATAATCTGAATGATATTGTGTATATAGGATTATGAGCCCATATCTAACCAACACCAATTCTGCAAGCCCTAACTTGGCCAAAAGTTCAATACTTGTGATATTGATGGCCCAAAGAGTCTGCAAATGAACTCAAGACTGTACCATTTTCCAAATTAATTCACACAGATTAAAAGGATATTTGGTTCAGTGTTTAAAGGCTTGACAGTGAGTATACATTGAATTAATTCATGCAGCATCATTTATAAGTCTTGTTTACCAGACACCCACTTCCATCACCATTTATCTTAGGGGATGCTAATTCTAATTTTGTCTGTGTAAAAAAGAGAGTACCCAGACCTCTTATGGCCTTCGGAGGAATGGCTGTAGCCACAGAGAGACTAGAACCTTTCCCTCACCAAAGGCATGTGCTCCATTCAAGTCTCAGCTTTGTCACTCCTGGAAAACTACAAGTGGCATCTTTGACCCAGGGGCTTTTTCCCACTTCTGTTTTTGCTTCCCGGGCTCCCCTTGGCAAAACATGAGCTCTGTCAGGTCATTGTTCTTTCAGGATTACAAAACACATTGCCAAACATTTCTAGGGGTCCAGAAATGCTGATGTTTGAGTTTCTTTGGGTGAAAGCCAGCAGATAAGGCTGGAAGCTTGCAGGAAGAGGGCAAATTGGGGAAGACTCATAGGACAGAGTAGGGAGATTAAACGAAAATGCACTTTTTACACCTAGACAGCTCTGATGGAGCCTGAGTGATAGAACAAGTTAAGAGCCTGGAAAATTTCAGTCTCACTTTCATCCTCCTCCAGATGGCTGTTGTCTGGCCCCTTCCATCATGTCATGCAGCCCTTCCTTGTATTTCTTGAGAATCAATAAATTCGAGTGAAGACATAGCACAAGGTGGAGGGGGCCTATGGTGTAGTGTACTGGAAAGAGTGTGAACCATAGCCAAAGGCAGCCCTAGACTCCAATCCCAGCATTCATCAACTGCCTATGGGACCTTGGGCATATTATTTAAACCTCAGTTTCCTACACTGTCAAATGAAGCTATCAAAATGCTTCTTGGAGAACTGGTGGAGAGAGCTAAAGGAGGTGAAGAACCCAGCACAGTACCTAGCACAAATTTAGTACCAAAGAAGTTGGCAGCTTTACACTATTGTCGGTCTGGATGCTATACCTTCCTCTTGGCAGGTGTCTCTCTATAGGTACTCCCAGAAAAGCTGATGTTCTCAAGGATCCAGAAACTGCACCATCCAAAAAACCAGAGCAAGGAAAACTTGATATGTTAATCCACTTGCCCCTCTCCCCTATCCTACAAGCATGTACAGATTAAGGGTTCAAGGAGACTAAAGAAAGAGAGGCTCTCAGCACGTAGGCAGGATCCTACTCAGATACTCTCCTACCTCATAACTCCACCCCCATCCCATTTTCCAGAACCCCTTTAGCTCTAGCTCTCTAGCTATGCATTTTCTCATTACTGAAAATCCTGCCCTTAGTGTTCAGTTTTTCCCGGAATGCTATGATAGGGGAGATCACTGAGACAAGGTGGGGGGTGTATCTCCCAGGCAACCGCGGAGTGCGCATGCGCAGTGGCTTTCTCAAGCAGGCAGCTCTAATTTGACTTCTGCAGGCAGCGGGATTTGAGACCAAAACTGTTCATCTCCCTTCTTCTCGTCCCCTCCCCCGGCAAAACGGTTGTGTCATTCTCTTCCCGAGGCTGACGAAAATGTGAGGAGAGTCTTCTTTCCTATGTTAGGAGGTGGCAGTTTAGGGGTAGCCCTTAGTGATTAAATGGATGAAAGGACAGAAAACTTATGGGTACCAGGGGGTGAGTAAACATAAAACCTATGTCACTGATAGGCACCCTCCCCCCTGCATCATAGGTGATTTTGCATATAACATCCACTCCTGAGCCAGGCCTCCCTTATAGAGATTGTTATTTGCAGGCTTTCTAGGGAAAGCTTAGGGAGAGCAGTGAGCAGGGTTAGAAGCTGCGTAAAGGATCAGGATGAAGATAGCCAAAGTGCTCACCTTAATAGCTTAGGTGCAGAAATAAACTACACTGGCAAAGGTTGCTCGGCAGAGCTCCAGGTGGATTGTTAGATTTGACCCAATATCCAAGACCAGCTGCCTTCAGGAGAACCACTGTTGATTCCTAAGACCCACTCTCGAGAATATGGGTCTTCCTTATCTCTGCCACAGGCTTCCCTCTCCCACTTCCCCCTTTAACTGAACATTGTCTTTGGGAATCCCGCAAAAGGTGTTTTACATACTGATCCTGACTTCATAAACAATCTCTCCCTCCCCCACTCCAACCTTGGGTCCTGGAATAGAAGTAACTAAAAGACAACTTGTCCTCAGCCCTCCATACCACCTCATTATCCCCTATCACCACCTCGTCCAATCCCCCACTAATCCTTTGCGTGACACCTCCTCCCCCTCCCCTACCCCTTCTTGTGCCCCATTGCCTTCTCCACTGTCCCCTCCCAGCACCTACCATTTAGCTGGAAGTTACTCCTGTGGCCTCCCCTAGCACCCTAAGCTTACCCTTATTATACATCTTGTCGTAGCAATAAAACAATTACTGGTTTACTTCCATGGCCCCTCCCCCTTAAGCCCAGGGGGTTCAGCAGGGTCTTCTTCACCTTTATATTCTAAGCACAGAGCATAGCAGGTGCTTAATAAATATTTGTTGAATAAAAGATTGCTTAAGCATAGGGTCTAATTCATTATAATTTTATTTTTCACTACATTTTGGAACAGCAAAGCAAATACAGGTAAATGCCAGCTTTTTTTTTCCCTTACACAAGAACAGACACAAAGAAGGCATCCACAGATAAGTGATTTTGTGTTTGTTTTTGTTGTGTGTGTTGTTACTATTGTTACTTAACTTTTGCACCACACCATTTTACTAAGTATTTCAAACAGTTAAAGAACAACTTTATATTCTCCACATCATAGAAAGATGTAAATATTACCAATACATTTTACACAACTATCTGAGCTTTTACATTAAAATAAGACAGGAATGGTAAATGAGCAATTTTATTTATAAACATTGATCATGAACCTAATTCAAGGGTACATTATAAGGAAGGAAGGAAGTACCATTAGGAATAGGACACAATAGCAAGCACAATGTGTACTTTCCACCCAAGCCCCAACTGACTTCTGATTTGGGGACCCAGTGCCCAGTTTCCCAGGGCCTCTTTAACTGATGCCACACAACTAAAGTGATACATTTCCCCAGATTTCACATGGAGCCAAAAAAGAACATGGCAGTTGCCTCAGATCTGGCTCTGGCTTCCTCATCTTCAATAGCCTCCCTATATTGCTCTGGCCAGTCTTGTGGTTGCTTTCTGTAGAGCCTGGCCATATACTCCAAGGCTTTCATTTTGGTGGTTTCAAGGTGAGCACGAGGACCCCACAGAAGCTCATATTCAACTGGATTAGAGTAGGACAGTGGCCTGCATTCCAAGTAGCGCTGTCTCATAAGCTTGCAGGTGATGGCATGCTTTCTTCCTACATCCACACCAAATCTTCGAAGCATGTTCCAGATGTTGGCCTCTTTGACACGGTTGCCCATCAGGAAGATCAAACCCAAAATTGGCATCACATATTCTTGAGGGGGTCTTCCCAGGCTGTCTAACATCATTTGCTCTTCTTCTGATTCCGGTTGCTGGACAAGGAGGTATATGTGCTCACTGGTATCAACCTCAATCAGAGAGAACCCATAGAACAGATCAAGGATTAGAGTAGCTCGACTGAGAATATTTGGGAACACTTCCTCAAATTCTTTGCCAGTGTGAGCCAGTAGCTCATCCTGATGTATAGGCAGCAACTCCTCAGTGACATTAATGGCCAACTGGACCAAATCATTGGCCTTATCATTCATAGTGTCCTCTGACCAGAATTCCAAGCCAGCAGCCTGTCTTCTTTCTTTGGCTTTGTCAGCTTCTAGGGCCTTGTTATATTCTTCAGGCCAGCTCCAGGGTTCTTCATCATGGGCCTCTGCCACAAACTTCAGGGCTTCCATCTTTGTGATTTCCCTGTGGGCTCTAGAGCCCCACAAGAACTCAAATTCAAGGGGATTAGTGCCATACACTGGCCAGTACTCCAAGAACCGCATGCGCACAAAGTCAGTAATGAGCAGGTTCCTTGTGTTCCCAAAAAGGTTGTTGATCCTCTGGGGATCACCCAACAAATCAACCTTTAACAGCAGGTCCCAAATGGATGCTTCTCTTGCCCGGTTACCATTCAGGAGGATGTGGCCTAGGACCAAGGCCAGGAGACCTGCCTTTGGCACATCCAGGGATTCTGCTATCCGATCAGTGGTCTGGAAACCCCGTTTGCTGATTAAGTTGTAAATGTCAGCCTGGGGATCAAGAACCCTCAGGTTCAACCCAAAGACCTGATCCAGGTGGGCTGAGGCTCGTCTGAGGATCTCAGGGAACTGATCTGAATATTCTCTGAGGAACTCCAGCATCTCTGCCTGCTGGATAGAACCTTCTGTTTGGCTTTTCATTCGCATGAAATTCACCAAAGCAATCGACCTGTCTTCCAGAGGGTCGTGGACCCTGAGCGCCCCCAAACGTTGGGACTGCTCTTCGATTAGGACCTCGAGGTCGTTCGGGTCCTGCGCAGCCTGGGAAGCGCTGGCACCCTGAGGGTTGATTGGCGTATGAGGGCCCTGGAGAGCCTGGGGAACTAGCATGGAGGTCGGGGCCCCGGAGGCGTTACTAGCCTGCATCTCACCCTGGCAGTCGCTGTAATCTGCAGCGGTCTCTGCGCTGCCGCGGCGCGCATTCTGGCTTACCAGAGACATGGTTCCAGGAGCCAGGAGCAGGAACGGGGAGGTCAGCAATCTGTCAGAGAGAGGATGGTAGGAATGCTGGAGCCTCGGCCCAAGTCCAAAGCTGGAGACCCGGGATCGGGAGTGAGAGCTGGTGAGAGGAGTGATCTTTCCATACAAACAGCAGTGAGCAATGACAGCGACCCTCTCAGTGCTTAGCTTTGCCGCAGCCTACGCAGGCGCAGTCTGCTTCTGCGACATGGTGGCCACGCCCCGCTCCCAGCCCCTCCCTCCCCCCTCCTGCACACTACCTCTGCCAGCAAGGCTAGGCTGAAGTGGTTACTGTTGAATTCAAACTTGTTAGGGCAGAGAATTCAAGAAAGGGGGCAAAAAAACGGAGGTAAAGCAGAATGAACAAGGGATGGGAGATGTTCAGTGACCCTCTACTTGATAGTTTTTGTGTGAAGTATAAAGTACCACGTTAAGAGACAGTAGAAGAGTCAAAGAGGAAGAGGAGGATGCTAACAATGAGAATTATTTTATGGATCCATTAATTCATCCACACACTCAACAGACATTTCTTAAGAATATACTTCATGCCAGGCACAATGCTGGGGGCACATCAGAGGACAAACATATGATTATTTTTTTCTGTGTGGAGTTTACATTCTGGGGTAGGTTCAAACGATGGTGATAATAATGAGAGCTAACCATTATGAAACATTTACTATGTACCAGGCAGTTTCTGGTACTTCCACTTGCCCCATATTAAAACACTTAACGCTAGCTATGAGGTAGCTACTCTTAATGGTCCTCATTTTACAGATGAGAAAACTGAGTCAGAGAAATGAATTTACTGTTCAAAATCAGGCAGCAACAAAAGGAAGAGAACAGGATTTGAACCCAAGTCTGTCAATTTCAAGCATAAGTACTTTCTCTGACACCATCTGCCATTCAAAGTTTGTTTAACCCTATTCATTTAGTTCATTTTTGCCCTTGCTTCCCTTGCCTTTGGCGATGTTCCTAGGAAGATGTTGCTGCGGCTGAGGTCGAAGAGGTTGCTGCCTGTGTTCTCCTCAAGGATTTTGATGGATTCCTTTCTCACATTGAGATCCTTCATCCATTTTGAGTCTATTTTCGTGTGTGGTGTAAGGAAATGATCCAATTTCATTTTTCTGCATGTGGCTGTCCAATTTTCCCAACACCATTTGTTGAAGAGGCTGTCTTTTTTCCATTGGATATTCTTTCCTGCTTTGTCGAAGATGAGTTGACCATAGAGTTGAGGGTCTATTTCTGGGCTCTCTATTCTGTTCCATTGATCTATGTGTCTGTTTTTGTGCCACTACCATGCTGTCTTGATGATGACGGCTTTGTAATAGAGCTTGAAGTCCGGAATTGTGATGCCACCAATTTTGGCTTTCTTTTTCAATATTCCTTTGGCTATTCGAGGTCTTTTTTGGTTCCATATAAATTTTAGGATTATTTGTTCCATTTCTTTGAAAAAAATGGATGGTACTTTGATAGGAATTGCGTTAAATGTGTAGATTGCTTTAGGTATCATAGACATTTTCACAATATTTATTCTTCCAATCCAGGAGCATGGAACATTTTTCCATTTCTTTGTGTCTTCCTCAATTTCTTTCATGAGTACTTTATAGTTTTCTGTGTATAGATTCTTAGTCTCTTTGGTTAGGTTTATTCCTAGGTATCTTATAGTTTTGGGTGCAATTGTAAATGGGATTGACTCCTTAATTTCTCTTTCTTCTGTCTTGTTGTTGGTGTAGAGAAATGCAACTGATCTGTGCATTGATTTTATATCCTTACACTTTACTGAATTCCTGTACAAGTTCTAGCAGTTTTGGAGTGGAGTCTTTTGGGTTTTCCACATATAGTATCATATCATCTGCGAAGAGTGATAGTTTGACTTCTTCTTTGCCGATTTGGATGCCTTTAATTTCCTTTTGTTTTCTGATTGCTGAGGCTAGGACTTCTAGTACTATGTTGAAATGACTCATATAAAGTAGATGGAAAGAGTTGCTCTAATGTAGGGTCAATTAACATATGGTATAAACACAGAAGGAGCAAGCAATTAATTACAGCTTAGTTTGAGATATCTTGGAATGGGGCACATGCCTCAAGGAGGAATTGAGCTCTAAGTGATGGCTAGGATAGAAAGGATCCATAAGGGAATTCTAGGCTGAAGGATCACCATCAGAAAAGACCCAGAGATGTGAAAGTACAAATAAATTTGCATTACAGATGGTTAGCCAAAGTAGCTAGAGCCAAAGTCTCCCAGGATGGGTGGGAAATGAGGATGCAGATGGTGAGTCAGGAATAATTGGATTTCCTGCTTTCTAATTTAGCAGTGTAACAGAATTGGTTGGGGCCCCACAGGGTGGGAATAGCGGCACCAGAACAGGGCCTGGTTATTTAGAGGTTGGTCATGTGTTTGAGGAAGCATAATCCAAGCACTTTGACCAGGAAGAGGGGTCAGCTGCTTTATTTTCAGGGAGTGCTATCAAAATAATTGGGCTAAATCCTAGCTCTCAACCATCAAGTTATGTGGTTAAATGTTGGGAAAGGAGAAAAAAATTACATAAGGTTGCCATCTGCAGCCACAATTGAAATCCTTCCTTAAATTCTTGATGGTAATAAATACTGTTACATTTAGTTATCCTGTGCTCAGGAATTTCTTCAGAGAACACTACTTTCACATGTGGAGGCCACTTACCTTGGACGTTTTCTACATGTCAGATGCTTTCTTACAGTAGCAAAGCAGGCAGTTCAAGACCACGGATTTTGCCAAAATGGGCTATATAAAACAATGTTTATACAAATGAATATGTATGTTTTACAAGATGGAAGTGTGTGGTTTGTGTGCTGATTATATCTTAGGAGAATCTTGTGGAAAGCAGCACCAATTTTGAGCTGCAGAAAAAGTGTAACTGAGATCAGATCTGATAGGATCCCCCAATCTAGTCTTTCCATTCCCCCAGGAGAGCACCAGGTTCTTTGTCTAGACAGGTGCTGCCAAAGTACAGATTCAGAGAGGATTTTTATTCTCCAGTCACAAAAGAAAACATATATGTTTTCCTGAAACCCAACTCACATTTTGTTATGAGTTAAAACTTTTTAAAGAAGATTTTATTTATTTGACAGACAGAGATCACAAGTAGGCAATTTGACAGACAGATCACAAGTAGGCAAAGAGGCAGGCAGAGAGAGAGAAGCAGGCTCCCCACTGAGCAGAGATCCCGATGTGATGCGGGGGCTCAATCCCAGGACCCTAGGCCCATGACCTGAGCCGAAGGAAGAGGTTTTAACCCACTGAGCAACCCAGGCACACCTGAGTTAAAACTTCTAATAACCTTCCATCTATTAACAAAAAGACATTGAATGGTAGCATTTTACCTCTGAAATAACATCTTAATCCAATTTCACAGATTTCCAGTCCTTCACAAATTGGTCCCTACCTGAATTTCCATCTTCATTTTTATCTCCCAGGGCTTCCATTCATGAAATCTACTCCCCAGTCACATTAAGCTACATTCTTGGTCTCAGACATTCATATTCTACTGGTCTCTGATGTAATTCTAGTTTTTGCTAAATGAAAAATTAAGGAGTTGTGACTGTGAATGTGACATACAGTATATTTTACATTATAAGCATGAATGAAAAAGATGGGACCATACTCGCTATTCTGGACTTCTAGCAATATATTCTGACATCCTTTTTGCAATTTAAAAACATGAATATCTTAAATTCCACATGTGAGTGAAATCATAGGGTATTTGTCTTTTTTCTGACTTACTTTGTTTAGTATTTTACTTTCTAACTTCATGCATATTATTGCAAATGGCAAGATTTCATTCTTTTTATGATTTAATTATATATATATACATATACATATATGTACACATACACACACACACATATATATACATATACATACACACACACACATGACTTCTTTATCCATTCATCTGTCGATAGATGCTTGGAATGCTTCAATAATTTGGCTATTGTAAATAATGTTGCAATAAACACAGGAGGTCATATATCCTTTTGAATTAGTGTTTTGCATTCATTGGGTAAATACCCAGTAGTGTAATTGCTGGATCATAGGGTAGTTCTATTTTTAACTTTTTGAGGAAACTACAAACTGTTTTCTTTTTTTTCCTTTTCTTCACAATTTTTTATTGCAGTATCTTTTTTCTTTAGCAACTTTTGTTTTGTTTTGTTTTGTTTTGTTTTTGGTAATTTTAGTTTTTTTTCAGTGTTCCAAAATTCATTATTTATGCACCACACCCAGTGCTCCATGCAATATGTGCCCTCCTTAATACCCCCCACCAGGCTCACCTCACCCTCCACCCCCCTCCCCTCCCAAACCCTCAGTTTGTTTCTCAGAGTCCACAGTCTCTCATGGTTCCTCTCCCCCTCCGATTTCCCCCAACTCACTTCTGCTTCCCTTCTGTATTCTACAGTGGATGCACCAGTTTGTATTCCCACCAACAGTGCACACATTCCTTTTTCTCTACATCCTCGCCAGCATTTTTTGTTTCTTGTGTTTATTTTTATTTTAATTCCAGTTAACCATAGAGTGTTATATCAGAATCAGATATGCAATAAAGTGATTCCACAATTCCATACATCACCTGGTGCTCATTACAAGTGCACTCGTTAAACCCCATTACCTATTTAATCCATTCTGCCACCCTTCACCCTCTGGCAAGCATCAGTTTGTTCTCTATAATTAAGAGTCTGTTTCTTCATTTGTCTGTCTCTTGTTTTTCCACTTTCATTATCTGTTTTGTTTCTCAAGTTCCACATATGAGTGAAATCATATGGTATTTCTCTTTCTCTGACTTATTTTCCTTAGTTTAATACTTTCTAGCTCTATCCACATCCTTGCAAATGGCAGTATTTCATTCTTTTTTATAGCTGAATAAGATTCAGCTATTGTAATTTGGCTATTGTAAATAATGTTGCTGTTTGGTTATTGTAAATAGCAATTTGGCTACTGTAAATAATGATGCTATATATATCCTTTTGAATTAGTGTTCTTGTATTCTTCAGACACATACCTAATAATGCTATTGCTATGTCACGAGGTAGTTCTACTTTTAGCTTTTTAAGGAACCTCCATACAGTTTTCCACAGTGCCTGCACCAGTTTGCATTCCCACTAACAGTGCGTGAGTGTTCCTTTTTCTCCATATCTTTGCCAATACCTGTTGTTTCTTGAGATTTTAATTTTAGCCATTCTGACAGGTGTGATATGATATCTCACTGTAGTTTTGATTTGCATTTCCCTGATGGTGAGTGATGATGAACATCTTTTCATGTGTCTGTTGACCATCTGTATGTCTGGAGAAAAGATCATGTCTTTTGATCACTTTAATTGGATTATTTGTTTTTGGGGTGTTCAGTTATACAAGTTCTTTATAGATTTCGGATACTAACCCTTTATCAGATATGCCATTTGCAAATATCTTCTCCCATTCAGTAGGTTGTCTTTTAGTTTTATTGATTGTTTTTCCTTTGTCATAGGGAAGCTTTTTGTTTTGCTGCAGTCTCAATAGTTTATTCTGTTTTTATTTCTCCTGCCTCAAGACATACTGAGAAAATTGTTGCTATGTCCAATGTCAGAGAAATACTGCCTGTGCTGTCTTCTACGATTTTTATGGTTTCAGGTCTCACCTTTAGGTCTTTAATTCCTTTTGAATTTATTTTTGTGTATGGTATAAGAAAGTGATCCAGTTTCTTTATTTTTTCATGTAGCTTTTTAGTTTTACAACACCATTTATTGAAGAGACTGTGTTTTTCCCATTGCATATTCTTGCCTCTTTTGTCAAAGATTAAATGACCATATAATCACGGGTTTGTTTCAGGGTTTTCTATTCTGTTCTACTGTTCTGTGTGTCTATTTTTGTGCAAGTACTATATTGTCTTGATTAGCTTGGTAGGATAACTTGAAATCTGGAATTGTGATACCTCCAGATTTGTTTTTCTTTTTCAAGATTGTTTTGGCTATTCTTGATCTTTTGTGGTTTCATACAAATTTTAGGATACTGTGTTCTAGTTTTGTGAAAAATGATGCTAGTATTTCGGTAGGGATTGAATTAAATCTGTAGATTGATTTGGGTAGTATGGATATTTTAATAGTATTTTCCTTCTAATCCATGAACAGGAAATATCTTTCAGGGGGGGCATAGAGTATCTTTCCATTTGTTTGTGTCATCTCAGTTCCTCTCATCAATGTTTTGTAGTTTTCAGAGTACAGGTATTTCAGCACCTTAAGTTTATTCCTAGGTATTTTAGTATTTTTGCTGTAACTATAAATGGACTTGCTTTTTTATTTCTCAGAATCTGATGGATTCCCTGGGGAATTCTACCAAACTTTCAAAGAAGAAATAACACCTATTCTCCTGAAGCTGTTTCAAAAAATTGAAGCAAAAGGAAAACTTCCAGACTCTTTCTATGAAGCCAGCATTACCCTGATCCCCAAACCAGGCAAAGACCCTACCAAAAGGGAGAATTACAGACCAATATCACTGATGAATATGGATGCTAATATTCTCAACAAGATCCTAGCAAACAGGATCCAACAGCACATTAAAAAGATTATCC
>NW_019154163.1:6525265-6542271 GCF_002288905.1 Enhydra lutris kenyoni | reverse complement strand
TGGTCATTTTCTATTTTTATGAGTATTTTCTTCTTTGCTGTTTTTATTTGTTTGCTTGTTTAGTTTTTAGATTCCACATATCAATGATGTCATATGGTATTTGTCTTTCTCTGTCTGACTTATTGTACTTAGCAAAATACCTTCTAGGTCCATCCATGTTGTCAAAAAATGACATTTTATTCTTTTTTATGGTTGAGAATATTCCATTGTGTATATATACCACATCTTGTTTAACCATTCATCTATCAATGAACACTTAAGTTGCTACTGTATCTTGGCTATTGTAAATAAAGCTGCAATATACATAGGGGCACATACATCATTTTTATTGAAGTACAAATAGCATACAATGTTATATTAGTTTCAAGTGTACAACAAATTGATTCAACAATTCTGTACATTACTCAGTGCTCACTATGATAAGTATAGTCTCTGTCTCTCACCACACAATGTTATTACAACATTATTGACTATATTTCCTATACTGTACTTTTCAACTCTGTGACTTATTTATTCTATAACTGTAAGCTGTACCTCTTAGTCCCCTTTATCTCTTTCACCCATCTCCTTGCTCACCTCCCTTCTGGCAACCACTGGTTTGTTTTCTGTATTTAAGAGTTTTGTTTCCTTGCTTTTTAGATTATACATATAAGTGAAATCATATGTTATTTGTTTTTCTCAGTCTCACTTATTTCACTTAGTATAATACCCTCTATGTTCACTCATCTTGTCATAAATGGCAATAACTCATTACTTTTACTCTTTGCTGTAGATTTTGTTCCTTTTGATGTATCCCATATCTTGGGTATTGTACAAAATGCTGCAATAAACATAGGGATGCATATATTTTCCTGAATTAGTGTTTTCATTTTGTTTGGGTAAATACCCAGTAATGGAATTACTGGATCATATGTTGTTTTATTTTTAATTCTTAAGGAACCTTCGTGGTTTTTTCCACAGTGGGTAAAACAGTTTACATTCCCACCAACTGCATAAGGGTTCCTTTTCCTCTACATCCTCACCAACACTTGTTGCTTCTTGTCTTTTTGATTCTAGCCATTTTGACAGGTGTAAGGTGACATCTTATTATAGTTTTGATGGCATTTTCCTGAAAACTTGTGATGTTGATAATATTTTTATGTGTTTGTTGGCTACCTCTATGTCTTTGGCAAAATGTCTATTCATGTCCTCTGTCCACTTTTAATCAGATTATTGCTTTTGGTGTTGAGTTGTGTAAGTTCTTTATCTATTTTGGATATTAACCCTTTATTAGATATGTCACTTGGAAGCATCTTCTTTCATTCAGTAGGTTGCCTTTCCATTTTGTCAATGGTTTCCTTTGCTGTGCTTTTTATTTTGATGAAGTCTCAATAGGTTACTTTTGCTTTTGTTTCTCTTGCCTTAGAAGCCATATCTAGAAAAATGTTGCTAAGGTTGATATCAAAGAGATGTTTCCTTCTGGGTGTTTTATGGTTTTGGGTGTCATATTTAGGTCTTTAATCCATTTTAAGTTTGTTTTTGTATATGGTATTAGAATGTGGTCCAGTTTTACTCTTTTGCACATAGTTGTCTAGTTTTCCTAGTAGTATTTGTTAAAGAGACTGTCTTTTCCCCACTGTATGTTCTTGCCTCTTTTGTCATAGATGAATTGTTCATGTAAATGTGGGTTTATTTCTGGGCTTTCAATTTTGTTCCATTGATCTCTCTCCCTCTCTTTCTCTTTCTCTCTCTCTCTCACCAATACCATACTGTTGTGATTATTAGAGCTTTGAAATATAGTTTGATATCTGGTGTTGTGATACCTCCATCTTTCTTCTTTCTCAAAATTGCCATGGCTATTTAAGGCCTTTTGTGATTCCATGTTTTAGGATTTAAGTTTTAGGATTTTTTGTTCTGGTTCTGTGAAAAATCCTGTTAGAGTTTTGATAGGGATTGCATTTAATCTGTGGATTATTTGGGTGGTATGGGCATTTTAAGAATATAATTATTCCAGGGGCGCCTGGGTGGCTCAGTGGGTTAAAGCCTCTGCCTTTGGCTCAGGTCATGATCTCAGGGTCCTGAGATCGAGCCCTGCGTCGGGCTCTCTGCTCAGCGGGGAGCCTGCTTCCCCCTCTCTCTCTGCCTGCCTCTCTGCCTGCCTCTCTGTGTACTTGTGATCTCGCTCTCTCTGTCAAATAAATAAATAAAATCTTAAAAAAAAAGAATATAATTATTCCAATCCATGAGAATGATAAATCTTTCCAATATTTGTGTTTTTCTAATTTCTTTCATCAGTATTCCATAGTTAGGATTAATTAATAGTTAGGATGTAATTAATTAATTACATCCTTGGTTTAATATATTCCTAAATATTTTACTCTTTTTGGTACACTTATAGATGGAATTCTTTTTTAAATTAATTTCCCTTTCTGCTATTCCATTGGTAGTGTATAGAAATGAAACAGACTTCTGTACATTAATTTTGTGTCTTACAATTTTACTGACTTCATTTATTAGTTCTAATATATTTTTTGGTAGAGTCTTTAGAGTTTTCTACATATAGTATCATGTCATCTTCAAATAGTAAAAGTTTTACTTCTGCCTTGCCAATTTGGATGTCTCTCAATTCTTTTTCTTGTCAGATTGCTATGACTAAGAATTTCAGTACTATGTTGAACAAAAGTGCTGAGAATGGGCAACATTGTCCTGTTCTGGATCTTAAAGAAAAATTTTAACTTTTAACTATTATGATGTTACCTGTGGGTTTGTCATGTATGGCTTTTATTATGTTGAAGTATGTTTTTTCTATACACATTTTGTTGAGAGACTATTATAAATAGAAGTTTAATTTTGTCAAATTCTTTTTCTATGTCTTTTGAAATGATCATATGTATTTTTCCTCTGTTTTGATAATATGGCTTGTCACGATGATTAATTTGCATATATATTCACATTGCATTATTGGAATAAATTCCACTTGATTGTGGTGAATTATCCTCCTAATGTATGTTTGAATTCACTTTGATACTATTTGTTGAAGTTTTTTGCATCTACGTTCATTAGGAATATTGGTCTGCAATTTTCTTTGTAGTGTCTGTCTGGCTTTGGTGTTAGGGTAATGAGGCCTCATAGAATAGACTTTGAAAGTATGCTGTCTTTTTCTTCATCTTCTTTTTGGGGGGACTAGTTTGAGAACAGTAGATGTTAACTCTCTTTTAAGCATTTGGTAGAATTTACATGTGAAGCCATTTGATCCTGAACATTTATTTTTCGGGAGTTTTTGATTACCAATTCAGTTATTTTACTAGTAATCAGTCTGTTCAGGTTTCCTATTTCTTCCTGATTTTATTTGGAAGATTGTTTGTTGAAATGTACCCATTTCTTCTAGGTGGTCAAAATTGTTGACATATAATTTTTGTAGTATGTTCTTATAATCCTTTATACATCTGTGGTATCAGTTGTAACTTTTGTTCATTCCTGATTTTATCTTCATGAGTCCTCTCTCTTTTTTTCTTGACGACTGTGGCTGAAGTTTTATCAATTTTATTCACTTTTTATCTGAAGAGTCAGCTCTTGCTCTTGGTTTTATTGATCTTTTCTATTTTTTAAGACTCCATTCAGATGTGTGTGTGTGTGTGTGTGTGTGTGTGTATGCATATATATATATATATATATATATATATATATATATATAAAATCTGTTGATGGACTTGTTAAGTCCACCGCCTTCATTCAAAGCCACTGTTTCCTTATTGATTTGCTATCTGGATGATCTATCCATTAATATGAAGTTTCCTAATATTGTTGTATTACTTTTAATTTACTCCTTTATGTTTATTAATATTTACTTTATATTTCCCCGTACTTCTTTTATTGGATTGATCCCTTTATCATCATATAATGCCCTTCTTTGCCTCTTGTTACAGTCTTTGTTTTAAAATCTGTTTTATCTAAGTATAACTACCTCACCTTTTTTTTTTTGCATCTATTTACATGGTGTATATCTTTTCATCCCTTTACTTTCAGTCTCTATGTGTCTTTAAGTCTCAAGTAAGCCTCTTGTGAGCAGCATATAGATGGGTCTTTTGTTTTTATTCATTCAGTCATTCTATGTCTTTTGATTGGAGTTTTTAGACCATTTGTATTTAAAGTAATTATTGATATGCATTTACTTGTTGCCATTTTGCTAATTGTTTCCTGGTTGTTTTGTAGTTATTTTCTGTTTCTTTCTTCTTCCCTTGATCTTTTTCCTAGTAATTAATGATTTCTTTAATGTTAAGCTTGGATAGCTTTTCTCTTTACTTTTTTGTGTATGCATTATAGGTTTTAGTTTGTAATTACCTTCAGGTTTATATATAACATTCTAAGTATATAAGAGTCTATATTAATTTGATGGCAATTTAAATTTGAATGCATTTTAGAAACAGTAAATTTTTGCTCTTCCATCCATGTTTTATCTATATGATGTCATAATTTTTATCTTTTTATTCTGTGTACCCTTGATTAATTTTTGTAGATCTAACTGAATTTATTACTTTTGTGTTTTAACCTCCATGCTGATGTTATAAATATTTAATCTACTACCTTTCATATATGTTTTCTTTTGTCCATGAAACTTTTTCCTTTCATAATTTTCTCATTTGTATTTATGGCCTTTTCTTTTCAGCTTAAAAACTCCCTGTAACATTTCTTATAAGGCTAGGTTAGTGGTGATAAACTCTAATAACTTTGTTGGTCTGGGAAATTCTTTATGTCCTTCAACTCTGAACAATAACTTTGTCAGGTAGAGTATTCTTTGCTGTAGGTTTTGTTCCTTTCAGCACTTTGAATATATCATGCCACTTCCTTCTGAAGTGCAGTTTAGCCTTCTGAAGTGCAGTTTAGCCTTTATGGAGTTCCCTTATGTGGAAATATTTACTTTCCTCTTGTTACTTTTAAGATTCTCACTTTGTCTGTAATCTTTGTTTTTTATTTATTGTGTTCATGATGTAGGTTCATCTTGCTTGGGGCTCTCTATAATTCCTGAACCTGGATATCTCTCTCTTTTCCCAGCTTAGGGAAGTTTTCGGCTATTATTTCTTCAAATAAGGTGTTTACCCCATTCCCTCTCTTATTCTTCTTCTGGGACCCCTATAATGTGAATGTAATACATTTGATGTTGTCCCAGAAGTCATTCAACCTATCCATATTTTAATTTTTTTTTCTTTTTGCTGTTCAGTTTAGGTGCTTTTTACTTTCCTGTCTTCCAAATCACTGATTCATTCTGCATCCTCTGATCTGCTGTTGTTTCCCTGATATTGTTTCTAATCTGTTGTTTTTTTTTATTTCAGTTATTGTAACACAATAACTGTGAACTAACACAATAACAGTTATTGTAACACAATAATTTCAACTCTGATTTATTCCTTTTTACATTTTCTGTCTCTTTGTTGAAGTTATCAATGATTTATCCCCTCTTCTCTCAAGTCCAGTGTGCATTTCATAACCATTATTTTGAACTCTTTATTAGCTAGATTGTTTATGTTTATTTCTTTAGTTTTTTTTCCTAAGTTTTTGTCTTGGATTTCATTTGAAGCATATTATTCTGTCTCATTTTGTTTGACTTGCTGTGCGTGTTTCTATGAATTGGGTGGAACAGCTACCTCTAGTTTTGAAGGAATGGCCCTTTGTAGGATAATTCCCTATGTAGACTGCATTGCCTGGTGGCTTGGACAGCTGTCAGGAGATATAGCAAGCATGTGCTGGGGTCCTGGACCATTCCACATCAGGTTCACCCTGGTTGGATAGATGTTGCTGAAGCAGGCACAATCCAAGTGGTCCTGTGGTGCCCCACACAGGGGATGCCCTGGTGGTTTGGCTGGAGCTAAAGTGGGCATAGCTTGTGTTGTCATGAGATGGTCCATGCTGGTGCTGCTCTGGCAGGATAGTTGGGGCTCTAGTGCATATGAACTGAGGGTCTTTGGGTACTAGTTTCAGGGGACCCCCTGACAACATAGCTGGAACTGAAGTTGGAACAGTCCACAGGTCCTAGGGCATTTCTCCTTGTGAGATGGCTGAAGCTGAAGCAGGCATAAGCCAGGTGGTTCTGGGGCACTCAACATAAGGAGCACATTGGTAGAATGGCTGGAGCTGAGGAAGGCATGAGTGGGAGAGGGCTAATTGTGCTCTCTGTGTGTGGGGTCTCTGGTGGACACATGAAACTGAAACAGGTGTGGGGTTGGGTTTTCCCAGGATGCTCTGTGCTGGTACTACCTTGATTTGATAGCTGAAGCTGTAGTGGGTGCTATCTGGTTTTGTCCCAGTGTACACTGCATCTCAGTGGGATGGCTGGAGCTTGGACTGGCATGGATAGGTGTCACCTTGGAGGGGTGGCTGAGGCTATGTGAACTAGGGGCCCAGGGATCATAAAGGTGGCAGGCTGACCAGGGCACCTGGACTCTGCTTCTACCTATGTTATCAAGATGAAGGGGGTAACATAAATAATGATGTTCACCAGCACCTCCAACCCCAGAGAGCATTCCTACAATTTCCTTGACATTTGGAAGACACTCTAGTTTTAGTTCACTCTTTTTTGCTCTTTAAATTGCAGCGTTTTGGGGCACCTGGGTGGCTCAGTCTGTTATCTGCCTTTAGCTCAGGTCATGATCCCAGTGTCCTGGGATGAGCCCTGCACTGGGCTTCCTGCTCAGTGGGGAAGCCTGCTTCTCCCTCTCCCTCTGCTTGCCACTGCCCTGCTTGTGCTCACTTCTTCTCTTTCTGTCAAATAATTAAATAAAATTTTTAAAAAATAAAATAAACTGCAGTTTTTTTCCTGTAACTTAGGGAAGGCAAGTCTGGCAGTCTCTCTGTGCTATCCATCCTTACTACAGTTTACAGCATTGGGATGGTGTTCTTGTTATCATGTCTCCTTCTCTCCTGCTGCTTTTTATGTGGTTACTTTATCATTTGTTGTCCAGAGGCTGTTCAATTAGCCTTCAGTTTTTCAGAATATATTCTATATGTAGGTGTAGATTTGATGTGTATATGGAGGAGGTGAGTTCAGGGTCTTCTTACATTGTCATCTTAGATCTCTCTTGTATCAGTTTGTGCTTAAACATAAATGTTCTTTTTGCTTGAAAATATATTCAATTATTGAAAGATATTTATATTGACATATTTTAATTATAACTAAGCAAGGAATTTAAATTCTTTTTTATTTTGTCATTTTTATATTAAGTGTTTAAAATGAAATCTATCATGACTGTTTTAACTTAATTAAAATTTGGAAATTTGGGGGCAAACCTAGATATTTTTATTGTTTTTTTTTTTATTTTATAAGATGAAGGAGCAAATGTTTCTTACTAAAAGTTAATTTTTGGAAATTCAATGGTACTTTAGTCATAAAAGACATCAATGATTTTATTATTCTGAGTTTGAAGTTTAATTTGGGAAAAATAAAATCAAGAAAAACTTCATAGAATGAATAAGTAATAATAAAATGTACAGTGTTTAGGGAATATAGTCAATGGCATTGTAATAGCATTGTATGTTAACATTTGTAACTATGCTTTGTAAGCATTTTCTTAAATAGGTATTCATAACCGTTATTTTGTATGTTTTTTATATTTCTCTATAATTATTGTACCTAGTATGATTAAGCAATTGTATTAATTATTAACTATAACTATAATTAAAGTAACCATTTTTTTCTTTATTTAGATAAAAGAGAAAACCAGGGAGCCAAAACCCAAAAACTATTTATATTTTCCATGAGCACTATTTCATATCATTTTAACAACTCTGAGGAAGCTAAAACAAACATACACATATAATGATCCAGAAGCATTTGCAAATTTTGTCCATCTACTGATTTTAAGAAATAAGATTATATTAAAATTCTGTTTCATAACCAATGATTTCTATATTTATTTTTTAGGAACAATACAGGCATTCAAAGATTACTTATTATTTAACTTAGGGGTACAGTCTTAATTAAAGATTTGAAAACTACAATTTAGTTAATACATTAAATATGATTTGAGGGGCGCCTGGGTGGCTCAGTGGGTTAAGCCGCTGCCTTCAGTTTAGGTCATGATCTCAGGGTCCTGGGATCGAGTCCCGCATCGGGCTCTCTGCTCAGCAGGGAGCCTGCTTCCCTCTCTCTCTCTCTCTGCCTGCCTCTCCGTCTACTTGTGATCTCTCTCTGTCAAATAAATAAATAAAAATCTTTAAAAAAATGATTTGAAGCATTTTAGGAATTTCATCAAATTAATTCCTTGTAAAGCTATCCTTTATATGAAAAGTCTAGAGTGAATATCATTCTCAATGGGGAAAAACTGACAGCTTTTCCCCTAGGGTCGGAACACAGCAGAGATGTCCACTATCACCACTGCTCCTCCACATAGTACTGGAAGTCCTAGCCTAAGCAATCAGACAACAAAAAGAAATTAAAATTGCTAGACTTATACAGGAATTCAGCAAAGTGGCAAGATATTAAAATCCATGCTCAGAAATTAGTTACATTACCATTGAGACAGAAGAAAGAGAAATTAAGGAGTCAACCCCATTTATGATTGCATCCAAACCCCCAAAACCATAAGATAGCTAGGAATAAACCTAACTAAAGAGGCAAAGGATCTACACTCAGAAAACTATAGAGCACTCATGAAAAAAATTGAGGAAGACACAAAGAAATGGAAAAATGTTCCATGCTCATGGAGTGGAAGAAAAAATATTGTTAAAATGTCTATACTACCCATAGCATACACATGAAAAAGTGCTCAACATCACTCGGCATCAGGGAAATACAAATCATGACCATAGTAAGATACCACTTCCCACAAGTGAGAATGGCTAAAATTAACAAGTCAGGAAATGATAGATGTTGGCAAGGATGCAGAGAAAGAGGAACTCTCCTACACTGTTGGTGGGAATGCAAGCTGGTGCAACCACTCTGGAAAACAGTATGGACGTTCCTCAAGAAGTTGAAAATAGAGCTACCCTACGACCCAGCAACTGCACTACTGGATATTTGCACCAAAGATGCAAATGTAGGGATCTGAAGGGTCACCTGCACCCCAATGTTTATAGCAACAATGTCCACAATAGGCAAACTGTGGAGAGAGCCCAGATGTCCATTGACAAATGAAATGGATAAAGAGGATGTGATGTATATATATATCACATATATGAGTATTACCTAATCATCAGAAAGAATGAATACTTACCATTTACATTGATGTGGATGGAATTGGAGGGTATTAGGCTGAGTAAAATAAGTCAATCAAAGGAAGACAATTATTATGTTGTTTTACTCATATGTGGAATATATATCAGAGTATTACTCAGCCGTCAAAAAACCGAAATCTTGCAATTTGCAATGATGTGGCTAGAACTGGAAGGTATTATACTAAGTGAAATAAGTCAATCAGAGAAAGACAATAATGACATGACCTCACTGGTATGTGGAATTTAAGAAACAAGGCAGAGGATCATAGGGGAAGAGAGGAAAAAATGAAACAAGACAAAACCAGAGAGAGAGACAAACCATAAGAGACTCTTAATCAGAGGAAACAATCTGAGGGTTGCTGGGAGGGAGGGGAGGATGGGGTAACTATGGACATTAAGGAGAGCATGTGATGTAATGAGCACTGGGTATTATATAAGACTGATGAATCACAGACCTGTACCTCTGAAATCAATAGTAAATTAGATGTTAATTAATTGAATTTCAGTTTTAAAAAAGTAAAAAGAATACAATTCAAAAAAATAAATACTATGTTTTCAAAAAATCTTTGTGATTTGAAACATCTTAAGAATTTCACAAAATTAATTCCTCATAAAGATATTTTTAAAAACATAACATTCTTTATATCTATATTTGTTACATTAGTGAATATAATATTCATTATATAACAGTCATCTGTAGATGAATATTATTTTACACATATAATTTTGTATTTAAACAAGTTATGAAAAAAGTAGAAAATTATTTTGCTCATAAACTAATGTAAGGAATTTAGGAAATTTTAATAAAGAGAAATTTAGCCTTGGTCCTTAACAAACTAAAATATTGTGCTAACATTAATTTGGCATTGTAAATTTATTTTTAAAAATATGAATTATGACAGAACTCTCTTTTTATCTTGAAATGAAAAGCTTTCCTATTAACTCATTGCTATAGTAAGAAAAGTTATTATGGAAATAAGCTTTTCAGTGTCCCTCCATAAACCCCATATTTTAATAATTTGCTTTCTATTTTAATAACTGTTTATCAGACTAGATAATCTTAAAATGTACACAGAAGAGGTGAATGATTTTTTGATCAGTTAATCTTTACTGTTTCTCAAGAGAAAGAAAAGGAAAGGAAATGGAAAGGAAAATAAAGGAGAGGAGTTGACTCCTGACAAATATGAACTTATCATTACAAAAGCTAATTATATTCTCTCTTCAAGGAGAGAGAAAAAAATTTAGATGTAGAAAATGTATTTTGTCACATGCATACACAAAAAAGAGTGACACACAACTGATTTTGAAATCTTATCACCCTTGACAATTTTATTAAGCTTATGATTAAAAGTCTACCACTTATTGAGGGTCTTGGGTGGCTCAGTCAGTTAAGCATCTGCCTTTGACTCAGGTCATGATCCCAGGGTCCTGATATTGAGCCCCACATTGGATTCTTTGTTCAATGGGAGTCTGCTTCTCCCTCTTCATCTGCCCCTTTCTCCCCATTCATGTTCTCTTTCTGTGTGTCTCAAATAAATAAAATCTTTTTAAAAGTCTAGTACTTATCCCAGACTATAGAAACAAAGAAGATTTCTCCCATGTTAAACAAAGTTATCTCTCCTTTTAAGAAATAAGACAATTTTGTGTATGTAGGGGGGGTTAGGATGGTGGAGTAGTAGGGGGACCCTAAGCTTACCTCATCCTTCAAACACAGCTAGATAAATATCAGATCATTCTGAACACCAAAAAATCAATGTACAGACTGAGAGAGTAAACTGAACATCTAGAGGGAGAAGAAAGGCCACATTGTGGAAGGTAGGAGCTGTGGGAGTTGATTTGGGGGAGAAAATAATCACAGGTGTTGCAAAGGGGAGAGAGCCCTGATCACGGAGAGAGGAGAGAGAGAGAGAGAGAGAGAGAGAGAGGAAGCAGAGTTCAGGGTTTTGCAAAGAAAAACACTTCCCCAAAACCATTCACTGAGAAAAGGAGAGGGGCTGATTATTACAAGTTATTACAAGCAGTGGAGCTCAAAGTCTGAAGTTTTAGAAATCCACATCATTGCCTGGGTCATGCCTGGTGGGCTTAGCAGTGCTCCTGTGGAGAAGGAGGGCAGAGGTCTGGAAGCAGACATGGTCTGAAGATCCTGTGGGTCACACTGGGAGAGACAGTTCCCCACCTTGCACTGCATTTGGGAGAGGTGATACAGCCTCTCAGGGGACAAAAGAGAAGGTGGCACCATTGAGCAGCCCCATTAATAGGCCTCATTAATCAGCATACCAGCAGAGGCACCTGCAGAAGGCAACTAACATGGAAATGAGCTTTTGTCTGTGCTTCCACATAAACTCCAAGACCCTCCATGGTCATACAACTGCTTTCTGGGACAAATTGGCACCAATCACAGTGTGGCAAGACCCGCCCCCAGAAGATCAGCATCGATCCACACCATGCCAGTTCTCTAAAATTTGGAGTTTTGAAACATAGTCATGCATCTGAGATAAAATTCAGGAGCATTGTGCCACTAGGCAGGCAGACAGCTCAGATACAGTGTGAAGGCAGGGTTCTGACAGAAGCTTAGGACATAAGAGGTGAGATTTTTCACTCTTCTGTGAAGGTTTACTGAAGAGTGGCAGACATGAACTCCCCACTGTGGGCACAGGAGAGCAGGGTGATGCCATTTCTTCTTTGCCCATCAGCACGGACAGACTTCAGTGAGGAACACAGCACCCCCAGGTGGCTGGAGCACCAACATGGCCCCACCTCACTGTGCCCAGCAGGTGTATCTTTCCTAGGGCAGGTCTGCCTGAGAACCAGTGCAGCTGAGCTCCCCATGCCCCAAAGAAGCAGCACAACCTCCCTACATGGACCAAGTCTACTGATCATGGAGGGCTGCAAAGCTTCAGCTCTAGGGGAAATAGGATCTAGCCTTTTCTAACAAGCAGACCAAAACACACCTAGTTAAAACTCACTACAGAAGGACAAGATCCAAACTGCAAGCAAGAAGCAACTCTGCAGAGGACTGACCTGAGGGAAAGAGCAAGCAAAACACAACAGTAGAGTACACAAAAAAATTCCTAAAGCACCAGGCCCTGGACAGTATATGACCTCTTTAATATAGCCATTATTCTCAGGAGCAGGAAACATAACAGGTTTTCCTAAAATAGAAAAGACAAAAATCTAGGCCAAATATCAAGATGGAGGAATTCATCCTAAAAGAAAGAACAAGAAGAGGTTACAGCCAGGGATCTAATCAAAACAGATCTAAGTAATGTTCTGAACCAGAATTTAAAACAACAATGATAAGGATACTAGTTGGGTTTGAGAAAAGCTTAGAAGACACAGGGAGTTCCTTCCTACAGTGATAAAAGAAAGAAAGACTAGTCAGGCTGAAACAAAAAATGTTATAACCAAGATGCAAAACTGATTGGATGAAATGACAGGGATGGATGAAGCAGAGGAATGAGTCAGTGACATATAAATTATGGAAAATAATGAAGCTGAAAAGAAGAGGGAAAGAAGAATATATTGGATCACAAATGTAGACTTAGAAAACTCAGTGCCTTATAAAGGGTAGTAACATTCATATCTTAGGAGTCCCAAAAGAAAAGAGGGAAAGGGGGCAGTTTTCTTTGAAGAAGTTATAGCTGAAAACTTCTCTGATCTGGGGAAGGAAATAGACATTTAAATCCAAAAGGCACAGAAAACTCCCATCAAAATCAACAAAAATAGTCCAACACCAAAATGTATTATAGTAAAATTTGCAAAACACACACATAAGGAAATAATCTTGAAAGCAGCAATGGGGGGAAAAGTCCTAACCTACAAGGGAAGACAAATAAGGTTTGCAGCAGATCTACTCAGAGAAACTTCAGAGGCCAGAACAGAGTGACATGATTTATTCAATGTGCTAAATGAAAAAATATGCAGCCAGGGATATTTTATCTACTAAGGCTGTCATTCAGAATACAAGGAGAGATGGAGATAGTCCCCAATAAACAAAAACTAAGGGAGTTCCTGAACACTAAACAAATGTTACAAGAAATTTTAAAGGGGACTGCTTGAGTGGGAAAGAAACGTCAAAAGCAACAAAGGCTAGAAAGGAACAGAGAAAATCTCCAGAAACACTCATTTTACAAGTAATACACTGGCACTAAATGCATATCTATTAGTAATACCTCTGAATGTAAATGGACTAAACACTACAATCAAAAGACAAAGGGTATCAGAATGAATTAAAAAAAAAATAAGACCCATTGAAATAACCTAAGCTGAAACCAAGGGTCAAATGCTCAACAGACTGAGCCACCCAAGTGCCCCCAGACAGACTTGATTTTAAACCAAAGAGTGTAGAAAGAGATGCAGAAGGGCACTATATCACAATTAAGGGGTCTATCCAACAAGAGGATCTAACAATTGTAAATATTTATGCCCCCAACTTGGGAACACCCAAATATATAAATCCCAGTTAATAACAAACATAAAGAAGTTCATTGACAAAAATACAATAAAAGTATTGGACTTTAACAACCCACTTACACCAATGGACAGATCATCTAAGTAGAAAATCAACAAGGAAACAATGGCTTTGAATGACACACTGGACCAGATGGTCTTAACAGATATATTCAGAATATTTCTTCCTAAAGCAGAATACATTCTTTTCAAGTATATATGGAAAATTCTCCAGAATAGATACAAACTGGGTCACAAATCAGGCCTCAACAAGTACAAAAAGACTGAGATTATACTGTGCATATTTCCTGACCACAATGCTATGAAAGTTGAACACAAGATAAAATTTGGAAAGACCACAAATAGGGGCCCCTGGGCAGCTCAGTGTGTTAAGCCTCTGCCTTTGGCTCAGGTCATGATTTCAGAGTCCTGGGATTGAGCCCTGCATCAGGCTTTCTGCTCAGCAGGGAACCTGCTTCCCCTCCTCTCTCTCTGCCTGCCTCTCTGCCTACTTGTGATCTCTCTCTGTCAAATAAATAAAATCTTTTTTTTAAAAAGACCATAAATAAATGGAGGTTAAAGAACATCCTAGTAAGGAACATAATGGGTTAACTAGGAAATTAAAGAAGAAATTAAAAAAATATATGGAAGCAAATGAAAATGAAAACATGACACTCCCAAACTTTTGGGATGCCACAAAGGTGGTTCTAAGAAAGAACTAAATAGCAGCACAAGCTCACACCTCAAGAAGCAAGAAAAGTCTCAAATACATAACCTAACCTTACACCTAAAGGAGCTAGAGAAGGAAAACAAATGAAACCTAAATCTAGTATAGGGGAAATAATAAAAATTAGAGCAGAAATAAATGACATAGAAACAAACAACAACAAAAAAAACAAAACCAAAACCAAACCAAAACAAAAAATCAGTAGAACAGATTAGTGAAAGTAAGACCTGGTTCTTTGAAAGACTTAACCAAATTGATAAACCCCTAGCTGGACTTATTAAAAAGAGAAGAAAAAGGACTCAAGTAAATAAAATCATGAATGACAGAGGAGAGATCACAAACAACACTACACAAATACAAACAATAATAGAATATTATGGAAAATCATGGGCCAACAAACTGGGCAATCTGGAAGTAATGGATAAATTCCTAGAAACATAAACCATCAAAACTGGAACAGGAAGAAATTGAAAATTTGAACCGGACCCTAACCAGCAAAGGAATTGAATCAGTAATCAAAGATCTCCCAATGAAAAAACATGCAGGGCCAGACAGCTCCCCAGGGGAATTCTACCAGGCATTTAAAAAAGAGTTAATGCCTATCCTTTTCAAACTTTTCCAAAAAAATACAAATAGAAGTTAGACTTCCAAACTCATTCTATGAAGCCAGCATTACCTTGATTCCAAAAGAAGAAAAAGATCGCACTAAAAAAAAATTACAGGCTGATATCCCCAACGAACAGTGATGTAAAAATTCTCAACCAGAAACTAGCAAATTGAACCCAACAGTACATTAAAAGACTTATTCACCACAATCATGTGGGATTTATTCCTGGGCTTTAGGGAAGGTTCAATATTTGAAAATCAATGTGATACACCACATTAGTAAGTGAAAGGAAAAGAACCATATGATCCTCTCAATAGAGGCAGAAAATGCAGTAAAAAAATACAGCATCCATTCTTGATAAAAACCCTCAACAAAGTAGGGATAGAGGGAACATATTTCAACATCACAAAAGCCATATATGAAATACCCACACATAATATCACCTTCTATGGGGGAAAAACCAAGAGATTTTCCGCTAAGGTCAGAAACAAGACAGGGATGTCCATTCCCACCATTGTAATTTAACACAGTACTGGAAATTCAAGTCTCATTATTCAGACAACAAAAAGAAGTAAAAGCATTCAAATTGACATGGAAGAAGACAAATATTCAGTATTTGCAGATGACATGATACTCTGTAGAAAAGCCAAAGAATCCATGAAAAAAATTACTAAAATCAATGCACAAATTCAGCAAAGTTACAGGACATAAAATCAACATACAAAAATCTGTTGCATTTCTCTACACCAATAATGAAGCAGCAGAAATTGAAATCAAGGAATTGATCCCATTTACAATTGCACCAAAAACCATAAGATATCTAGGAATAAACCTAACTAAAGAGGTAAAAGATCTGTACTCTGAAAACTATAGAACACTTATAAAAGAAATCAAGGAGGTCAGGAAGAAATGGAAAAATACTCCATGTTCATGGATTAGAAGAACAAATATTGTTAAATTTTCCATACTACCCAAAGGAATCTACAGATTTAATGGGCTCTCTATCAAAACACTGCCAGCATTTTGCACAAAGCTAGGACAGACAATCCTAAAATTTGTATGGAATCACAAAAGACCCCAAATAGTGAAAGGAGTTTTGAAGAAGAAAAATCTGAAGGTATCATAATTCCAAACTTCATGTTATATTACAAAGACACTATTAATCAAGACACTTAATCAAGACACTATTGTACTGGCACAAAAATAGACACATAGATAAATAGAACAGACTAGAAAACCCAAAAATGAACCCACAACTATATTGTCAGCTAATCTTTAACAAAACAGGGAAGAATATCCAGTGAGGAAAATCTCTTCAACAATGGGCGTTTTGAAAACTGGACAGCAGTATGCAAAGGAATGTAACTGGACCACACTTGCTTATGTGATACACAAAACTCAAAATGGATGAAAGACCTACATGTGAGACAGGAATCCATCAAAAACCTAGAGGAGAACACAAGCAGCAAACTCTTTGACCTTGGCTGTAGCAACTTCTTTTTTTTTTTTTTAATTTTTAATTTCTTTTCAGTGTAACTGTATTCATTGTTTCTGCACCACACCCAGTGCTCCATGCAATCCGTGCCCTCTCTAATACCCACCACCTGGTTCCTCCAACCTCCCACCCCCCGCCCCTTCAAAACCCTCAGATTGTTTTTCAGAGTCCATAGTCTCTCATGGTTCACCTCCCCTTCCAATTTCCCTCAACTGCCTTCTCCTCTTTAACTCCCCATGTCCTCCATGTTATTTGTTATGCTCCACAAATAAGTGAAACTATATGATAATTGACTCTCTCTGCTTGACTTATCTCACTCAGCATAGTCTCTCCCAGTCCCATCCATGTTGCTACAAAAGTTGGGTATTCATCCTTTCTGATGGAGGCATAATACTCCATAGTGTATATGGACCACATCTTCCTTATCCATTTGTCCGTTGAAGGGCATCTTGGTTCTTTCCACAGTTTGGTGACTGTGGCCATTGCTGCTATAAGCATTGGGGTACGGATGGCCCTTCTTTTCACTACATCTGTATCTTTGG
>NW_019154163.1:6519179-6525165 GCF_002288905.1 Enhydra lutris kenyoni | reverse complement strand
ATGATTGTCTGTTTTGTGTGTGTTGAGTTTGAGGAGTTCTTTAGAGATCCTGGATATCAACCTTTTGTCTGAACTGTCATTTGCAAATATCTTCTCCCATTCCGTGGGTTGCCTCTTTGTTTTGTTGACTGTTTCCTTTGCTGTGCGGAAGCTTTTGATCTTGATGAATTCCCAAAAGTTCATTTTCGCTTTTGTTTCCTTTGCCTTTGGAGACATGTCTTGAAAGAAGTTGCTGTGGCTGATATCGAAGAGGTTACTGCCTATGTTCTCCTCTAGGATTCTGACAGATTCCTGTCTCATGTTGAGGTCTTTTATCCATTTTGAGTTTATCTTTGTCTATGGTGTAAGAGAATGGTCGAGTTTCATTCTTCTACATATAGCTGTCCAGTTTTCCCAGCACCATTTATTGAAGAGATTGTCTTTTTTCCACTGTATATTTTTTCCTGTTTTGTCGAAGATTATTTGCCCATAGAGTTGAGGGTCCATACCTGGGCTCTCTATTCTGTTCCATTGGTCTATGTGTCTGTTTTTATGCCAGTACCATGCTGTCTTGGTGATCACAGCTTTGTAGTAAAGCTTGAAATCAGGTAACGTGATGCCCCCAGTTTTATTTTGGTTTTTCAACATTTCCTTAGCGATTCGGGGTCTCTTCTGTTACCATACAAATATTTGGATTATTTGCTCCCACTCTTTGAAAAATACCGGTGGAATTTTGATCGGAATGGCATTAAAAGTATAGATTGCTCTAGGCAGTATAGACATTTTAACCATGTTTATTCTTCCTATCCAAGAGCATGGAATGGTCTTCCATCTTTTTGTGTCTTCTTCAATTTCTTTCATGAGTGTTCTATAGTTCCTCGAGTACAGATCCTTTACCTCTTTGGTTAGGTTTATTCCCAGGTATCTTATGGTTCTTGGTGCTATAGTAAATGGAATTGATTCTCTAATTTCCCTTTCTGTATTTTCATTGTTAGTGTATAAGAAAGCCACTGATTTCTGTACATTGACTTTGTATCCTGCCACGTTGCTGAATTGCTGTATGAGTTCTAGTAGTTTGGGGGCTGTAGCAACTTCTTACCTGACATGTCTCTGGCAGCAAGGGAAACAAAAGCAAAAATGAACTCTTGGGACTTCATCAAGATAAAAAGCTTCTGCACAGCAAGAACAAACAAACAAAACAAAAAACAAAAAAAACCCCACAACAATCAACAAAACTAAAGAGCAGCCTACAGAATAAAAGAAGATATTTGAAAATGACATATTTGATAAAGGATTAGTATCCAAAATCTATAAAGAACTTATTTAACTCAACACCTAAAAAAAAAACAAATAATCCAGTTAAGAAATGGGCAGAAGAGATGAATAAACATTTTTTTCCAAAAAACACATATGGATAGCTAACAGACACATGAAAAGATGCTCAACATAATTCATCATCAGGAAGATATAAGTCAAAATCATTATGAGATACCACTTAACACCTGTCAGAATGGCTGAAATTAACAGCACAGGAAATGACAGATTTAGGGAGGATGTAGAGAAAGGGGAACACTCTTACATTGGTGATGGGAATGCAAACTGGTGCAGTCACTCTTAAAATCAGTATGGAGGTTTTTCAAAAATATAAAAATAGAACTAGCCTATAATCCAGCAATTGCACTACTAGATATTTACACAAAGGATACAAAAATACTGATTTGAAGGGGTGTGTGCACACTGATCTTAATAGCAGCATTACCAACAATAATCAAATTATGGAAAGAGTCCAAATGTCCATCAACCAATGAATGAAAAAAGATGTGAGATATATATAGATATAGATATATAGATAGATATAGATAGATATCCTAAAATTTGGTATATATATGCCATAAGAGACTCTTACCTATAAAGAACAAACTGAAGATTGATGGAATGGGGTGGGTGGGAGATGGGCTAAATGGGTGATGGGTATTGAAGAGGGCACTTTTTTTGATGAGTACTCTTTAAACATAATTTCTTTGGTTCTTTGAACACATTTGTGTTTTGAGATCTGCTATATCTAACATCTGCACTCCCACAGAGTCAGTTTTCATTGACAGCATTTCTTTGAGCCACACTTCCTTTGCATGTCTTGTAATTTTTTTGTTGAAAACTGCACTTTTAATCAGATCCAGAGTTAAAACAGTAGTTCATTAAATGACTGGTTTTAATGAACTACTGTTTCAGCTCTGAATCTGACTATTTCTCATCATTCAGCGGAAAGTTATAGTTGTTGATTTTTTTAAAATTTTTCTCTTTTTTTCTCCTTTAAACAAATTTATTTAAATTCCAGTTAACATACAGTGTGAGATTAGTTTCAGGTGTAGAATTTAGTGATTCAACACTTATATACAACATCCAGTGCACATCAGAACAAGTGCCCTCCTTAATCCCCATCACCTATTTAACCCATTCTTCCACCCATCTCCCCTCTGGTAATCATCAGTTTGTTCTCTATAGTTCAGAGTCTGTTTCTTGGTTTTTCTTCCTTTCCCAACCCCCACATTTGTTTGTTTTGTTTCTTAAATTCCACATGAGTGAAATCATATGGCATTTATTTTTCTCTGATTTTTGTTAAGTTCTTTTTTTAGATTGTGTATTTGTTTATTCATTCAGTGTCTTTCCTGGAGAAATTCTGTAAACCTATTTCCTCAATAGGGTGTGTGCCCTCTGATGTTCTGCTCAGTCTTCTTCTTCTATTCTTTTTCTTTTTAAAGAAAATTTATTTAAATTTTAGTTAGTTAACATAAAGTGCAATATTTATTTCAGGAGTAGAATTCAGTTATTCATAAATTACATACAACACCCAGTTTTCATCAAAACAAATGCCCTCCTTGGGGTGCCTGGGTGGCTCAATGGGTTAAGCCGCTGCCTTCCGCTCAGGTCATGATCCCAGGGTCCTGGGATTGAGTACCCCATTGTGCTCTCTGTTCAGTGGGGAGCCTGCTTCTCTCCCCCAACCCCCCACCTGCCTCTCTGCCTACTTGTGATCTCCGGCTGTCAAATAAATAAATAAAAATTTTTATAAAAAACAAACAAAAAGCCCAAATGCCCTCCTTAATCCCCATCACCCATTTAACACATCCCCCACCCATCTCTCCTCCAGCAACCTTCAGTTTTTTTCTCTATTGTTAAAAGTCCTTTTTATGGTTTACCTCTCTCTTTTTCTCCCCTATGTTCATCTCTTTTATTTCTTAAATTCCATATATAAGTGAAATTTGGTAGATTTTCAACGTGAGTTAGGAATATTTGTTAAGATTTGATGATGTGTTGTTTGAGGGGGTTACAAAGATTGGGGGAAAATTTAGAGTGAATTTTTGGATTAAGCAGTTGGGCACATAGAAATACATTTTGATGGGATGGTGAAGACTGGAAAAAGAATAAGTTTTCTTAGAGGAAATCAAGAGTTCTATTTTGGTCATGTCTTTTTTGAAATGGCTTATTATTCATTCAAAGGACAGGGTCCAATAAACTTTTGGGCCTGTGACTAGAGAAGCCTGGAGTCAAGCTTGCATTTTTAAATTTAAATTTTAATTAATTAACATGCATTTTGACATTGATTTCTGAAGTAAAATTCAGTGATTCATCACTTACATACAACACCCAGTGCTCATTGTAACAAGTGCCCTTTTTATTTTTTTAATTTTTTAAAAAGACTTTAATTACTCATTTGACAGAGAGAGAAAGCACAAGCAAGGAGAACAGCAGGCAGAGGGAGAAGGAGAAGCAGGTTTCTCGCTGAATAAGGAGCCCAGCATGGGACTCTATCCTAGGACCCTGGGATCATGACCTGAGCCGAAGGCAGACACTTAACCGACTAAGCCACCCAGGCACCCAAAAATGACCTTTTTAATACTCATCCCCATTTAGCCCATTTCCCATTATCCTCCCTCCAAAAACTCTCAGTTTGTTCTCTATTCTTAAGAGTCTCTTATAGTTCTTTCCCTATCTCCTTTCCCCCTTCCCATATGTTCATCTGTTTTCTTTCATAAATTCCACATATTCATGAGATTATATGGTATTTTTCTTTCTCTAACTTATTTCACTTAACATAATGCACTCTAGCTCCACCCATGTTGTTGCAAATGGCAAGATTTCACTTTTTTTTGGTGAGTGAGTAACATTCCAATATATATACCACATCTTTTTTATCCATTCATCAGTTGATGGACATTTGGGCTCTCTCCATAGTTTAGATATTATTAATAATGCTGCTATAAACATTGGAGTGCATGTACACCTTCAGATCATATGGTAGTTCTATTATTAACTTTTTGAGGAACCTCCATGCTGTTTTCCAGAGTGGCTGCCCCAGTTTGCATTCCCACCACCAGTGCAAGAGGGTTCTCTCTTTCCAGATTGCATTTAAAACCATCAATCTGGGAAAAATCATGCAGAAACAGAGTATAAGTTGAGAGAAAATACAAAGGTTCAGGATAGAATGCTGAATCCTTCCTACATTTAGAGCATAGGTAGGTTAGATGACTCTTGTTATTTGCACTGAGAATCACTCCTATCTTCTTTAGCCAAGGATTTCATATTTACAATGATCTTCTAGGGAGCAATTCTTCCTAATAACAAATGTGGCCCACTGAGCTGTCTCTCAGATAGGAACAGATAGGTGTTTGGTGGACGTTGTAGAGGAAGCTTAGTTATTACCATTAGGTTTTTGTAACTTTGATGAGCTCATGGATCTGTAAACCATTTACCCATCAGTTATTCAGCAAACATATAGTAGGCTCCAACACATTCCAGATCCATGGGGATGGAGATTTTTAAGACATATTTTATGTTTTCGAGGGACTAAATAGTGTTAAGTGCAAGATATTGTTGAGGTATGAGAAAGGGAGTTCCTTGGAACAAACAATCCTAAAATTTGTATGGGACCAGAAGAGACCCCAAATTGCTAAAGAAATGTTGAAAAAGTAAAACAAAACTGGGGGCATCATGTTGCCTGATTTTAAGCTTTACTACAAATCTCTGATCACCAAGCCAGCATGGTACTGGCATGAAAACAGACACATATACCAGGGGAACAGAGTAGAGAGCCCAGATAAGGACCCTTAATGCTATGGTCAAATAATCTTCGACACAGCAGGAAAAAATATACAGTAGAAAAAAGACAGTCTCTTCAATAAATGGTCCTGGGAAAATTGGATAGCTATGGGTAGAAGAATGAAAGATATGGGTAGAAGAATGAAAGATAAACTCAAAATAGATAAAAGACCTCAACGTGAGGCAGGAATCTATCAAAATCCTAGAGGAGAACATAGGCAGTAACCTCTTCAACATCGGCCACAGCAACTTCTTTCAAGACATGTCTCCAAAGGCAAAGAAAACAAAAGTGAAAATGAACTTTTGGGACTTCATCAAAATCAAAAGCTTCTGCACAGCAAAGAAAATAGTCCACAAAACAAGGAGGCAACCCACAGAATGGGAGAAGATATTTGCAAATGACAATACAGACAAAGGGCTGATATCTTAGATCTATAAAGAACTCCTCAAACTCAGCACTCAAAAAAAACAGATAATGACGTCAAAAATGGGCAGAAGACATGAACAGACACTTCTCCAGAGAAGACATACAAATGCCTAGCAGGCACATGAAAAAATGTTCATCATCATTAGCCATCAGGGAGATTCAAATCAAAACCATATTGAGATATCAACTTACACCAGTCAGAATGGCCAAAATCAACAAGACAGTAAGCAACAAGTGCTGGAAAGGCTGTGGAGAAAGGGGAACCCTCTTACACTGTTGGTGGGAATGCAAGTTGGTGCAGCCACTTTGGAAAACAGTGTGGAGATTCCTCAAGAAATTAAAAATAGAGGTTCCCGATGACCCTGCAATTGCACTACTGGGTATTTACCCCAAAGATACAGATGTAGTGAAAAGAAGGGCCATCTGTACTCCAATTTTCATAGCAGCAATGACCACAGTCACCAAACTGTGGAAAGAACCAAG
>NW_019154163.1:6446047-6519079 GCF_002288905.1 Enhydra lutris kenyoni | reverse complement strand
GGAAAACAGTGTGGAGATTCCTCAAGAAATTAAAAATAGAGGTTCCCGATGACCCTGCAATTGCACTACTGGGTATTTACCCCAAAGATACAGATGTAGTGAAAAGAAGGGCCATCTGTACTCCAATGTTCATAGCAGCAATGGCCACAGTGGCCAAACTGTGGAAAAAACCAAGATGCCCTTCAACAGATGAATAGATAAGGAAGATGTGGTCCATATATACAATGGAGTATTATGCCTCCTTCAGAAAGGATGAATACCCAACTTTTGTAGCAACATGGACAGTACTGGAGGAGATTATGCTGAGTGGAACAAGTCAAGCAGAGAGAGTCAATTATCATATGGTTTCACTTACTTGTAAAGCATAAAGAATAACACAGAGGACATTGAGAGAAGGAGAGGAGAAGTGAGTTGGGGGAATAGGAGAGGGAGAGGAACCATGAGAGACTGTGGACTCTGAGAAAGAAACTGAAGGTTTTGGAAGGTAAAGGGGTGGGGGTTGGGGTGAGCCTGGTGGTGGGTATTATGGAGGGCACATATTGCATGGAACACTGGGTGTGGTGCATAAACAATGAATCTTGGAACACTGAAAAAAAATACAAAAAAAAGGGAGTTCTCAATCATGTCTGTGGGATTCTGGCAATAAATCATAAAGAAGATGATATTTGTGCACAGTAGGAGATTTTGCAGGGTAGTGCTTCATTTAGAATGTAAATTAGTTTTTGCAATGATTTTCAGTAGTAATTATCTATTGATTTAAATGTGCAAAAGAAATACAGATAAATATATAAATAAATACAAACAGATGAACATGCACACATACACATAGACATATATACCATAATGAACTCACAATTTCTCAAACATTATTATTGTGGCTGGAGAAATGTACACATCCCTGATGATCAATCTCATTTATATTGAAGAACTCAAAATCTCAGGTGGGAAAATAGCACTGCCTAGTAAACTTAACATGTTGTCCCACTCTGCTTTCTTTGCTACTTGTTAAACTTCTTTTCCTTCACTAAACCTCGACTATCCCCCCCAATCCCCTCTCATACAGCAAGCTCATTACTGTCTCATTTGTCATTTAGAAAATATTTACAATTAAAAGGAAATTTCCTTGTCTTCCCTCCACCAAGATGATCAACTTACTGATATCTTTACCTATACATTTTGCCTTCCTTTCTTTTATAGTGGATGACATGTCCCTGTTTCTATTGAAAGCTGGTGCCTGTACTTTTGCTAGGGATATGGCTCCTTCTTCTTCTTTTTTAAATATTATTTTTCAATATCTGTATAATAGGTTATACTATGGATAATATAAAATTGATTCAATTCTCTAACAATAAATTATTTCCAAACTTTACCATTATAAACAGCACAGAAATAGATATTCTTACATTTATTCCTGTGTACTGGTACTTTTACATGATATGTTTCCAAATGTAGGACTCATGGTTTGAAAAACATGTGTATTTTCAATTTTAATAGACATTTGCATATCACTTTCCCAACCAGTTGGTTTTGGCTATTCTAAGACCTATACCTTCCCGTTTGAATTTTAGAATAAGCTTGTCTATGTCTATAAAAAACTTGCTAAAATTTTTATAGGAATCACATTAATGTATAGATCGATTTGAGCAAAATTGGCATGTTTAGTATAATGAGTCTTACAATCCATCAACATGATATGTCACTACATTTGTCTTCTTTGATTTCTGTCATCAACATTGTATAGTCAGTAACAAAGTCCTGTACTCTGGGATGAGTAGATATATACCTAAGTGTTTTGTGGGTTTTTTAAATAGTGATTTTATATACTATTGTATTATTAATTTCAATAGCTACATGTTTATTGGTAGTATATAGAAATGCAGTAGATTTTTATATGTTTGGGTTATGACATTGCTGTGACATTGCTGAACTCAATAATTAGCTTTAGGAAATTATTTTGATAGATTCTTTGAGATTTTCTTTGTAGGGGACCCTGATATTTGCAAATAAAGACTTATCTTTTCATTCTAATATGTATTTTTGTTATTTCTTTTTCTGTATTATAATGAGTAAGAGTGGCAAGAGTGGACATCATTTTCTTGTTCCCAGTCATAGGAGAAAATAGTCAGTCTTTCCCCATTAAGTATGTTAACTGTAGACATTTTGCAGGTGTTCTTTAGGAAATTGATGAAATTCTCCACTATTCCTAGTCTTCTGGGAGTTGTTATCATAAAACTGTGTTGGATTTTATCAAATACTTTCCCTGGGGGCACCTGGGTGGCTCAGTGGGTTAAAAAACCTCTGCCTTCAGTTCAGGTCATGATCCCAGAGTCCTGGGATCAAGCCCCGCATCGGGCTCTCTGCTCCGCAGGGAGCCTGCTTCCTCCTCTCTCTCTCTCTGCCTACTTGTGATCTCTGTCTGTCAGATAAATAAATAAAATCTTTAAAAAAATACTTTCCCTGCATCAGTTATTCTGATCATATGACATTTATCCTTTAGTCAGTTGATGTGGTGGATTACACTGATTTTCAAATGTTGAATTAGTTTTATATACCTGGAAAAGTCCCACTTGATTACAGTGTAAAATCGTTTTTATACTTTGCTAAATTTTATTACCTAGTAATTTTGCTGAATATTTTTCCACCTAAATTTGGGAGAGATCTTGGTTTACAGTTTTATTGTCTTTGGTTTTGGCATCAAGGCCTCAAAAAAAGAAAAATGATCTGGGAACTGTTTTCTCCTATCCTATTTTCTGAAAGAGATGCAAATTTTGTGTTAATTCTTTGAAAGTTCACTGAAATTCTCCAGTGAAGCTATCTAGATGTGAAGTTTTCTTTTGGAGAATTCTTTAATTACAAATACAATTAAATTAACAGTTTTAAGATTATTACACTTATTTTATCTCAGTTGAGATATAGAATTTTTTTGTTTTTTGAGGTATTGGTACGTTTTTATAAGTTGTCAGATTTATTAGTGTAAATTTGTTCATAGTTTTCTCTTATATTTTAACAGTTGCAGGATCTTTAGTGATATCCTTAGTTTCATTTCTGATATTGGTGGTTTGTGTCTTCTTTTTTTAATCTTTGCCAACCTTGATAGATGTTTCTCAGATTTGTTGATTTATTTTAAAGAAACAGCTTTATTGATTTTTCAATTGTTTTTAATTTAATAGATTTCTGTTTTTGTTTTTATTATTGCTAACTTCCACTTGTTTTAGATTCATTTTACTTTTTTAAAGGTTTTATTTATTTATGTGAGAGAGAGAGAGTGAGAGAGTGATTGAGAGAGACAAGAAGGGGGGAGCTACAGAGGAGAGGGAGAATCAGGCTCCCAGCTGAGTAGGGAGCCAGGCACCCCTCATTTTACTTTTCTAATTTCTTGAGGCAGAAATTTTGATAATTGACTTGAGATCTTTTCTATTTTCTGATGTAAACATGCAGTGCTACAAATTCCTAAGTACTACTTTAGCTGCATCCCACAAAATTTTAACACACACACACACACACACACACACACACACACACACACACATACACACTTCATTTTTATTCATAGATTCTTTCAAGGTGTGCATTTTTTTTCTTTTTTAAATTACCAAGGGTTGGAAGATTTTCATTTTTTTCTATTATTGTTTTGTGCAAAGATACGGAGAAATGGGAACCCTCTTGCACTGTTGGTGGGAATGCATATTGGTGCAGCCACTCTGGAAAACAGCATGAAGTTCCTCAAAAAGTTAAAAACAGATTTACCAGCAATTGCATTAGTAGGTATTTGCCAAAAGAATGCAGAATTACTGATTCAAAGGGATACATGAACACCAATGTCTACAGCAGCATTATCTACAATAGCCAAATTGTGACAAAAGTCCAAATATCCATCAAGTGATGAGTGGATAAAGATTTGAGATAGGGTGCCTGGGTGGCTCACTTGGTTAAATGACTGCCTTCAGCTCAGGTCATGGTCCTGGAATCCCAGGATCAAGTCCTGGATCTAGCTCCCCGCTTAGCGGGGAGTATGCTTCTTCCTCTGGCCCCCCCCCCCATGCTCTCTCTCTCATTCACTCTCTTTCAAATAAATAAATAAAATCTTTAAAAAATAAAATAAAAAGATTTGAGATACATAGATACATATATATTACTGAGTCATAAAAATTATATTTTATATATGTGTGTATATATACATACATATATATTACTGAGTCATAAAAAAGAGTGAAATCTTGCCATTTGCAAGAATGTGGATGGAGCTAGAGAGTATTAAGCCAAGTGAAATAAGTCAGTCAGAGAAAGACAAATACCATATGATTTCATTCATATGTGGAATTTAAGAAACAAAACAGATGATCATAGAGGAGAAAAGGAGAGAGCGAGGCAAACCAAGAAACAGAGTCTTAACCATAGAGTACAAACCAATGGTTACCAGAGGGGAGGTGGGGTTATGGGTTAAATAAGTGATGGGGATTAAGGAGTTCACTTGTGATGAGCACTGAGTGTTGTATGTAAGTGTTGAATCCCTAAATTCTACACCTGAAACTAATATTATACTGTATGTTAACTAACTGGAATTTAAATTTAAAACTTTAAAAAAATGTATTACTGTTTTCTTGCTTTATCCCATTATTGGAAAAAGTACAGCATGATATTAAATCTTTTAAATTTGTTTAACTTTTTTTTATTACTAAAATAATGGTCTGTTCTGGTGAATCTTCCATGAACACTTAAAAAGAATGTGTATTCTACTGTTGTTGGCTGGAGTGCTCTGTAATTGTCAATTAAATCTTGTTGGCTGATGGTATTGTTGAATTCTATATCTTTGCTTATTTTGTTCAGTTATTCCATCAATTTTTGAGAGAACAGTGTCAAAGTGTTCAATTATAATTATGGATTTTTCTATTTCTGTATATAGTTCTATTAGTTTTTACTTCACATAATTTGCTACTGTTGTTTGCTGCATCAGTATTTAGGATTCCTATGTCCTCTCAGTTGACTGACCCTATTACCAATGCCCTTGGTAATTTTGCCCTGATATCTACTTTATCTCATATTGATATTGGCACTCTGCTTTTGATCAGTGTTTGCATGGTATACTTTTTTTTACATGTGTATATTTCAGTCTGCCTATATAATTATATTGAAAGTGAATTTCTTATAGACTGCATATATTTGAGTCATGTATTTTTATTCACTGTGCCAGTCTATATCCTTTAATTGGCCTATTTAGACTATTTTATTTTTTGTGAGGGGCAAAAATTAATTTTCTCACAGTTATAGAAACCAAAAGTCCTAGATCAACATGTTGGCAGAGTTGATTTCTTCTGAGACCTCTCTCCTTGGCTTTCAGATGTCCATTTTCTATGTCCTTACATGGCTACTTTTTTTTGTGCACATACCCCTGGTGTTTACCTATGTGATCAAATTTTTCTTTTTATAAGAACACCAGCTATATTGGATTAGCACCCACTCTGAAGTCCTCATATAAAACTAATTATGACTTTGAAAGTCGTATCTCCAAATAATGTCACATCCTCTTTTTTAATATTGAGGAAAAATTGATATATAACATTATGAAAGTTCAAGGTGTGCATTATAACTCAACATCTGTACTCATTACAAAATAATCACCTCCAAAAGTCTATTTACCATCCATCACCATATACTTGACCCCTTCACCCATTTCCCCCCCTGCCCCAATCCCCTTCCCTTCTGGTAGCCACCAATCTGTTCTCTGTGTTTATGTATCTGTTTTTGTTTTGTTTATCTGTTTAGTTTTGTTAGTTTTTTGATTCCACATGTGAGGGAAGTCATACTGTTTTTTCTTTCTCCTTTGTGACTAGTTTCACCTAACATAATACCCTCAAGTTCCATCCATGTTGTCAGAAATGGCAAGATTTCATTCTTTATTATGGCCAAGTAGTAGTATTTCTGTGTGTGTGTGTGTGTGTGTGTGTGTGTGTGTGTGTGTGTGTGTGTGGTGTATACATACCATATTTTCTTTATCCACTTATCCATTGATAGAGATTTAGGTTGTTTTCATATCTTTGCCATTATAAATGATGTTGCTATGAACAACACCAGGGTACATATACCTTTTCAAATTAGAGTCTTTCTATGTTTCAGATAAATATTCAGAAGTGGAATAACTGAATCACATGGTGGTTCTATTCTTAACTTTCTGAAAAATTGCATACCGTTTTCCACTGTGGCTGTACCAATTTACATTTCTACCAACAATGTATGAAAATTAATTTTTTCTCCACACCATCTCCAAAACTTTTTATTTTTGTCTTCTTGATGATAATCAATCTAACCAGTGTGAGGTGATATCTCATTGTGGTTTTGATTTGCATTTCCCTAATAATAAATAATGTTGACTATCTTTTCATCTGCCTATTGACTATCCGTATGTTTTCTTTGCTTATTGTTTATTCAAATGCTTATTCAAATCATCTTCCCAGGACTTAATCAGGTTGTTTGTTGTTGGTTTTTGGTGTTGAGTTGTATAAGTTTTTAATATATTTTTTTAATACTAACCCCCTCTTGGATATGTGATTTGCAAAAATCTCCCATTTAGTAGATTTTTTTTCTTTTGATGAAGAAGTTTCCTTTACTGTGCAAAAAATTTTTGGTTTGATATAATCCCATTTGTTTATTTTTGTTTTTCTTTCCCTTGCCCTTGGAGTTAGAGCTACAAAAACATTACTAAGGCTAAAGTTAAGGAGATTGTCACCTATGTTTTTTCTAGGAATTTTATGGTTTCAGGTCTTACATTCAAGTCTTTAATCCATTTTAAGTTAATTTTTGTGTAATGTGTAAGATAGTAGTCTAGTTTCATTGTTTTGTATGTAGCTGTACAGTTTTTCCAACACTCTTTATTTATTTGAGTATAGTTGAGACACAATGTTACATTAATTTCAGGTGTACAACATAGTCACTCAACTTCTGTATACATCATTCTATGCTCACCAAAAGTGTAGCTACTGTCACTATACATTACTATTACAATATCAATATTTTCTATGCTGTGCCTATTTCCATGACTTATTCCATAAGTGGAAGCTGTATTCCCCACCCCACTTCACCAGTTTTTCCCATCTCCCCACTCCCTTGCCTTCTGGCAACCATCAGTTTGTCTTCTGTATTTGTAGGTCAAATTCTGCTTTTTTGCTTGATTATTCATTTGTTGTGTTTTAGATTTCACATATAAGTGAAATCATATGGTATTTGTCTTTCTTAATCTGACTTATTTCACTTAGTATAGTACTCTCTAGGTGCATTCCTGTTGTCACAAATAGCAAGATCTCATCCTTCTTTATGGCTGTATAATGTGACTAAATATATAGTAACATTTTCCTTATCCATTCATCCATCAGTGGACACTTAATTGTTTCCATATTTTGGCTATTGTAAATAATGCCGCAATAAACATGAAAGTGAAAATATCTTTTCAAATTAGTATTTCCTTTACTTTAGGATCATATGATATTGGATCATATGACATTTCCACTTGCAATTTTTCTGAGGAATCTTCATACCTTTTTTCACAGTGGCTGCACCATTTATATTCCTACCAACATTACACAAGGGTTTCTTTTTCTCCACATCTTTGCTAACACTTGGTATTTCTTGTCTTTTTTTATTCTGACCATTCTGAAAAATGTGATGTGATATTTCATTGTTGTTTTGATTAACATTTCCTGACAATTAGTGATTCTGAGCATCTTCTCATGTCTGTTGGTCATGTGTTAAGTCTTCTTTGGAAAAAATGTCTAGTTTCTTTGCCCATTTTGTAATTGGTTCACTTTTTCTTTGCTGTTGAGATACATAGTTTTTATATAATTTGTATATTTATCCTTTATTTGATATATAATTTGCAAATATTTTTTCCCATTCCATGTGTTGAGTTTTTGTTTTGTTGATAGCTTCCTTGACTGTACAAAAGCTTTTTATTTTGGGTAGTTTCAATTATTTATTTCTGCTTTCATTTTTCTTGTGTGAGGAGACATATCTAGAAAATTTTGCTACAACAAATGTCAAAGAAATTAGTCTGTTTTCTTCCAGAAGTTTCATATATTTTAAATCTTTGATGTCAAATTCCACATCTTTTCATTTTATGCATCCCATAATTAATTATTGTAATTTTAGTTAATTTTACTACTTTTGCTTTTAGCCTGCTTACTTGCTTTATAAGTGATTGATCCACTACCTTTACTAAAGGCATACCTCAGAGACATTGTGAGTTCAGTTAATACTTGGTTGCAAGTTTGCAATAAAATAAATGTTGCAATAAAATGAGTCAAACAATTCTTTCAAGTGCATATAAAAGTTATGTTAACACTGTACTGTAGTCTATTAAGTGTTCAATATCACTGTGTCTAAAAAAACAATGAGCACACGTTAATTGAAAATACTTTACTCCTAAAAATATTGTCATCTGAGCTTTTGACAAATCATAATCTTTTTGCTGGTGGAGGATCTTGTGTCAGTGTTGATGGGTGCTGACTGATCAGAGTCATGGTTGCTGAAGGCTGGAGTATCTGTGACAATTTCTTTAAATAAGACAACAGGGAAGATTACCACATCTGTTGGTTCTTCCTTTCACAAAGGATTTCTCTGTAGCACATGATGTTGTTTGATAGCATTTGACCCACTGTAGAACTTCTTTCAAAATTAGAGTCAATCCTTTCAAAACCTAGTGTCGATTTATGCACTGTTTATTTGATTTTCTAAATCTTTGTTATCATTGCAACAATCTTTTAAGAATCTTCATTAGGTATCGATTTTATCTTAAGGAATCACTTTGTGTTTAATTCATATAGCAACACCTTATCCATTAATGATTTATTATGCAATTGCAGCAATTCAGTCACAACCTGTCTCCACCTCTAATTCTAGCTCTCTTCCTATTTCCACCACAACTTATTTCCTCCACTGAAGTCTTGAAACCCACAAAGGCATTCATGAATCTTAGAACCAACTACTTTCAGACTTCTGTTAATATTAATATTTTGACCTCTTCCATGATGTTCTTAATGAATCTAGTATGGTAAATCCTTTCTAGAAGGATTTCAATTTACTCTGCCTAAATCCAAAAGAAAAAATTACTATCTATGGCCTTTATAGCCTTAAAAAAGGTATTTCTTAAATAATGAGATTTGAAATTCAAAATTATTTCTTGTTCTGTGGATTGCAGAACAGATTTTGGGTTAGTGGGAATGAGAAAAACATTAATCTCATTGTATAAATTGATCAGAGCACTTGGGTGACCAGGTGGATTGTCAGAGAAGAATAATACATTTATCTTTAAAATTTTTGAATTTTCATTTTCATTTTTAAATTTGAGTTTGTAATATACAGTGTTACATTAGTTTCAGGTGTAAAATATAATGATTAAATGATTCCATACATTACTCAGTGCTCATCATGATGTGTACTCTTAATCCCATTCACCTATTTCACTCATCCTAACACTCACCTCCCATCTACCAACCACTAATTTGTTCCATATATTTAAGAGTCTGGTCTTTTGCTTGCTTCTTTTTTCTTTGTTCTTTTGTTTTACTTCTTAAATTCCACACAGGAGTGCATTCATATAGTATTTGTTTTCCTCTGACTAATATATTTCACTTAGTATAATACTCTCTAGCTCTATCCATGTCGTTGTAAATGGTAAGATTTCATTATTTTTGATGGCTGAGTAATATTTCATTATACACATATAGACCACTTTTTTATCCATTCATCAGTTGATGGACATTTAGGTTCTTTCCATAAATTGCTATTGTTGATAATGCTGCTATAAACATTGGGGTGCATATATACCTTTGAATCAGTAATTTTGTGTCCTTTGGGTAAATACCTAGTAGTATAATTGCTTGGTTGTAGGGTAGTTCTACTTTTATCTTTTTGAGGAACCTCCGTACAGTTTTCCAGAATGACTGCACCTGTCTGCATTCCCCCCAACAGTGTGAGAGGGTTCCCCTTTCTCTGCATCCTTGGTAATATTTGTTGTTTCCTGTGTTGTTAGTTTTAGCTATTCTGACTGGTGTGAAATGATATCTCATTGCAGTTTTGATTTGTCTTTTCCTGATGATGAGTGATGTTGAAGTTCTTTTCACATTGTCTGTTAGCTATCTGGTTGTCTTCTTTGGAAAAATGTCTATTGATGTCTTCTGCCTACTTTATAACTGGATTATTTGTTTTTTCAGTGTTGAGTTTTATAAGTTCTTTATATACTTTGGATACTAACCCTTTGTCAGATATGTTATTTGCAAAATACTTTCTCCCATTTCATAGGTTGTCTTTTAGTTTAGTTCATTGTTTCCTTTGCTGTTCAGAGGTTTCTTATTTTGATCAAGTCCCAGTAGTTTATTTTTACTATTGTTTCCCTAGCCTCAAAAGGCATATCTAGTAAGAAGTTGCTACATTTGATCTCAAAGAAGTTACTACCTGTGCTTTCCTCTGGGATCTTGATGATTTCCTGTCTCACATTTAGGTGTTTAATCCATTTTGAATTTATCTTTGTGTGTAGCGTAAGAAAGTGGTCCAGTTCATTCTTCTGCAAGTTGCTGTCCAGTTTTCTAAACACCCTTTGTTGAAGAGACTTTTTTCCATTAAATAATCTTTGCTACTTTCTCAAAGATCAATTGACCGTATAGTTGTGGGTTCATTTCAGAGTTTTCTATTCTGTTCCATTGACCTATGTGTCTGTTTTTGTGCCAGTACCATACTGTCTTGATCACTACAACTTTGTAATATAACTTGGAGTGTGGAATTGTGATGCCTCCCACTTTGCTTTTCTTTTTCAAGATTCCTTTAGCTATTCTTGGTCTTTCATGGTCCCACACAAATTTTAGGATTGTTTTTATCATGAACTGTTGTTGTACCTTGTCAAATGCTATTTTTCCATCTATTGAGAGGATCATATAGTTCCTGTCTTTTCTTTTATTACTGTGTTGTATCACATTGATTGTTCTGTGAATATTGAACCACCTTTGCAACCCAGGGATGAATCCTACGTGACTGGGGTGAATGATTCTTTTAATATACTGTTAGATTTCGTTTGCCAGTATTTAATTGAGAATTTTTGCATCCATGTTCATTAAGGATATTGCTCTTTTTAGTGGAGTCTTTATCTAGTTTTGGTATCAGAATAATGCTGGTCTCACAAAATGGAGTTGGCAGTTTTCCTTCCATTTCTATTTTTTGGAATACTTTGAGAAGAATAGGTATTAACTCTTCTTTAAATGTTTGATAGAATTCCCCTAGGAGGCCATCTTGCCTAAGACATTTGATTTTGGGGGGGGGATTTTTGATTACTGATTCAATTCCTTTATTGATTATTGGTCTCTTCAAGTTTCCTATTTCTTTCTGTTTCACTTTGGCATTTTATGTTTTGGGACTATATCCACTTTTTTCAGGTTATCCAAATTTTTGGCATACAATTTCCCATAATATTCTCTTATAATTGTTTGTATTTCTGTGGTGTTTATTTCTCCACTCTTATTTGTGATTTTCTTTATTTGGGTCCTTTGTTTTTTCTTTTTGTCAATTTTAATAATTTGGTCTATTTTAATAATTTTCTCAAAGACCATCTGCTGTTTCATTGATCTGTTCTATGTTTCTATATCATTTATTTCAGCTCTAATCCTTATTATTGCTCTACCTCTGCAGGCTGTAGGCTTCATTTGTTGTTCTTTTCCTAGCTTCTTTAGGTGTGAGTTTAGGTTGTGTATTTGAGACTTTTCTTGCTCTTGAAATAGGCCTATCTTATTGTATACTTCCCTTTTAGAACCACTTTGCTATATTTCAAAGGTTTTGGACTGTCATGTTTTCATTTTCATTGGTTTTCATGTATTTTTCATTTGTTCTTTTATTTTCTGGTTCACCCATTCATTCCTTAGTAGGTTGTTTTTTACCCTCCATGTATTTGTGATTTTTCCAAATTTTCTTTTGTGGTTGAATTCAAATTTCATAGCACTGAGGTCTGAAAATATGCATAGTATAATCTCAGTTTTTTTCTACTTGTTGAGGCCTGATTTATGACCCAGTATGTGAGAATTATGGAGAATGTCTCATGTACACTTGAAAAGAATGTGTATTCTTCTGCTTCAGAATGAAATTTTCTAAATATATCTGTTGAGTCCATCTGGTCCAGTGTGTCTTCAAAGTCATTGTTTCCTTATTGATTTTTCTGCTTAGATGACCTGTCCATTGCTATAAGTGTGGTGTTTAAGTTCCCTGCTATTATTGTATTCTTATCAATGAGTTCCTTTTATGTTTGTTACTATTTTTTTTTATATCTGGGTACTCCCATGTTGGTGTCAGAAGTATTTACAATTGTTAGATCTTGTTGGATAGTACCTTTAATTCTGATATTCTATATCTTCTTCATCATTTGTTACACTTTTTGGTTTGAAATCTAGTTTGTGTGGGAGACATGTAGGGGATAAGCTGAAGGATGATGGATATTAAGGAGGGCACTTGTTATGGTGAGCACTGGGTGTGGTATGTAAGTGATGAATCACTAAATTCTATTCTAGAAACCAATATTGAACTGTGTGTTGACTAGCTGGAATTTAAAGAAAAATTTGGGAAAAAATAAAATCTAGATTGTGTGATATAAATATTGCTACTCTGGCTTTTTGTTTGATGTCCATTTGCATGATAAATCTTTCTTTATTCCTTCACTTTCAATCATGGGTGTCTTTAGTATAAAATGAGTCTCTTGTAGGCAGCATATGGATAGGTTGTATTTTAAAAAAACAAGATATGAACTAAGAAAAGTTTTCAATTTGTTCACTATTAAGTGTGATGTTAGCTGTGGATATTTTAAATATATGGCCTGATTAAGTTAAAACATTTTCCTTCTAAATCTAACTTGTTGAGAGTTATGAATCATCATGAATGGATGTTGTACATTTTCAAATGTTTTTTCTGTATCTATTGAAAAGATCATATGGGTTTTTTTCCCCTTTGTTTTGTTAATGTGTTGTGTCACATTGCTAGAGTCATTATATGGTGAAGGAAACAATCAGGAAATCAAAAAGGCAACCTAATGAAGTGGGGAAGGTATTTGCAAATGACGTATCCAATAAAGGATTATATCCAAAATATATAGAGAACATATAATTCAACTCCAAAAACACAAATACTCTGATTAAAACATGGAAAGAGAACATGAATAAACATTTTCCCCAAGAAAACATATAGGTGGCCAACAGATATGTGAGAAGATGCACAACATCACTAATCATCAGACAAATGTAAATCAAAACCACAATGAGATATCAATGCACATCTTTCAGAATGTCTAAAATCAAGAAGAAGAAAAGAAATAACTCTTGTTAAGGATGTGAATAAGAAAAGAACCCTTGTACACAGTTGGTGGAAATGGAAGCTGGTGCAGCCATTGTAGAAAACATTATGGAGCTTCCATAAAGAATGAAAAATAGAATTAGCATATGATCCACCAATTTTACTAAAAGACTTCACGAAACTAATGAGCCCTGCAAGAAATATTAAAGGGGACTCTGTGAGTGGAAAGCAAAGACCAAAAATGACAATGATATTCTGATCCTACCTCTTAGAAAAGCTTTAGTTGAATCCCAGAAATTTTGGACAATTGTTTTAACTTTTATTTGTTTCCATGTATTTCTTGATTTCTTCTTTTTTTTTAAATTTTATTTTTTTTTAGCATAACAGTACTCCTTGTTTTTGCACCACACCCAGTGCTCCATGCAATCCGTGCCCTCTCCAATACCCAACACCTGGTTCCCCAACCTCCCACCCCCTGCCTCTTCAAAACCCTCAGGTTGTTTTGCAGAGTCCATAGTCTCTCATGGTTCACCTCCCCTTCCAATTTCCCCCAACTCCCTTCTCCTCTCTAATTCCCCTTGTCCTCCATGCTATTTGTTATGCTCCACAAATAAGTGAAACCATATGATAATTGACTCTCTCTGCTTGACTTAGTTCACTCAGCATAATCTCTTCCAGTCCCGTCCATGTTGCTACAAAAGTTGGGTATTCATCCTTTCTGATGGAGGCATAATACTCCATAGTGTATATGGACCACATCTTCCTTATCCATTTGTCCGTTGAAGGGCATCTTGGTTCTTTCCACAGTTTGGCGACCGTGGCCATTGCTGCTATAAACATTGGGGTACAGATGGCCCTTCTTTTCACTACATCTGTATCTTTGGGGTAAATACCCAGTAGTGCAATTGCAGGGTCATAGGAAGTTCTATTTTTAAATTCTTGAGGAATCTCCACACTGTTCTCCAAAGTGGCTGCACCAACATAGATTGCCACCAACAGTGTAAGAGGGTTCCCCTTTCTCCACATCCCCTCCAACACATGTTGTTTCCTGTCTTGCTAATTTTGGCCATTCTAACTGGTGTAAGGTGGTATCTCAATGTGGTTTTAATTCGAATCTCCCTGATGGCTAGTGATGATGAACATTCTTTCATGTGTCTGAGAGCCATTTGTATGTCTTCATTGGAGAAGTGCCTGTTCATATCTTCTGCCCATTTTTTCATATGATTGTCTGTTTTGTGTGTGTTGAGTTTGAGGAGTTCTTTAGAGATCCTGGATATCAACCTTTTGTCTGAACTGTCATTTGCAAATATCTTCTCCCATTCCGTGGGTTGCCTCTTTGTTTTGTTGACTGTTTCCTTTGCTGTGCAGAAGCTTTTGAATTTGATGAAGTCCCAAAAGTTTATTTTCGCTTTTGTTTCCTTTGCCTTTGGAGACATGTCTTGAAAGAAGTTGCTGTGGCTGATATCGAAGAGATTACTGCCTATGTTCTCCTCTAGGATTCTGATGGATTCTTGTCTCACGTTGAGGTCTTTTATCCATTTTGAGTTTATTTTTGTGTACTGTGTAAGAGAATGGTCGAGTTTCATTCTTCTATATATAGCTGTCCAGTTTTCCCAGCACCATTTATTGAAGAGACTGTCCTTTTTCCACTGAATATTTTTTCCTGTTTTGTCAAAGATTATTTGACCATAGAGTTGAGGGTCCATATCTGGTCTCTCTACTCTGTTCCACTGGTCTATGTGTCTGTTTTTATGCCAGTACCATGCTGTCTTGGTGATCACAGCTTTGTAGTAAAGCTTGAAATCAGGTAACGTGATGCCCCCGGTTTTATTTTTGTTTTTCAACATTTCCTTAGCGATTCGGGGTCTCCTCTGGTTCCATACAAATTTTAGGATTATTTGCTCCAGCAATTTGAAAAATACCGGTGGACTTTTGATCGGAATGGCATTAAAAGTATAGATTGCTCTAGGCAGTATAGACATTTTAACCATGTTTATTCTTCCGATCCAAGAGCATGGAATGGTCTTCCATCTTTTTGTGTCTTCTTCAATTTCTTTCATGAGTGTCCTGCAGTTCCTCGAGCACAGATCCTTTACCTCTTTGGTTAGGTTTATTCCCAGGTATCTTATGGTTCTTGGTGCTATAGTAAATGGAATCGATTCTCTAATTTCCCTTTCTGTATTTTCATTGTTAGTGTATAAGAAAGCCACTGATTTCTGTACATTGACTTTGTATCCTGCCACATTACTGAATTGCTGTATGAGTTCTAGTAGTTTGGGGGTGAAGTCTTTTGGGTTTTCCATATAAAGAATCATGTCATCTGTGAAGAGAAAGAGTTTGACGTCTTCATTGCCAATTTGGATACCTTTTATTTCTCTTTGTTGTCTGATTGCTGTTGCTAGGACTTCTAATAATATATTGAACAAGAGTATTGAGAGTGGGCATCCTTGTCGTGTTCCTGATCTCAGCGGGAAGGCTGCGAGCTTTTTCCCACTGAGGATGATATTTGCTGTGGGTCTTTCATAGGTAGATTTTATGAGGTTCATGAATGTTCCCTCTATCCCGATACTTTGAAGCGTTTTAATCAGGAACGGATGCTGGATTTTGTCAAATGCTTTTTCTGCATCCATTGAGAGGACCATGTGGTTCTTCTCTCTTTTCTTATTAATTTGTTCTATCACATTGGCAGATTTGTGAATATTGAACCATCCTTGTAGCCCAGGAATGAATTCCACCTGCTCATGGTGGATAATCTTTTTAATGTGCTGTTGGATCCTGTTTGCTAGGATCTTGTTGAGAATCTTAGCATCCATATTCATCAGTGATATTGGTCTGTAATTCTCCCTTTTGGTAGGGTCTTTGCCTGGTTTGGGGATCAGGGTAATGCTGGCTTCATAAAAACAGTCTGGAATTTTTCCTTCTGCTTCAATTTTTTGAAACAGCTTCAGGAGAATAGGTGTTATTTCTTCTTTGAAAGTTTGGTAGAATTCCCCAGGGAATCCATCAGATCCTGGGCTCTTGTTTTTTGGGAGGTTTTTGATCACTGCATCAATCTCGTTACTAGATATCGGTCTATTCAGGTTGTCAATTTCTTCCTGGTTTTATTTTGGGAGTTTATAGTTTTCCAGGAATGCATCCATTTCAACTAGGTTGCTTAGCTTATTGGCATATAACTGTTGATAATAACTTCTGATGATTGTTTCTACTTCCTTGGTGTTAGTTGTGATCTCTCCCTTTTCATTCATAATTTTATTAATTTGGGCTTTCTCTCTTTTCTTTTGGATTAGTGTGGCCAATGCTTTATCAATCTTATTGATTCTTTCAAAAAACCAGCCTCTAGTTTCATTGATACGTTCTACTGTATCTCTGGTTTCTACCTCATTGATCTCAGCTCTAATCTTGATTATTTTCCTTCTTATGTGTGGAATTGGTTTGATTTGTTGCTGATTCTCCAGTTCTTTAAGGTGTAGAGACAGGTGCTGTGTTCTGGATTTTTCAATTTTTTTGAGGGAGGCTTGGGTGGCTATGTATTTCTCCCTTAGGACCGCCTTTGCTGTATCCCATATGTTTTGGACCGAAGTGTCTTCATTCTCATTGGTTTCTATGAATTGTTTCAGTTCTTCTTTGATCTCCTGGTTGATCCAAGCATTCTTAAGCAAGATGGTCTTTAGCTTCCAGGTGTTTGAGTTCCTTCAGAACTTTTCCTTGTGATTGAGCTCCAGTTTCAAAGCATTGTGATCTGAGAATAAGCAGGGAATGATCTCAGTCTTTTGGTATCGGTTGAGTCCTGATTTGTGACCCAGTATGTGGTCTATTCTTGAGAAGGTTCCATGTGCACTTGAGAAGAATGAGTATTCTGTTGTTTTAGGGTGGAATGTTCTGTATATATCTATGAGGTCCATCTGGTCTAATGTGTCATTCAATGCTCTTGTTTCTTTATTGATTTTCTGCTTCAATGATCTGTCTATTTCTGAGAGAGGTGTGTTAAGATCTCCTACTATTAATGTATTCATATCACTATGATTCTTTATTTCGATTAACAGTTTTCTTATGTAATTGGCTACTCCCATATTGGGGGCATAGATATTTACAATTGTTAGATCATCTTTTTGAACAGTCCCTTTAAGAATTATGGAGTGTCCTTCTGTATCTCTGACTACAGTCTTTAGTTTAAAATCTAATTTATCTGATATGAGAATTGCTACCCCGGCCTTCTTTTGTGGCCCATTGGCATGAAAGATGCTTCTCCAACCCTTCACTTTCAGTCTGGGTGTATCTTTAGGTTCAAAATGGGTCTCTTGTAGACAACATGTGGATGGGTCCTGTCGTTTTATCCAATCTGCAACCCTGTGCCATTTTATGGGCGCATTTAGGCCATTCACATTGAGAGTGATTATTGATAGATACGTTTTTATTGACATCGTGTTACCTTTGAAGTCTTTCTTCCTGTAGATTGTCTCTATATTTCTGTTCAATGCTATTCTTAGGATTTTTCCTCTTTTATAGAAACCCCCTTAATATTTCCTGAAGTGTTGGCTTGGTGGTTGCATAGTCTTTTAAGCCTTGCCGGTCTTGGAAACTCTTTATCTCTCCATCCATTTTGAATGTCAGTCTTGCTGGATAAAGTATTCTTGGCTGCATGTTCTTCTCATTTAGTGCCCTGAATATATCTTGCCAGCCTTTTCTGGCGTGCCAGGTCTCTGTGGACAGGTCTGACGTTATTCTGATGACCTTTCCTCTGTAAGTAAGGGGCCTCTTTGTCCTAGCGGCTTTCAAGAGATTATACCTACAATTATGATTCCTCAATTTGACTATCAGGTGCCTTGATGTTTTTCTGGAATCTATCATCTTGGGTGGAGATCGTTCGGCCTCTAGTACATGAACGCTGGTTCCATTCGCGAGATTGGGAAAATTTTCATGAAGAACTTGTTCCACTATATCTTCTAGACTTCTTTCTTTCTCCTCCCCTTCAGGGATTCCAATGATTCTGACGTTGGAATGTTTCATGGCATCATTTATTTCCCTGATTCTGTTTTCGTGGCTTCTAAGCTGTTTGTTCCAGGCTTCCTCCTGATCCTTTCTCTCTATCTGTTTGTCCTCCAGATCACTAATTCTATCTTCTGTCTCAGTTACCCTGGCTTTGAGAGAATTTAGATTAGATTGGAATTCATTGAGAGCATTGTGAACCTCAGCCCTGGTAGCTTTTAGCTCTGCCCTAACATTGTGAACTTCCTCTCTGGTCACTTTCAGTTCGGCCCTAATCAATTCCATTTGGTCATCCATGGCTTTCTCCAACCTAGCTATTGCCTGGATAATTGTTAGCCTGAATTCTCTTTCCGACATATTGTCTATGTTGATAGCTCTTAGCTCTGTTGCAGAAGGTCCATCCTCTGTATTTTTCTTCTGTTGGGCATTCCTCCTCCTAGTCATTTTGGTGAGAGATGACTGAACAGATGTAGCTGGATGTATTGACCATGGTGCAGTCAAGGTGCACCCTGGAACACTTCTGAGCAATCAGGATTCCCCACCCAAATGAGAGAAAAAAGAAAAGAAAAAGAAAAAGAAGAAAAAGAGAGAGAGAGATACAGGAAAGAAAGGAAGGATAAGAGAGAATGTTCAGCCCCAATGGGCCCCAAGGGAAGATTTAGGAAGTATACAAACAAAAACAGACAAACAAAAAGACTGATAAAAGTATATGACAAGAGAAAAAAAAATATATATATAAGCAAATAAAGGAAGAACCTCGTCAAAAAGAACTCCAAGTGTAAGATTTATATACTATCAGGACAAACACAAAAACACAGAAACACTGGTGGAAGAAAAAGATGGGAGAGTGGTTGTAAATTCTCAGTGTGTGCGAGGACGGTTGTTTTGATTCTTCCTGGCTGTATCTTGATATCTTTGTTAAAGAACTCAACTTTCCTAAGATAAAGGGGGATTAAAAATTGGTTTACCTATAGGGGTAGTATTGTTTGGGGAAGGAGATTACTTTGAAGTTTAACTCTATATGAATATTAGAAAATAAAAATAAAAAAGGAATAAAGTAGACTAAACTAAACTAAAATTTAAAAAAGAAATTTAAAAAATAGAAATGCAAAAAGAAAACACAGATGTATGTATCAAAAAGTTCAGGTTAGAAGGTTATTATGGAATTTGATGTACTGGACAGCTCACTGTGATGGTAAATAGGTTAAAAATTATCTATATTAAAAAAATGAGCCAAAATAGTGGGAACAAATTAAAAATAAAAGTTGTCCTATGAAATAGTGGTGGTTGTTCTCTTGTAGATTTTTTTCCTTTCCTGGTTGGTTTTCTGGGGGAGGGGCCTGCCACGTGGGTTTTCAGTCAATGATGTTCCCTGAGTTAAGTCCTCCCGCCCCCCTCAAGGGGGTGGGCTCTGAAGAAAACGGTTTTTCAGGCTTTTGTTCTCTGGAGGTTTTTATGTTTGTTCACTTTTTTTTTTCCCTCTCGCCTTGACCGCTTTTGATGGTTTTTGTAGGTTTAGAGGAAAGCAAACTGCACCCTGACCTTCCTCTCAGAGAGAAGCCTCAGTCTGGCTGCAGAGCCCATATAAATTCCCCCTTGGCCACTGACAGAGCAGGTTCCGAGTCGCGGTCCCTGGGGATGCAGGATCTTCTGCTTGTACCCAAAACCACGGCAGCAGCGGCAGCTGTCTGGGCAGCTCCAGACCGCCAGAGAGGTTTCAAGCAGCGATCGCACACTGAGATTTTCCCACTGGCCAGACTGGGAGTGCCTGGTCTTTCTGGGTCTAAGAGTGCCAGGCTTGCGAGCACCTCTCTCAGGGGAGGCTGTGGGTCACGCGCCCGCGCGTCTCAGGCTCTGAGAGCGGGGCATGGGTCTGAAAGCACCAAGCTGGGCCTTCGCGCACCTCTCTCGGGAGAGTTTGGGTCGCGCATCTCAGGCTCTGAAACAATGGCGCAGGTCTAAGAGCGCCGGGTGGGCCTTTGTACACCTCTCTCAGGGGAGGGTGAGGGGCGCGCGGGTCTTAGGCTCTGTAGCACGGCTAGCGCGTTCTGCCGTCTGGCGTGGCTCCAGCCCCTCACAGGTGCCGGACCACACGTGTTCTGGCAGCTTAGGGATCAAGACCTGGTTTCTCCACCGCACTCTCTCTGGCTCCGTGCCAGGGGAGGCTGTTTGGGTCCGGGGACTTAAGCCCCTGTCCCTAGCCACCCCGATTCCCACAATTCCCCCCCCCACAATCCTTTGCTCTTTTGGAGTGCTTTCAACCAGTCTCCAAGTTAATGTTGGTCCCCAGATGCAGGGCACTCTCATATTAGGGGTATTACTTTCCAATCGGTCGCCTCTGTGGCTCCCTCCCCCTTTTGTTTATCTTCCAATATCAGTCCGAAGTTCCCACTCCGCTTTACCTGCCCACTGGTGTCTTCTGCCCCCATAGAGATCCAGACGTGTATAATTCTGATCTCAGGCTGATTTCCTGGGTGATTGGAGTTCTTTGGTAGGTAATCAGCTCACTTTAGGGTACAGGTTGAAAAGGCGCCTCCTCCTACTTCCCCGCCATCTTGTCTCCTCTCTTGATTTCTTCTTGATAGCCAACCAGATTTCTTGGTTGACCCATTCATTGTTTAGTATCTTATTACTTAATCTCCATGTGTTTGTGTCCTTTCCAGATTTTTTCTTGAGTTTGATTTCTGGTTACATACTGCTGTGGTTGGAAAAGATGCATGATAAGATTTCAATTTGAAAAATTTATTAGGACTTATTTTGTAGCATAACATGTGATCTATTCTGGAGAATATTACATGTGCACTTGAAAAAGATGTATTCCACTGTTGGGGGATGGAATGTCCTGAATACATCTCTTATCCATCTGGTCCAATGTGTCCATAGGAGCCACTCTTTCTTTGTTAATTTTCTGTCTGGATGATCAATCCATTTTTTAAATAATTTTTTATCATGTTATGTTAGTCACCATACAGTACATCATTTGTTGTTGATGTAGTGTTCCACGATTCATGGTTTGCATATAACACCCAGTGCTCCGTCCAATACCTGCCCTTCTTAATACCTACCCATCACTGGGCTAACCAATCCTCCCATCCCCCCTTCCCTCTAAAACCCTCAGCTTGATTCCTGGACTCCATAGTCCCTCATGGTCCATTTCCCCCTCTGATTCCCCCTCCTTCATTTTTCCTTCCTTCTCTTAACATCCTCCATGCTATTCTTTATGTTCCACAAATAAGTGAAACCATATAATAATTCTCTTTCTCTGACTTATTTCACCTAGCATAATCTTCTCCATCCATGTCAATATAAATGGTAGATATTCATCCTTTCTGATGGCTGAGTAATATTCCATTGTATATATGGACCATATCTTCTTCATCCATTCGTCTGTTGAAGGGTATCCTGGCTCCTTCCACAGTTTGGCTATTGTGGACACTGCTGTTATGAACACTGGGGTGCATGTGCCCCTTATTTTCACTACATCTGTATCTTTGGTGTAAATGCCCAATAGTGCTATTGCTGGGTCATAGGGTAATTCTATTTTTCACTTTTTGAGGAAACTCCACACTGTTTTCCAAAGTGGCTGTACTCACTTGCATTCCCACCAACAGTGTAAGAGGGTTCCCCTTTCTCCACATCCTCTCCAACACTTCTTGTTTCCTGTCCTGTTAATTTTGGCCATTCTAACTGGCATAAGGTGGTATCTCATTGTGGTTTTGATTTGAAAAATTCTTAAGAAGGATGGTCTTTGGCTTCCAACTGTCTGAATTTCTTCCAAATTTTTTCCTGAGATTGAGTTCCAGTTTCAAAGCATTATGGACTGAGAATATGCATGGAATAACCTCAGTATTTTGGTATTGGCTGAGACCTGGTTTGTGACCCAGTATGTGGTCTATTCTGAAGAAAGTTCTGTGTGTGTTTGAGAAGAATGAGTATTCTGTTAAGGTGGAATGTTCTGTATATATGTATGAGGCCCATCTGTATATATCTATGAGGTCCATCTGTTCTAGTGTGTCGATCAAAGTTCTTGTTTCTTTGTTGATTTTCTGCTTAAATGATCTATTGATTGCTGAGAGTGGAGTTTGAGGTCTCCTACTATTAGTGTATTATTATCAATATGTCTCTCTATTTTCATTAACAATTGGCTTATGTAGTTGGCTGTTCCAATGTTGGGGGTGTAGATATTTACAATTGCTAAATTCTCTTGTTGGATAGACCCTTTCATATAGTGTCTTCCCATGTCTCTAACTACAGTCTTTAGCTTAAAATCTAATATGTCTGATATGTGGATTTTTACCCCTGATTTCTTTTGAGGTCTGTTGACATGAAATATAGTTCTCCATCCCTTCACTTTCAGTCTGGATTTATCTTTAGGTTCAAAATTAGTCTCTTTTATTTTTATCCAGTGTACAACTTGGTGCTGTTTCATGGGAGCTTTTAAGTTGTTCATGTTGAGATTAATCGACAGGTGTGATATTATTGTCATCATGTTGCCTGTGAAGTCCTTGTCTCCAAATTTCTGTTCTATGTCACTCTTGGGGTCTTTCTCTTTTTATAGAATCCTCCTTAATATTTCTTGCAGGGCTGGCTTGGTGGTCACATATTTTTTCAGTTTCTGCCAGTCTTGGAAGCTCCTTGTCTATCCATCAATTCTGAATGACAACCTTGCTGGATAAAGTACCCTTGGCTGCATGTTCTTCTAATTTAGTACCCTGAATATATCTTACCAGCCTTTTCTGGCTTGCCAGGTTTCTGTGGACAGGTCTGATGTTATTTTGATGTTCCTCCCTCTGTACATAAGAAATGTCTTCCCCCCTCACTGCTTTCAAGATTTTTTTCCTTGGATCTAAGATTTTCAAATTGTGCTATTATATGTTGTGGCTTCAGTCTGTTCTAATTCATCTTGGGAGTGGTCTTCTCTGCCTCTTGGAAATGAATGCTCGTTTCATTCCCCAGATTAGGGAAGTTCTCAGCTACAGTTTACTCAACTATATCTTCTAAACCTCTCTCTCTCTCCACTCCCTCAGGGATCCCAATAATTCTGATATTGGATTGTTTCATTCTGTCGCTAATTTCTCTCAGTTTGATTCCTTGGGTTTTAATTTGTTTTTCCCATGCTGCCTCAATTTCCTTCTTTTCTATCTTCTTATTCTCTATCTCACTAATTCATTCTTCTGCCTCATTTATCCCTGGCAGTCAGTGTATCCACCTTAGACTACATTTCATTCATAGCATTTTTAAGTTCAGCCTGATTAGACATCATTTCTGTCCTCAGATATTTTATATTGTCATTGATATGTTCCTCAAGCCTAGGTATCACCTTGATAATTTTTACTCTAAAGTCAGTTTCTGACATCTTTGTTATATCCACATCCATTAGTTCTGAGGCAGAGGCCACAATCTCTGAATCTTTCCTTTGCTGGGGGTTCCTCACCTTAGCCATTCTGTCGAGGGGTGGTTCAGGGAATGTACAGAGTCCGAATTATTGAGCACAACCCAAGCAAGATGCACCTGTCTTATGAGGACCTTAGGGTTGTCAGCCTCTTATTCAACCAGCTTGTCTTCTGGGGGAGGGGTCTTCTGTGCTGTTACTCAGGCAACCCTGTTTGGTCAGAGTTGCCCTGCATCCTGTGGGAGGGTTGGGCTCAGTGAAAACCGATGGGTGGGGCATTTGTTCTTTGGTGGCTTTCCCTTGCAGCTTTCCACATCTCTTCTGAGAGTCAGAGGAAAAGTGACTGTGTCCAGATCTCTGTCTCAGAACAGAGAGATAGCAGTCTGCTCTTCACTGAGCTCTCCAGGCCACACTGCTTCTGTTTCTGTGTGTGCTGCTAAAAACAGCAGTGTCTTGGGTTGTTTGCCCCACAGCAGCACTCCCAGCCCTTGCTTCCATGCCAGGGCACATCTCTGCCCTTTGTGCTTCTAAAACCACAAGCCACCCCCAGTTTGCATGCATGCCCCCAAAGCTCCAGTTTTCAGTCTGGGGGCTGCCCTAAAGTCCTTTCCTCAGGCTACGAGCTACCCATCTGTGAGTGTTTGCCTGCTCCCCACCCTGGGAGACTTTTGCAGTCCTGTGTTATTTCACCTTCCCAGCTCAAGTGCTTATAGAAACTCCCTCCCCCTTCCATTTATTTTCTGATATCTGCCTGTGGAATCATGGTTCCCTGTTTCATATCTTGAGACCAACCACCAAAGATATTCTGTTTGTAGAGATTCAGATATATCTTCTTATGTCTCAGGCTGATTTCATGGGTATTCAGAATGGTGTGGTAGATATCCAGCTCAATTCAGGGGACTGGTTGAAATAGGGTACCCTACTCCTCTGCCATCTTTTACCTTCTCCTGGATCATCTATCCATTGATGTAAGTGGAGTGTTATGGTCCCTGAGTATTATTGTATTATTTTCAATTTCTTCCTATATGTGTATTAATAGTTGATTTATGCATTTGGGTGTTCCCATGTTGGGTGCACAGATATTTAAAATTGCTCTATGTTCTTGTTTAATTTTTCCCTTTAACATTATGTATTTTTGTCTCTTGCTACACTCTTTGTTTTAATGTCTATTTTGTTTGATACATGCATTGTTATTCCAGCTTTCTTTTCACTTCCAGTTCCATGATAATGGTTTTTCAATCCCTTCACTTTTAATCTGCAAGTGTCTTTTAGTCTGAAGTGTGTCTCTTGTATGCAACATGTAGATGGAGCTTTCTTTTTTTATTCATTCAGTCAGCCTATGTCTTCTGATGGGAGTGTTTAGTCCTTTTACATTCAAATTATTGTTATGTATGTATTTACTTCCACTTTGTTACTTGCTTTATGGTTGTTTCTGTAGTTCTCTTCTGTCCCTTGTGGTTTGATCCTTTCTTTAGTGATATGCTTAGATTTTTTTCTTTTTCTTTTTTTGCATGTTTATTTTAGATTTTTTATTTTTCTTTACCATTAGGTTGATATATAACATCCTATGCATATAGCAGTCTATATTATAAAGTTGATGGTTACTTAAATTTAAACCCATTCTAAAAGCACTTTTTTACTCCCCTGACCCACGTTTTATGTATATGATGTCATATTTTACATCATTTTATTTTGTGAATCCCTTGTCTGATTTATAAAATTATGATTTATTTTCTTGCTTTTGTGCTTTAACCTCTATACTGGTTTTATAAGTGATTAATCTACTATTTTAATTGTTTGTATTTACCAGTGAAAATTTTTCCTTTCCTTACTTTCCTACTATTCATTATGGCCTTTTCTTTCCACTCAAAGAACTTCCTTTTACATTTCTTGTGAGGCTGGCTTAGTGGTGATGAACTCCTTTAACTTTTGTTTGTCTGGGAAACTCTTTATTTCTCCTTCTATTCTGAATGATAACCTTGCTAGAGAGAGTATTTTGGTTGCAGATTTTTTTCCTATATTCAACACTTTGAATATATTATGCCCTTCTCTTCTGGCCTGCAAAGTTTCTGCTGAAAAATCAAATGATAGCCTTATAGTGTTTCACTTGTATGTAACAGCTTTCTTTTCTCTGACTGCTTTTCAATTCTTTATCAGTACATTTTACCATTTTAACCATTACGTGTCTTGGTGAGGACCTTCTTGGATTGGTTTTGTTAGAGGATCTCTGTACCTCATTGATCTGGATGTCTGTTTCCTTCTCCAGATTAGTGATTTTTTCAGTTCTTATTTATTTAAATAAATTCTCTTTTTCTTGTTTTCTCCTTCTGGGATCAGTATAAGGAAAATATTATTATGCTTGATGATGTCATTGACTTCCCCGAACACTTTCTCATTTTTAATTATTCTCTTTTCGTGTTCAGCCTGGTTGCTTTCCATTACTCTGTCTTCTACCTTGATGATTTATTTTTCTTTTTTCTTGTCTCTCGTTTATTCCATCTAGTGTATATTTATGTTATTGATTTCCTCATCTCTGATTGGTTCTTCTTTATATTTTCTGTCTCTTGGTTGAGATTCTTGTCTCTTTTCTCAATTCCAGTAAATCTATTTTCTCAAGTCTAGTAAATATCCTTATGACCATTACTTTCAGATCTGTATCAGGCATATTATTTATCTATGTTTCATTAATCTCTTTTACCATGATTTCACTCTTTTTTTCCATTTGGAACATATTCTTCTGTCTTTTCATTTTGTCTAACACTCTATGTTTCCATGTATTATGAAAGTCAGCTATATCCCCCACTCTTGAATGTAACAACCTCATGAAGAAGATACCTGTAGTGCCCTGTAGTACAATGTTCTCTATTCACCAGAACCAAGCACTTTAGGACTGTCTCCTATGTGTGTTTTGTGTGCCCTACTGCTGTGTTAGAGCTATGTTTGCCTTCAGCCCAGTCTGCTTCAATGGCCCCTTTTGTTTGTTGTTGGCATTGTTTATTTTCTGTGCTGTTAAGAGGCCAATCTGGACCCACCTTGGACTTATAGTTGAGTCAAAGAAGATGGCTGCACTCAGCCCACTTGCTGGGCTGTGGTTGCACCACACTGTAGTGTGTCTTTTTTCATTGTCTCCTGATAGGCTTTTGTGTGTGTGTGTGTCAGGCTCATAGTCCAGCCAGATTCCTGTCCCCCATCCATTTGTTGGTGTTATAGTGACCCCAAACTGCAGAGCTCTTTCCTTGTGCTGCACACTATGAGACTTCTTTGGTGTGTTGGGCCAGCTGGCATATCAGATGTCTGTCTGCTGCCCACTACTGGGGCTACATTCAAGCTTGTGTGTGTGGTTATTTTCTCCTCTCCCCTGGAAAGAGTCACTTGGAGTGGTGTTGGTCACTGTTGCAACTGCTTGCAAAATAAAATGCATCAGGGGCCCCTTTGGAGGGACTTTTGCTGTGTGGGACAGGTTAGTTTGAGCAAACCTGCAGAAGAATGTGGAAGCAGGGCACATGGTGTTAGCAAGGTATGTATCTTTCCTTTGTCCCTTCAGGGGCTACTTGCTGGATAAGAACTGGCTGGAGTTACATTGGAGAGACTTGTGCCAAGTGGGGCTGGATGGATGGGGTGGATTTTAGGAGAACACATGGGTGGGGTGCATGGTGTTGGAAAGCTGTGTGGCTAGTGTTTATAAAGGTTTCTGGATATCTAGTCTGAGGGTGCAGGGTTTGGAAAAGAGAAATGGCACCCACCAGGTCTTTCATTATTAGAGAAACCTCCTAAAGATCCCTGACCCTCCACGAGCAGTAATATCTTGAAAGGAATCTTTTTTCTAGGGAGCGTGACTCAACTGGGGGCTTAAAGTATTCAGATAACTACGTTGTAAACAGATGCACTATCATTCATACTTTCTTATTACATTTATAGAGCACAGACAGAGTAGATTTAGCATAATTCTTAAGGGACACAGGATTTGCAGAATGGTAAATGAGCATTGGCTTCAACTTAAATTCACCAGCTGCATTAGTTCCTAACAAGAGAGTCAGTGGTCCTTTGAAACTTTCAAGCAAGGCATGGACTTCTCTCTAGCTACAAAATTTTTAGATGGTATCTTCTAATAGAAAGTTGCTTGGTATGCAGTGAAAATCAGTTATTTAGTGTAGCTACCATTATTAGTTATCTTAGCTAGATCATCTGAATAACTTGGGTGTGTCTTCCACATCAGCACTTGCTGCTTCACCTTGCACTTTTATGTTATGGAGATGGCCTTTTTTTTTAAACCTCATGAGCCAGTTACTGCTCTCTTCATATTTTTCATCTGCAGCTTCCTCACTTCTCTAAACCTTCACAGAATTAAAAAGAGTTAGGGCCTTGCTCTGGATTAGGATTTGGCTTAAGGGAATTTTTGGCTGGTTTGATCTTATATTCAGACCACCAAAACTTTCTCCATATTATCAGTAAGGCTATTTGACTTTGTTATCATTTGTGTGTTCACTGGAGTATTATGTTGAATTTATTTTAAGAACTTTTTTATTTTTTTGCATTCAAAATTTGTCTGTTTAATGGAAGAGACCTAGGTTTTACCCCATTTTAGTTATCATTTCTAGCTTTTGATTTAAAGTGAGAGAGCTTTTCCTTTCCTTGAAAACTTTGGGGCCATTGTAGGATTATTAGTTAGCCCTGTTCTAATATTGTTGTCCTCAGGAAATAGGGAAGCCCAAGGAGACAAAAAGATATGGAAGAATGGCCCAATGGTAGAGCAGTCAAAACACACACATTTATCAACTAAGTCTGATATGGAAGTTTCATGGCATCCCAAAATAATTACAATAATGACATCAAACATTACTGATTACAGAAAACTATATAAAAAAGTAATAAGGATAGAATCTGATATATTGCAATAATTACTGATATGTGACACAGAGACATTAAGTGAACAAATGCTGCTAGAAAAATGGTGCAGATAAACTTGCTTGATTCAGGGTTGCCACAAAACTTCAATTTGTAGAAAATGCAATATGTATAAAGTATAGTAAAGACCAATAAAACAAGTTTTATATATATAAACTTATTTTATATATTATATATTTATATAATTTATATTATATATATTTATATGTATATAAACAAGACTGTATGTATTTACCTGTTCCAGTGAGGTTTTCACTTTTTCATGTTTGTTAGTAATTAGTGCCATTTCTTTTCAGCTTAGATAAGTCCCTTTAACATTTCTTTTAAGGCTGCATGACTGATGAATTCCTTCAGCTTTTGTTTAACTGGAAAACTATTGATCTCTTTTTCAATGAGAATTCTTCATTGGAAGTTCTTTTTTTTTTTTTTTTTCATTTGAGCACTTTGAATATGTTATGCTTCTCTCTTCTGTCTGCAGAATATCCGCTGAATAATCTGCTCAGAGCCTTATGGGGTTTCCCTTGTACATAAGTTGTTTTTTTCTCTTGCTTTTTTAAGATCTTTTATTTATGAAATTTTGACATTCCTATTAAATTGTGTTTTGGTGTGGATCTCTTTGAGTTCATTTTATTTGGGACTTATTGGGATTCCTGGAACTGGATTGATGTCTGTTTCTTTGCCCCAGATTAGGAATGTTTTCAGCTATAATTTCTTCAAATAATTTTTCTGGCACTTTCACTCTTTTTCTGGGACCTCTATGATTCGCATATCACTTGTTATCCCAAAAGTCCCTTAAAATGTTCACTGTTTTCCCTGCTCTGTCTTATCCATTGCCATTGCTTTGTCTTCCAGCTCACTGATTTGTTCTTCTGCTTCATCCAGGCTGCTATTGAACCCTTCTTGCATATTTTTCAGTTTAGATATTTTATTCTTCAGCTCTGTAACTCCTGTGGGAACTTTCTTATATTTTCTATATTCTTCCTGAAGAACTCACTGTGCTTAGTCTTTCTTCTCCAAAGTCCAGTAACATTATTATTACTTTGAACACTTTATCAGGTAGACTGCTTTCATTGTCTTTTTTCTGAGGTTTTGTCTTATTCTTTCATTTAGAACGTATTTCTCTGTCTCATTTTTCCTCTCTGTATTTGTTTGTATTTGGTGATGCAGCTGTCTCTTCCTGTCTTGAAGGGGTGTTTGCTGGAAATCTGGAGTTGTGTTTCTGTCTGTTGTCTGTGCAGTGTCCTGGGAGTAGTAGCCTTCTACCTCCTGTCTTGCTGATTTTTTTTCAGTCCCACAGGGACCAGAAATGTAAGTCCCCCAACCAGCAGTGCCAGATGTTCAAGGAGTGTCCTTTTCGTCAGGTTTGTCTGGACTGACAGTTCCATGGTGGATGATTGACAGGCTGGGATAAACCTATCCCCTTGGACTGTCAGAGTGTGTTTTGCTGTGAACAAGCACCAAGACTGGGTGAGCCTACCTGCTGGTGTCTGGTGAGGCAATGACTGCGGTGAGAAACACCAACCTGGGACAAGCCCACTTGCCAGGTCTGGCAAGACAGGGACCTCAGTGAATGAGTGCTAAGCCAGGACAAGACTGCCGGTTAACTTTGGCAAAGTTGGAGCTCTAACAGAGTTGCACTTGCCCAGGGTGATCCCACTTGCCAGATCTGAAGAGCTGGGGGCACAGTGGACAATAACTAGGCCAAGCCTGGTGAGATGGGTTACAGGGAATGTACAGGTGGGGTAACCACCACTAGCAAGGAAGATTGAGAACACCAAAATTGGTGCCTACCAGCACCAGGCTTGTGAGGAAGAAGGAAGGCAGAAAATGGCACCCGTCAGTCAGTGCCTTTGTCCCTAGTGAGTTCTCCAACATACTCCTGCCCCTCTGGTATACTCCCTAAGACTAGTCAATGAATCTCCCATACGCATAGCATAAGTGCTTCTCAAAGCACTGCCTGTTTTGGAACTTGGTTTGGTACAAATGAATTTATGTGCAAGCCCTTCAAGAGTGCAGTTTTGGTTTCCTACATCCCTCCAGCTCTCCCAGGTGTTAGCCCCACTGGTTTTCAAAGACAGCCATTTGTGGGAGGGCTTAAATTTCTAGTTTAGGTCACTTAGGCTGGGGTGCCCTTGATTTGACTAAAAGACCAGAAACAAAAAGGAAAAAAAGGGGCGAGGAGAGAATATAATCTAACAGACACTAGATCCCAAAATTATAAAGGAAGAAAAACTTCATATATATATTTGAATACAATGAAAGGAAGCAAAAAATGAAGAATATATCTATAAAATGTAAATGTAAAAATGAAAATTAAAAACGGACTTACAAAAGAGTTAATAAAATGAACTAGTTGAGAAAGAATAAAAGAAGAAAGGAAAAAGGAAATTTTAAACTGAAAGACTAAAGAATCGTGAAAAAAACCTTGAATTCTATATACCATTTTCCCCTAGTGTGGGAGTTTTTCAGTTCTATGTGATTCATAAACTTGGTATTAGCCTGATGTTTCTGCTCACCTTCTGAGGAGGGGTCTGTTGCACTGATTCTCAGATGTCTCAAGTGTTACAATGTGCTTTGATAGGGGCCCAGGCTCAGTGTACTCTGCTTCTGGTTGCTCTATGTGGCTTTTGTTCCCTATAGGCTTTCTGAGCCAATTTAGAGAATAAAATAAAAATAAAAATGGTGGCACCCTGATCTCCAGCCCCAGAGCTGAATGATCATGGCCCCCACTCTTCAGTGCACCCCCAGGGAGAAGCGCCAAACTCTGCAGATTCTTGTGGTGCAAACCCGCACCATTCCTACCAGAGGTAGGGGGTTTCTCACCACAGATCCGCTGATTACTTGGTCTCTGCTCCCAGAGAAGTTGCCCAATAGTGCATGTACCCGGACAGCTCCTCCCAGAGGATGAAGGAGGGCACCACCTTTTGCTGGGCTCCCACTTGGAAAGCAGGCCCTAATCGTGCCATGGTTCATGGCTTATGGCATCACCTAGCTGAGAGTCCACATCAGGGCTCTCTAATTACAGCCAGCTTTCCTGCTCCAAGGCCTCGGAACTCTGTCACACTCAGGCATCACTGTTCTTTCTGTGACTCCAGGGTTCTTGAGATCACACTTGAGATCACACCTAGGATTCTGGCCCTTTACCACCTGAGCACATTTCAGACAGGGATGTCCATCACAGGAGCAGACTTCTAAAAGTTCTGATCTTGCACTCCCTTGGTATAACACTTTCTAGTAGCCAGGTGATGGAGCCTCCCTCCCCCTGCAGTTTATCTTCCAATATATCCATCATATTCACTTCTTTGCACATTCTACCTTGCCAAAAGTGTTCCCTTTTCAATTTCTAGGATTGCAGCAATTCTTTTCTTAGGTCTCAGGTTAAATTCACAGGTGTTAAGAACAATTGCATAGATATCTAGCTGATTTCAAGAGATCAGATGAAAGAAGGGTCCCCTCCCCTTCTGTTATCTTCCCTCCTCTTCCCCTAAAGGTGTTTTTCTGTTGATATTTACTTTTCAGAAATTTATGACATGTCTTTACATGATTTATTTTGGTTCACCTATTTTTGGTGGTTTAACTCAGGAGTTTCAGTCTTTAGGTTTATAACTTTTTCATATTTCAGTGTTTGAGACTATTATTTTCATTATTTTTTCTCTATTTTATTTAAATTCTAGTATAGTTAATAAGAAGTTTTATATTAGTTTCAGGTATACAATATAGTGGAATTCCACACATCACTCAGTGTTCACCATAAGTGCACTACTTCATCCCCAGCACCTATTTCACCAGCTCCCACCTACCTCCCCTCTGGTAACCATCAGTTTGTTCTCATTAGTTAAAATTCTGCTTTTTGGTTTGTCTTTCCCCTTTTTTTTTTTCCCTTGTTCACTTGTTTTGTTTCTTAAATTCCACAGGTGAATGAAAATATTTGTCTTTCTGACTGAATTTTCACTTAGCATTATGCTCTTTAGCCCCATCCATATCATTGGAAATGGCAAGATTTCCTTCTTTTATATGACTGATTAATATATATATATATATATATATATATATATATATATATATATATATATCCTCCACACCTTCTCTATCTATTCATCAATTGATGGACACATGGGCTGTTTCTACATCTTGGCTATTATTAAATAATGATGCTATAAACACAGGGCTGCATGAACCCTTTAAATTAATATTTTTGTATCCTGTGGATAAATATCTAGTAGTGCAATTGCTTGAACATATTTAAATTTTTGAGAAAACTCCAACAAACTATTTTCCACAGTGGCTACCCAGTTAGCATTCCCCACAACAAGACACAAGGGTTCCCATTTCTCCATTCTCACCAATACACATTGTTTCTTCTGTTTTTTATTTTAGCTATTCTGGGAGGTGTGAGGTGGCATCTCATTGCAGTTTTGATTGCATTTTCCTGATGATGTGTGATGATGAGAATCTTTTCAGGTGTCTGTTGGACATCTGTATGTCTTCTCTGGAGAAATGTCTGTTCATTTCCTCTGTCCATTTTCCAGTTAGATTATTTTGGGTTGGGGGGGGGTGTTGATTTGTGTATGTTCTTTTCATATTTTGGATATTAACCCTTTATCCGATGTCACTTGCAAATATCTTCTCCCATTCTGTAGGTTACCTTTTAGGTTTGTTGGTTTTTTCTTTTACTGTGCAGAACTTTTTATTTTGATGAAGTACTAACAGTTAATTTTTGCTTTTGTTTCCATTACCTTAGGAGACATACTGAAAAAGATGTTGCCATAACCAATGTCAGAGATTTTACTTTCTGTGCTTTTTTCCAGGATTTTTATGGTTTTGGGTCTCATATCTAGGTATTTAACCCATTTTGAATTTATTTTTGTGTATGGAATAAGAAAGTGGTCCACTTTTATTATTTTTCATGTAGCTGTCCAGTATTCCCAACACAATTTGTTGAAGAGACAGTTCTTTTTCCAATGGATATTCCTTCCTTCTTTGTCAAAGACTAATTGACCATATAATTGTGGATTCATTTCTGGGTTTTCTATTCTGTTCCATTGGTCTATGCATCTATTTTTATGCCAGTACCATACTGTCTCTTGATCACTACAGCTTTGCAATGTAACTTGACATCTGGAATTATGATACTTCCAGCTATGCCTTTCTTTTTCAAAATTTCTTTTGCTATTTGGAGTCTTTTGTGGCCCCATACAAATTTTAGGATTTTTGTTCCAGTTTTGTCAAAACTCCTGGTGGTATTTTGACAGTGCTTGCATTAGATCTGTAGATTTCTTGGGTAATATAGACATTTTAACAGTATTTGTTCTTCCTATGCATGAGTGTGGAATGTCTTTCCATTTCTTTGTGTCATCTTCAACTTCTTTCATCAGTGTTTTATATTTTTCAGGGTATAAATCTTTCACTTATTTGGTTAGGTTTATTCCTATGTATATTGTTTTTGGTGCAATTGTAAATGGGATTGATCTCTTGATTTCTATTCTGCTGCTTCATTAGTAGTTTATAGAAATGCAACAGATTTCTGTACATTGATTTTTGTATCCTGCAACTTTACTGAATTCATTTATCTATCCTAGTAGTTTTTAGGTGGCGTCTTTAGAATTTTCTATGTAGAGTATCATATAATCTGCAAATAGTGTAAATTTTACTTCTTCATTTTCAATTTGGATGCCTTTTATCTCTTTTTGTTGTCTAATTGCTGTGGCTAGGAATTCCACTTCTCTGCTGAATACAAGTGGTGAGAGTGGACATCCTTGTCTTGTTCTTGACCTCAGGGGGAATGCTCTGTTTTTCCCCTTTGAGTATGATGTTTGCTGTTTTCATATATGCCCTTTTATTATGTCAAAATATGTTCCCCCTGAAACTACTTTGTTGAGGGATTTTTGTGTTTTTTTTTAAGATTTTATTTATTTATTTGACAGAGAGAGATCACAGGTAGGCAGAGAGAGAGAGGAGGAGGAAGCAGGCTCCCTGCGGAGCAGAGAGCCAGATGCGGGGCTCGATCCCAGGACCCTGGGACCATGACCTGAGCTGAAGGCAGAGGCTTTAACCCACTGAGCCACCCAGGCGCCCCTTGTTGAGGGTTTTTATTATGAATGGATATTGTATTTTGTCAAATGCATTTTCTGTTTCTACTGAAATGACCACGTTTTTCCCTTTCTCTTATTGATATGATGTGTCATGTTGATTGATTTGTGAATATTGAACCACACTTGCATTCCTGCAGTAAATCCCACTAATCTTGTTGAATGATTTTTTAATGTATTGTTGGATTCTCTTTGCTAATATTTTGTTTTGGATTTTTGTATCTATGTTCATCAAGGACATTGCCTTTAGTTCTCCTTTTTGGTGGTGTCTTTATCTGGTTTTGGTATCAGAGTTAAGCTGGCCCCATAGAATGAATTTGGAAGTTTTCCTTCCTCCCATATTTTGGAATAGTTTGAGGAGAACAGGTATTACATTTTCTTTAAAAGTTCAGTAGGATTTGCATGTTAAGCCACCTTGTCCTAGACTTTTGTTTGCTGGGAGATTTTTGATTACTGACTCAATCTCTATGCTGGTAATTGATTTATTGAAATTTTCTAATTCTTCCTGCTTCAATTTTGGTAGGTTACATGTTTGTAGGAATTTATCCATTTATTTTAAGTTGTCCAATTTTTTGGCATATAGTTTTTCATAATATTCTCTTAATAATTGTTTGTATCTCTGTGATGTTTGTTGTTATTTCTCCTCTTTCATTTATTTGAGTCCTGTCTCTGTTTTTTGATTAGTCTGGCTAGAGATGTGCAAATATTATTTATTTTTTCAAAAACCAGCTCCTGGTTTCATTGATTTGTTCTATTATATTACTTCTATATCATTTATTTCTGCTCTCATTTTATTATTTCCTTCCTTCTGCTGGTTTTGGGGTTTGCTTGTTTTTTTTTTCCCCCTATCTCCTTTAGGAGTAAGTTTGGGTTGCTTATTAGAGATTTTTCTTCCTTTTTGAGGTAAGCCTGTATTGCTATAAACTTCCCTCTTAGATCCACTTTCTGATGCATCCCAAAAGCTTTGGTCTGTTATGTTTTCATTTTCATTTGTTTCCATGTCTTTTGGATTTTTTCTTTGATTTCTTACTTAACCTATTCATTATTTAATAGCATGTTCTTTAACCTCCATGTATTTTTGGTCTTTCCTGATTTTTTCTCGTGGTTGATTTCTAGTTTCATAGCAACATGGTCGGAAAAGATGCATGGTATGATTGCGATCTCTCTGAATTTGTTGAGAGTTGTTTTGAGGCCTAATATGTGATCAGTTCTGGAGAATGTTGCATGTGTACATGAAAAGAATGTATATTCTTCTGTTTTAGGTTGGGATGTTAAAATATATCCATTAAATCAATATGTCCCAATGTGTCATTTCTTGCCAATTTTTTAGTTGAACGATCTGTCCTTTGATGTATGTGGGGTGGTATATTCCCCTACTATTATTGTATTACCATTGATTAGTTCCTTTACATTTGTTATTAACCATTTCATGTATTTGGGTGCTCCCATAGATAATTATTTTTAAATTTTTAAAGATTTTATTGATTTATTTATTTGACACAGAGAAAGAGAGATCACAAGTAGGCAGAGAGGCAGGCAGAGAGAGGGAGGGGGAAGAAGGCTTCCTGCTGAGCAGAGAGCCCAACACAGGGCTCAATCCTAGGACCCTGAGATCATGACCTGAGCCAAAGGCAGAAGCTTAACACACTGAGCCACCCAAGCACCCCAGGCAATTATTTTTAAATTTTTAATCTCACTTTTCCATTTCTATGTGAGATTTTGACGATATGAACGTTAGATCTTTTGTTCAGACCCCTTAGTCCTTGTTCATTTTTTTCAGTCTATTTTCTTTTTGTTTTTCAGCTTGAATAATTTGATTGTTCTATCCTCCAGTTTATTGTTTTCATTCTGTAATACCACATTATTGTCAAGCTAAGCAGTAATATTTTCTTTGTTCATTATATTCACTTCTAGAATGTCCATTTTAACTTTTGTTATGTTTCATTTTTAAACAATAATTTCTAAGTTTTCATTTGTTTCAAGAGAATTTTAATTATTCTTGAAACATTTTTATTGTGGCTGTTTTAAAATTCACGTTCATATCAGTTGGAACTTGGCATGTTGTTGGTGTAAATGCAAATGTGTGCAGTCACTGTAAAAAACACTTTGGAAGTTTATTAAAAAGTTAAATATAGCATTATCATATGATCCACCAATTCTATTCTTAGGTAAAAACCGAAAACATGTGAAATGATGCATCTATTCAAAAAGTTACTAGAGAATCCCTTTCAGGAGAAATAAAAGAACTGAAATCTAACTAAGTTGAAATTTTAAAAAATCTATTAATGAGGTGAAATAAAAAAAATGGAGGCTCTTACTGTTAGGGTAAATGAGGCAGAAGAGAGAATTAGTGATATAGAAAACCAAATAATGGAGAATAATGAAGTTGAGCAAAAGAGAGACAACCACTGGATGATACAGGGAGAATTTGAGAGATAAGCGATACCATAAAACAAAACAATATTAGAATAATTGGAATTCCAGAAGAAGAAGAAACGGGAGGGGGCAGAAATGTTTATTAGAGTAAATTATAGCAGAGAACTATCCTAATTTGGCAAAGCGAACAAGCATTAAAAACCAGGATACACCGAGAACCCCCCTCAAAATCAATAAAAATATGTCCACACCCCATCATCTAAATGTAAAACTTACAAGTCTCAGTGACAAAGAGAAAATCCTGAAAGCAGCTAGGGACAAGAGGTTTGTAACATACAATGGTAGAAACATTAGATTGGCAGCAGACCTATCTACAGAGACCTAGCAGGCCAGAAAGGACTAGCATGATATATTCAGAGCACTAAATGATAAAAATATGCAGCCAAGAATACTATATCCAGTTAAGCTGTCATTGAAAATAGAGGGAGAGATAAAGTTTCCAGGACAAATAACGATGCAAAGAATTTGCAAACACCAAACCAGCCTACAGGAAATATTGAAAGGGGTCCTCTAAGCAAAGAAAGAGCCTGAAAGGAACATACCAGAAGGAAGAGAGACAATATACAGAAGCAGTCACCTTACAGCAACACAATGGCACTAAATTCTTATCTTTCAATGGTTACCCTGAATGTAAATGGGCTAAATGCCCCAATCAAGAGACACAGGGTATCAGAATGGATAAAAAAACAAGAACTATTGATATGCTGTCTGCAAGAGACTCATTTTAGACCCAAAGACACCTCCAGATTTAAAGTGAGGGCAGAGGAAATCAATTTACCATGCTAATGGACATCAAAAGAAAGCTAGGGTGGCAATCCTTATATCAGATAAATTAGATTTTAAGCCAAAGGCTATAATAAGAGATGAGGAAGGTCACTATATCTTACTTAAAGGGTCTGTCCAACAAGAAGATCTAAAAATTTTAAGTATCTATGCCCCTAACATGGGAGTAGCCTATTATATAAACCAATTAATAACAGAATCAAAGAAACATATTGACAATAAAAAAATAATAATAGGGAACTTAAACATCCCCTTCCTGAATGGAGAGATCATCTATGCAAAAGATCAACAAAGAAATAAAGGCTTTAAATGACACACTGGACTGGATGGACATCACAGATATATTCAGAACATTCCATCCCAAAGTATCAGAATACGCAATCTTCTCTAGTGCACATGAAACATTCTCCAGAATAGATCACATCCTGGGTCACAAATCAGATCTCAACTGGTACTAAAAGATTGGGATCATTCCCTGCATATTTTCAGACTACAATGCTTTGAAACTAGAACTTAATCACAAGAAGAAAGTTGGAAAGAACTCAAATACATGGAGGCTAAAGAGCATCCTACTAAAGAATAAATGGGCCAACAAGGAAATTAAAGAAGAATTGAAAAAACTCATGGAAACAAATTAAATGAAAACACAACTATTTAAAATCTTTGTAATGCACCAAAGGTGGACCTAAGAGGAAGTATATAGCAATACAAGCCTTTCTCAAGAAACAAGAAAGGTCTCAAATACACAACCTAACCTTACACCTAAAGGAGCTGGAGAAAGAACAGGAAAGAGAGCCTAAACCCAGCAGGAGAAGAGAAATAATAAAGATCAGAGCAGGAATCAATGAGATAGAAACCAAAAGAATGGTAGAACAAATCAATGAAACTAGGAGCTGGTTCTTTGAAAGAATTAATAAGATTGATAAACCCCTGGCCAGACTTACCAAAAGAAAAAGAGAAAGGGCCCAAATTGATAAAATCACAAATAAAAGAGGAGAGATCACAGCCAACACCAAAGAAATACACACAATTATAAGAAAACATTATGAGCAGCTATACGCCAGCAAATTTGACAATCTGGAAGAAATGGATGCATTCCTAGAGAAGTGTAAACTACCTAAAACTGAACCAGGAAGAAATAGAAAACCTGAACAGACCTATAACCAGTAAGGAGATTGAAGCAGCATCAAAGGTCTCCCAACAAACAAGAGTCCAGAGCCAGAGAGCTTCCCAGGGGAATTCTACCAAACTTTTAAAGAAGAATTAGTATCTATTTTCCTGAAACTGTTCCAAAAAAATAGAAATGGAAGAAAAACTTCTGAACTCGTTTTATGAGGCCAGCATTACCTTGATCCCAAAACCAGACAAAGACCCCATCAAAAAGAATTACAGACCAATATCCCTGATGAACATGGATGCAAAAATTCTCACCAAAATACTAGCCAATAGGATCCAACAGTACATTAAAAGGACTATTCACCATGACCAAGTGGGAATTATTCCTGGACTGAAAGGTTGGTTCAACATCTGCAAATCGGTCAATGTGATACACTACATTAATGAAAGAACAAGGACCATATGATACTCTCAATAGATATAGAAAAGGCATTTGACAAAGTACAGCATCCTTTCTTGATCAAAACTCTTCACAGTGTAGGGATAGATGGTACATACCTCAATATCATCAAAGCCACCTATGAAAAACCCACAACGAATATCATTCTCAATTGGGGTTCCCCTAAGTTCAGGAACATAGCCAGGCTGTCCACTAACACCACTGCTATTCAATATATACTAGAAGTCCTAGCCTCAGCAATCAGACAACAAAAAGAAATAAAAGACATCCAAATCAGCAAACAAGATGTCAAACTCTCACTTTTTACAGGTGATATGATACTTTATGTTGAAAAACCCAAAAGACTCTGCTCCAAAACTGCTAGAACTCATACAGGAATTCAGTAAAGTGTCAATATATAAAATCTAAGCACAGAAATCAGTTGTATTTCTATACACCAACAACAAAATGGAATAAAGAGAAATTAAGGAGTCAATTCCATTTACAATTGCTCCCCAAACCATAAGATACCTAGGAATAAACCTAACAAAAGAGGCAAAGGATCCCTACTCAGTAAACTATAAAGTACTCATGAAAGAAATTGAGGAAGACACAAAGAAATGGAAAAACATTCTATGCTCATGGATGGGAAGAAAAAAATATTGTGAAAATGTCTATGCTACCTAGAGCGATCTACACATTTAATGCAATTCCTATCAAAATCCCATCCATGTTTTTCAAAGAAATGAGATAAATAATCCTAAAATTCATATGGAACCAGAAAAGACCCCGAATAGCCAGAGAAATGTTGAAAAAGAAAACCAAAGTTGGCAGCATCACAATTCCAGACTTCAAGCTCTATTACAAACCTGTCATCATCAAGACAGTATGGTACTGGTACAAAAACAGACACATAGACATTGGAACAGAATAGAGAGCCCAGAAACGGACCCTCAACTCTATGGCCAACTAATCTTCAACAAAGCAGGAATGAATGTCTAAGGAAAAAAGACACAGTCTTCAACAAATGGTGTTGGGAAAATCGGACAGCCACATGCAGAAGAATGAAACTGGACTATTTCCTTACACCACACACAAAAATAGACTCAAAATGGATGAAAGACCTCAATGTGAGAAAGAAATCCATCAAAATTCTTGAGGAGAACACAGGCAGCAACCTCTTCAACCTCAGCCACAGCAACTTCTTCCTAGACACATCGCCAAAGGCAAGGGAAGCAAGGGTAAAAAAGGAACTCTTGAGACTTCATCAAGATGAAAACTTTTGCACAGCAAAGGAAACAGTCAACAAAACTAAAAGACAACTGACAGAATGGGAGAAGATATTTGCAAATGACATATCAGATAAAGGGCTAGTATCCAAAATCTATAAAGAGCTTATCAAACTCAACACCCAAAGAACAAATAATCCAATCAAGAAATGGGCAGAAGATATGAACAGATATTTCTGCAAAGACATCTAAATGGCCAAGAGACACATGAAAAAGTGCTCAACATAATTCAGCATCAGGGAAATACTAATCAAAGCCACAATGAGATGCCACCTCACACCAGTCAGAATGCTAAAATTAACAAGTCAGGAAAATCAGGTGTTGGTGAGAATGTGCAGAAAGGAGAACCCTCCTACACTGTTGGTTGGAATGCAAGCTGGTGCAGCCACTCTGAAAAACAGTATGGAGGTTCTTCAAATAGTTGAAAATAGAGCTATGACCCAGCAATCATACTACTGGGTATTTATCCTAAAGATACAAATGTAATGATCCGAAGGGGCATATGCACCTGAATGTTTATAGCAGAAATGCTCACAATAGCCAAACTACAGAAAGAGCCTAGATGTCCATCAACAGATGAATGGATAAAGAAGATGTGGTGTGTGTGTATATATATATATACACACACACAATGAAATACTATGCTGCCAACAAAAACCTGAAATCTTACCATTTGCAGTGAAGTGGATGGAACTGGAGGGTATTATGCTAAGCAATAAGTCAATCAGAGAAGGACAATTTTCATATGATCTCTGTGATATGAGGAATTTGAGAGGCAAGGCTGGGGGTCGTGGGGGAAAGGGAGGGACAAATGAGACAAAATGGGACCGGGGAGGGAGACAGACCATAAGAGACTCAATTTCAGGAAGCAAACTGAGGGTTGCTGGAGGTGGGGGGAAGGAATAGGGTGGCTGTGTGATGGACATTGGGAGGGTATGTGTTATGGTGAGTGCTGTGAATTGTGTAAGACTGATGATTCACAGAACTGTACCCCTGGGACAAATAATACATTATATGTTAATTTAAAAAATAAAGTAAAAAAAAGTAGTGGGAGATACAGGCTTCTAGTTATGGAATGAATGACTCATGTCAATAAAAGATACAGCAGAGGGAAAAGATGATAAGTAAAATGAAAACTTTTTCAGACATACATCAACAGTGGATCCACAGCACAAAAATGTTAAATGAAGTCGTTGAGACATAAGGAAAATGATGCCAGGTGGAAATATGGATCTACACAATTGAATAGGGATCCTCCAAAATGGTAAGTGCACGGGTAAACATATAAGGTAATTTTTATTATTTAAATAAAAATAACTAAATTTTTATTTTAAAGTTTATTAACAGTAGTTTCTGATATCACCTGGAGGATATAGAAATGTGGAAAGAACATTATGTTGACCCACAGAGCAAGAAAAATGCTAGACAAATTGTAAATTAACAACTCTTCTTGAACCTATCGGATAAATGAAGTTGAAGGGCAGATAATTGACCTGAAATCTGGAAAGTTGCCTGAAGATAAAAACAGGACTGGGTCATTGTATACCCAGAAGAGATGTTTTAAAATGCCATATAACCTTCAAGATTAAAGTGGAATTATTTAATGAACTGGTAAAGGCCAACTATGGATTAGCATGTGAGCATAAATTAACATGGATTAGGATAAGGGCCACAGCAGAAGTGTGTTCTCACCTATTTGCAGGCCTTCCTCCCCTTCCAGAAACCCCAGAGGTAAGACTGAAGAGGAACCTGAGAAAGCTCCCCCATGTTTCTGGCCAGAGGAAGAGAACAATAATAGCAACTGTTAAAATCAACATAATCCAACATCCTCCCCCTCTCCATCTGCACTACAGAACAAAAGATTTCATCTTAAAGGTAGTGCACTGAAAGAAACCCATTGCAGCTGAGTGAGGGAAATGCAGCCCCCCACAAAAACTGAAGCCATATTTACCTTCCTAAAATCTTCTACATTTGGAGAAAGAATAGGAATATTTGTGAAGAGCAAGTCTCAAAACTCAGGTTAAAAATATTTGCCTAACACTGAAGCTTAAAAAGAGTATCAGAGAATGTCCCCTTCACCAACTTCCACCTTAACAGACTAATGAACCTCGAGTAAATATTATAGTGGAGTACAACTGGAAGGATTTCAAGAGACTGACTACAGGGAGCAAAACAAAAGAAAGATCCAAATTCAAGAGGAGAGACAAAAAACAAGGTCTCACTAGAGGATTTTTGAAATCTCTTGTGCCCATAGCAACAACAGAATCCAACTCAGATAACCATAGCAACAAATTCCAACTCCTGTAACCATAGCAACAATAGGGACTAAGCAAATTTCAAACCTAGTCCAACTCCTGACTAGATCAACATAAGAATCCACACTAAAGGCCCAGCAGAAGGAAAAACATGCTAATCCTGAAGTATAAAAAAGTATCTCAGTATCTACTACTCTATACATGTTCATCTTCATTTTTTCTTTTTTTTTTTAAGATTTTATTTATTTATTTGACAGACAGAGATCACAAGCAGGCAGAGAGACAGGCAGAGAGAGGGGGGGAAGCAGGCTCCCGCCGAGCAGAGAGCCCGATGTGGGGCTCGATCCCAGGATCCTGGGATCATGACCTGAGCCGAAGGCAGAGGCTTTAACCCGCTGAGCCACCCAGGCGCCCCCATCTTCATTTTTTCAATAAATGATGTTTATTATCAATAATATTATAGATTTCTAGATATATATATTTTTAAAGATTTTTTTATTAACATATAATGTATTATTTGCTTCAGGGGTACAGGTCTGTGATTCATCAGTCTTACACAATTCACAGCACTCACCATAGCACATATCCTCCCCAATGTCCATCACCCAGCCACCTATCACTCCCTCCCCCCACCCCAAGCAACCCTCAGTTTGTTTCCTGAGATTAAGAGTCTCTTATGGTTTTTCTCCCTCACAGGCCCCATCTTGTTCATCTTTAAACAAAAAAAAAATCTATGTGGCATGACAAAAAAATATGAAAAAACAGTTTGAAGTGGCAAAGAAATTATCCAAAGCAGACTGAGATATGAGATGGTTGTTAAAAATATCAGAAAGGGAATTTAAAACACTATGATTAATATGTTTAAGCACTGGTTATCAAAGGAGGAGGGGCAATTTTGCCCACAGGGAACATTTGGAAATGTCTGGAGGTATTTATCATTATCATAAAATGTGCTATGGCATCTAGTGAGTAGAGACCATGGATATTAAGCATCCTACAATACACAGAACAGCACCTTACTATAGAATTATCTGGCTGGAAATATTTGTTATGCTGAGTTTGGGATACCTTGGAAACCCTGTATTAAAAGTTCCAATGAAAAAGGAGAAAGCATGCAAAATTATGTAAATACTTGAACAGAAAACAGAAATTGGAACACATGGGTGGCTCAGTCAGTTAAGTATCTGCCTTCAGCTCAGGTCATGATCCTGGGGTCCTGGGATCAAGCCCTACCTCAGTCTCCCTGCTCAGTGGGGCATCTGTTTCTCCCTCTCCCTCTGCCCCTCTTTCCTGCTCATGCTCTCTCTGTCACTTGCTCTCTCTCTCTCTCTCTCAAGTAAATAAATAAAAAAGAAAACAGAAACTGTAAGAAGGAATAAAATAGATATGCTAGAAATGAAAATCAGAAATTAGATCATCTTTGATAGCTCATCAGTATGCTCATTACAGTTGAGGAAATAATCACTAATCTTGAAGATGAGTAAATAGAAATTACCCAGACTGAAATTACTGAGGAAAAAGAATAGGAAAATAGTACAGAAGATTCAAGCACTATGGAATAATAACAATGGTGTAATACACATGTCAGTGGCATCCCATAAGTAGAAAAAAGAAAACAAGACAGAAGAAATATTTGAAGAAATAATAGCTGTGAATTTTCCGAAATTACAAACAAACACCAAAGACTCAAAATGTTCAGAGATCATAAGGCAAGAAAAATATAAAAGAGAATAGAAACAAATATGCACACTTAGACATATTATATTCACACTACTAAAAAATAACCAGCAAGGAGAAAATCTTTTTTTAAGTTTTTATTTAAATTCCAGTTAGTTAACATACAATATAATATTAGTTTCAGATGTACAGTGTAGTGATTCATCACTTCCCTAAAACACTTGGTGCTCATCACAACAAGTGCACTCCTTAATCTGCATCACCTATTTAACCCATCCTCCTATCCATCTGCTCCCTGGTAACCATCAGTTTGTTCTCTATACTTGACTCTGTTTCTTGGTTTACCTCTCTTGCTCTTATTTTCCCCCTTTGCTCATTTGTTTTGTTTCTTAAATTCCACATATGACTGAAATCATATGGTATTTGTCCTTCTCTGACTGACTTATTTTGCTTAGCATAATACTTTCTGGCTCTATCCAAGTCTTTGCAAATGGCAAGATTTCATTCTTTTTATGTCTGAGTCTCACCCTGTCAGAATGGCTAAAATCAACAACACAAGAAATAACAGGTGTTGGCAAGGATGTGGAGAAAAGGGAGCCCTCTTGCTCTGTTGGTGGGAATGCAAACTGGGTGCAGCCACTCTGGAAAACATTGTGGAGGTTCCTCAAAAAAGTTAAAAATAGAACTACCCTATGATCCAGCAATTACACTACTAGGTATTTACCCAAAGAATACAAAAATACTAATTTAAAAGGATACTTGCACCCTATTGTTCATAGCAACATTATCTACAATAACCAAAGTCAGGAGTGGGGCCATATTTCCTACAGAGGAAGAAAATTAAGAATTACAGACTTCTCAGAAAGCATGCAAGCAAGAATACATATTTTAAGTGTTGAATGAAAAAAATCTCTCAGATTAGTATTCTTTTTTTAATTTAAATTTTTCAGTGTTCCAAAATTCATTGTTTATGCGCTACACCCAGTGCTCCATGCAATACGTGCCCCCCCTAATATCCACGACCAGGCTCACCCATCCCCCCCTTCCCTTCCAAAATCCTCTGTTTGTTTCTGAGTCCACAGACCCTCTCTCTCAGATTAGTATTCTATACCAAATGAGAATACACTTTTAAAAAAGTCCACCTATGTGGTCTAACTGACCTTTCTAAAACATCTTGCACCAAACAGCAAAATGCATATTCTTCTCAGGCACACACAAAGCATTCACAAAAATAGACTGTACCGTGGGCCATAAAACAATTTTTTTACATTACTTCCCTAGGGCTTACTTATTTTATAACTGTTAAGTTTGTACCTTTGATCCCCATCACCCATTTCACCCAGCACCCCCCAACCCCATTCCTTTTGACAACCAAACTATTCTCTATATCTATGAGTTTTGCTTTGTTTTGTACAAAATTTGTTTTGCTGTTTAGATTCCATATATAAGGAAATCATATAATACTTGTATTTATCTGTCTGACTTATTTTACTTAGTGAAGTCCTCAAATACCCTCAAAGTCCACCGATACTTATTTTTAAATTCATTTTCATTTTCTTCGGATAAATTCCCAGAAATGAAATTACTGGATCATATACTAGTTCCAATATTAATATTTTGGGGAGCCTCCATACTGTTTTCCTTAGTGGCTACACAAATTTACTTTCTAACAGTGCATGAGTGCTCTCTTTTCACCACATCCTTGCTAACACATTATATTTTAGTTATTTTTCTAATGATAGCCACTCTGAGGGGTGTGAGATGATATTTTCTTGTGGTTTTGATGTGGATTTCCCTGATGATGAATAATGAGCATCTTTTGATGTGCCTGTTGGCCATCTGTGTATCTTCTTTGTAAAGAGTCTATTCAGATCATCTGCCTATATTTAATTCAGATTTTTTTGTTATTGAGATATATAAGTTCTTTATATATTTTAGACATTATCCATTATTGGATATGTAATTTACAAATGTCTTCTCCCATTCAGTACCTTGACTTTTATCTTGTTGATGGTGTCCTCCACTGTGCAGAAACATTTTACTTTGATGTCCCACTTGTTTATTTTCACTTTTATTGCCATTGCCTTTGGAATCAGATCTACAGAAATATCACCAAAAGCAATGTTTAGGAGTTTACAGCCTGTTTTCTTCTTGGAGTTTTATGGCTTCTTACCATATATTAAAGACTTTATTCTGAATACATTTTTGGTGTGGTATATGATAGTTGTCTACTTTCATTTTTTGCATGTGGCTGTCCAATTTTTCCAGCACAATTTATTGAAGAAACTGTGCTCTCCTCATTGTATATTTTTGCCTCCTTTGTCACAAATAAGTTGACCATATATCTTGTATTTATTTCTGAGCTTTCTATTCTGTTCCATTGATGTGTGTATCTATTTTATACCATTAAATACAGTTTTTATTACTGTAGCTTTATAGTGTAGCTTGAAATGTGGAACTGTGATAACTCCTGCATTGTTTTTTCTTGGGATACCTTTGGCTATTTGGGTTTTTTGTCTTTCCATTTAATTTTAAGAGTGTTTTTTCCACTTTTCTAAAAAATGTCATTGGAAACTTGATAAGGATTGTACTGAATCTATAGATGGCTTTTGGTAGTATTGACATTTTAGTATTAATTCTTTCAATCTATGAACACAGAATACATTTCCATTTATTTGTGTCTTTGATTTATTTCATCAGTGTTTTGCAGTTCTCAGAATAGAGATCTTGGTTAAATTTATTCTGAGGTAAATTTTTTTGGGAGGGGAGAATGCTATTCCAAATTTGATTATTTTCTCTTTCTGATACTTTACTGTTAGTATATGAAAGTACAACAGAATTTCGCATATGATTTTGTACCCTGCAATTTACTGAAAAAAAATTTTTTACTTCTATTTTTTTTGGTGGTGTCTTTAGAGTTTTCCATATATAATGCTGTATTATCTGAAAATAGTCATAGTTTAAAAAATAGCTATAGTTTAATTTCTCCCTTTTTAATTTGGATGCCTGTTACTTCTTTTTCCTGCCCAGTTGCTCTAGCTAGGACTTCCAAATACTGTGTTGAGTAAAAGTGGCAAGAGTGGGCATCCTTGTTTTCTTTTTCATCTCAGAAAAAAACTTAGTTTTTCATATGACTATGATGTTAGCTATTGGCTTGTCATATATGGCCATTATTATGTTGAGGTGCATTACATCTATAGCCATATTGTTGAGAATTTGTATCATAAATAGATGTCAAATTATGTAAATTGTATCTATTAAGATGATCATAGGGGTCTTTGCTTCATTTTGTTAAAGTGGTGTAGTATGTAGATTGATTTGCAAATGAACCACCCTTTCATCCCTAGATTAAACCCCATGTAATCATGGTGTATGATCCTTTCAATTAATTGTTGAATTCAATTTGCCGTTATCTTTTTATGATTTTTGTCTGTTTTTGTCAGTGTTATTGGCCTGTAATGTTATTTTCCTCTGGTGTCTTCTCTGGTTTTGTTATCAGGGTAATTCTGGGCTTGTAAAATGAATTTGGTACCATTGTTTTCACTTCAATTTTTTAGAAGAATTTGATAAGGATATGTATTAAATCTTTGACTCTTTGGTAAAATTTACCAGTAAAACTATCTGGTCCTGGACTTCTGTTTGTTGCAAGGTGTTTGATTGCTGATTCAATCTTCTTACTAGTAATTGGTCTATTCAGACTTTCTATTTCTTCATGATTCAGTCTTGGAAGATCATAAAATTTTAGTAACTTATCCATTACTTCTAGGTAGTCCAGTTTGTTGGTATATAATTGTTCACAGTAGTCTGGAATTATCCTTTTTATTTTTTAATCAGTTTTAATTTCTCCTCTTTTATTTCTGATTTTATTTAAGCCTTCTCTCTTTTTTCTTAGTCAAGCTAAATGTTGGTTAATTTTGTTTATCTTTTCAAAGTACTATGTCTTGGTTTCATTGATCTTTTCAGTCTCTATTTTTGTTTCCTCTCTGATATTTACTATTTCCTTCCTTATACTAAATTTGGCCTTCACTTGGTTTATTTTTCATATCTTTAAGTGTAGTTAGATTGTTCATTTCAGATTTTTCTTGTTTCTTGTGGTAGGCCTGTATCACTATAAACAACTCTTAGAACTGTTTTTGGTGCATCCCATAGATTTTGGTATGTTGTATTTTCATTTTCACTTGTCCTAAGGTATTTTTTTTATTTTTCTTTGATATCTTCATTAGTGCATTGGATGTTCAGTACCATGTTTTTCAATCACCATATATTTTCAGTTTTTTTAGCTTTCTTCTTGCAATTCATTTGTAATTTCATACCTCAGTGGTCAGAAAAGATGGTTCAAATTTTTTGATATGTTATGTTTATGAGACTTGTTTTCTGGTCTTACATATCATCTATCCTGGAGTATGTTTCATGTGCACTTGAGAAAAAAAATATGTTCTGTTGTTTTTGGATGGAATGATCTGTATATATTTCTTAACTCCCTTGTATAATATGTCATTTGAAGCTGATGCCCCCTCTGACAAAGAAAAATAAAATTAAATTAAATTAAATTAAATTAAATTAAAAAGCTGATGTTTCCCTATTGATTTTCTGCCAGATGATCTGTCGTTTGATGTAAGTAGAGTATTAAAGTCCCCTTCTATATTGTAATGCTATCAATTTCTCTCTTTAAGTCTGTTAATATTTGCTTTATATATTTAGACGCTTCTGTGCAAAATGGATAGTTTCAAATACTATATCTTGTTGGATTTCCACCATTTATCATTATATAATGCTTATTCATCTTTATTTTTTATTACATTCATTGTTTTAAAGTCTATTTTGTCTGATATATGCTAACTAGATTTTGGTTTCATTTGCATGAAATAATCTTTTTCCATCCCTTCACTTTTGGCCTTTATGTGTCCTTACATTTGAGGTGAGTCTCTAGCAGGCAGTATATATAATGGTTTTGTTTCTTAATCCATGCAGCCACATTTTGTCTTTTCATTGGAGAGTTTAGTCCATTTACATGACAAGTAATATTTTTAAAAAGATTTTATTTATTTATTTGACAGACAGAAATCACAAGTAGGCAGAGAGGCAGACAGAGGGGGCGGGGAGCAGGCTCCCCATGAAGCGGAGAGTCTGATGCGATTCGGGGCCTGATCCCAGGACCCTGAGATCATGACCTGAGCCGAAGGCAGAGGCTCAACTCACTGAGCCACCCAGGTGCCCCTACATGACAAGTAATATTGACAGATACATAGTTATAGCCATTTTGTTAGTTTTCTGGCTCTTTTGTATTCCCTCTCTTTTCCTTTTTTCTTCTCTTTTATTCTTCTCTGTGGTTTGATGACTTTATTGTAGTGTTATTTAGATTTGTTTTACATTATCTTTAGTGTATGAATATAAATTTTTACTTTGTGGTTATCATGAGGTTCACATGTAACAGCTCACATCTATGAGCCTGTTTTGAGTTGATTCCAAGTTATATCTGAACACATTCTAAAACTGCATTTTTATCCCCCACCATGTTTTATGTTTATCATATTACATTATACACCTTTTTATTTTGTATATCCTTTAGCTAGTCATTGTTGTTATCATTATTTTTACTTTTATCTTGTAACCATCATACTAGTTTGATAAGAGTTTAATTCCTTTACTACATATTTACTTGTATCCATGAGATATTTACTGTAGTATGTGTTCTTATTGCTAATTAGCAAAAAGAAACAATCTTTTCTGCTTAAAGCAGTTCCTTTAATATTTCTTGTGGGGCTGATTTATTGGTGGTGGACTCCCTTAGTTATATTTGTCTGGGAAAGTCTTTATTTCTCCTTCAAATCTGAATGATATCTTCACTGGGTAGAGAATTCTTTTTTCCTCTCAGCACTTTGAATATATCATGCCATTCCATTCTGGCTGGCAAAGTTTTTGCTGAAAAATCTGCTGATAGTTTTATGGAGGGTTCCTTGTATGTAAAAATTTGTTTTTCTCTGCCTTTTTTTTTTTGAAACCATAAAACAGTTTTATTAAGGATAGTACACTCTCAAGGTGGGAAAGCAGACAGGCCCAGAAGTGGCAACTGCTGTGAGCCTTCAAATAGGCCCAGAAGTGGCAACTGCTGTGAGCACGTTCTTGCATCATGGACTAGGTGGGTTTTTTTTTATTTTTTTAATTTATTTTCAGCGTAACAATATTCATGTTTTTGCACCACACCCAGTGCTCCATGCAATACGTGCCCTCTCCAATACCCACCACCTGGTTCCCCCAACCTCCTATCCCCCGCCCCTTCAAACCTCTCAGATTGTTTTTCAGAGTCCATAGTCTCTCATGGTTCACCTCCCCTTCCAGTTTCCCTCAACTCCCTTCTCCTCTCTAACTCCCCTTGTCCTCCATGCTATTTGTTATGCTCCACAAATAAGTGAAACCATATGATAATTGACTCTCTCTGCTTGACTTATTTCACTCAGCCTAATCTCTTCCAGTCCCGTCCATGTTGCTACAAAAATTGGGTATTCATCCTTTCTGATGGAGGAATAATACTCCATAGTGTATATGGACCACATCTTCTTTATCCATTTGTCCGTTGAAGGGCATCTTGGTTCTAGGTGGTTTTTAATGGGGGATGCTTCTAATCATCTGGTGGACTCTTCTCTCAGATTGGGAGGGACTCTTCCCAGATGAGGGACTCATCTGGAGGAGTCTTCTCTCAGATTTTGACCCTCTGAGGTTTGTACTGGAACCACTGTAGCAGCCTTCCTCCATCAAGGGGACTATAACTGCAATGCAAATGCATTATAATGAAGGTAGGGGTTGTCCTGGGGCAAAGGTGGAAGAGGGCAGCACATGATCTGTACCTGTGGCCCTTGGTCTGTAGCCCCAGGGTCTTGGAAACTACATGGTCAGGATGTAGTAAGCCACAAAATCAGGATATTGTGGTGATGGGAGCAGAGGGTCCTTCATCCATCACCAACAGCAGGGCATCAGTTTCTGATCACTGAGTCTTTTGACCTTGGGGGCAGTTAGCTGTCCAATGTCCTGTCAGCTGACATTTAAGACAGGGTATTTTGGGGGACTTGTGCTGAATAGGACATTCCCACACCCAATGGCTAGTCCTACAGATCAGGCATTTTCCTGATCTCTTTTCAGGACAGAGTTGGATATCCTTGGAGTGGGCTCGGTCCTGTGGGTCCACTAGCAATTGGGTCTGCCTTACCACCTTCCTTTGTTCCTTCTCTGAAGAACTGACCTCTCCCTTTTGGTTCCTGTTACAAAACACAGGAGTTGCTGCTAAAAGGAATTCCTCAAGAGTGGTGACTGAAAAAATAAAAAAAAAATTTTTAAATTCTCTTTTGTTTTTTCAGAAAAAAAATTCTGATTCTCTTACTAGTTTTTGCAGCTTCCACCTGATATCTGAAGCAGACTAAGAGAAGAATTTGTCTTTTAGTATTATCTGTCCCTCAAAAGACCAGAGATCAAGGTTAGTATATTTAGTCACAGCCTCTTTAAGTCTTTCCAGAAAGGTGGTTTCCATTTGGCTTCTGTCTGACTGCAGCTGTCTTAAAGTAGCTGATGGATTTTTGTCAGCTGACTTTAACTTTGCCTTAACACAGAAAGTAGTCTCATTCTCATGTCTCTGAAGGTGGATTATAATCCCATCCCAGATTCATGGGAAGGACAGCAGTACCTCCTATTGGGTTTTTGGTATCAGAAAGGTGAAGACTATTAGCATAAACCCTGGCTTCCTTAAGAAAAATTTTCCTTCTTGGTCTCTGAAAGAGTCTGTCATAAAGTGGTCATCACATCTTTCCAAGATAGATCATAAGCCAAGGTCAAATGCTAGAAGACTTCTATGTAACCATTTGGGTTACCAGAAAGCTTCCCCAGGTCTTGTTTAATCTGTTCAACTCTATGAATGAGAAAGGTTTTGAGTAACCTGAAGACAAAGCTCCTTGGCCACTTCAACCACAGGATGCAGCTTGGGGTGGGAAGCCCCTGGATATGTAAGCAGTGAATGGCGAGGGTCACAGGTTGGGAGACATGGATACAAACCAGCTGGCCTGGAAGGAGGGGCAGAGGGAGGAATAGAGGGTGAAGAAGATGGTTTGGGCAGTGCCAGTGCCTTCTGAATTTCCTCCTCACAGAGGGACTTAGCATCTCTTGATAGGGTGTCCCTTGGCAACTACAAAGAAAGCCATGGGAAAATCTGTGGCACTGAATGTGTTAAAAGACAGGCTAGAAGGAGAAGGTCAGATTGCTGGGGATGAGGCTTCATCCAAGAAAGGACTATAGTGAAGATGGTTGTGGCTGGCACAGATGCAACAAGGAAATACATGATAGGAAACTTGAGATGATGAGGTGAGAGACACACAGACTAGTGGTCCCCAGCAGTAATAAAGAAGAGGGTTAAAATAATGAGTTAAAACATTCTCAAGAAAGCATGGGATAGATGGGAAAGGCTGAGAGGACATTCCTTGAAGGTGATGGTCCTCTAGAAATCCAAGTTTGAAGTGGTTGGGGAGACAGGAACCAGCCAAGAAAGGGGCAATTCAAACTGTTGTCCTCTAGAGGAGGCAGATAAGCGGAGTCAGAGGCAAAGTGATTTAAAGCACACCACCAAAAGGTGGCATGCAAGTTGGTGCAGCCACTTTGGAGTACAGTGTGGAGATTCCTTAAGAAATTAAAAATAGAGCTTCCCTATGACCCTGCAATTGCACTACTGGGTATTTACCCCAAAGATACAGATGTAATGAAAAGACGGGCCATCTGTACTCCAATGTTTATAGCAGCAATGGCCATGGTCGCCAAACTGTGGAAAGAACCAAGATGCCCTTCAACAGACGAATGGATAAGGAAGATGTGGTCCATATACACTATGGAGTATTACGCCTCCATCAGAAAGGATGAATACCCAATTTTTGTAGCAACATGGACGGGACTGGAAGAGATTAGGCTGAGTGAAATAAGTCAAGCAGAGAGAGTCAATTATCATATGGTTTCACTTATTTGTGGAGCATAACAAATAACATGGAGGACATAGGGAGATGGAGAGGAGAAGGGAGTTGAGGGAAACTGGAAGGGGAGGTGAACCATGAGAGACTATGGACTCTGAAAAACAACCTGAGGGTTTTGAAGGGGCAGGGGTGGGAGGTTCGGGGAACCAGGTGTTGGGTATTAGAGAGGGCACGTATTGCATGGAGCACTGGGTGGGGTGCAAAAACAATGAATACTGTTACGCTGAAAAGAAATTTTTAAAAAAAGTGGCAGCATGAAAAGGATTGTGTCTCAGCTCTTGGCATGGACACAATAAAAAGTTAGAGATCAAGTGCCCAAAGTGAAAGCAGCAAACTGTTTGATTATGGACATTACACTCTCAAGTTGGGAGAGCAGGCCAACTGCCTCTCTTGCTGGTTTTAATGTTATCTCTTTATATTTAGACATTTATATTATAATGTGTGTTGATGCGGGTCTCTTTGGGTTCATCTTGTTTGGAATTCTGGATTTGGAGGATTTTGAAGATTCCTGGATTTCCATGTCTCCTTACTTCCACAGGTTTGGGAAATTTTCAGCCATTATTTCCTCATATATTTTTTCTTTTTAAAAAAGATTTTATTTATTAATTTGAGAGAAAGAGAAAGAGAGAGACCTGAGAGCAAAGTGAGATGTAGAGGGAGAAGCAAACTCTCCACTGAGCAGCGAGCCCAATGTGGGGCTCAATCCCAGGACCCTGGAGCTAGAGGCAGATGCTTAACCAACTGAGCCACCAAGGCACCCTGACCTTCTCAAATATTTTTTCTGCCTCTTTTCCCCTTCTCCTCCTGGGGCCCTAATAATGTGAATTATTTTGCTTAGTGTTGTCCCATGGGTCTGTTACTATATCTTTTTTTTTTAATTCTTTTTACTTTCTGTTGTTCTGTTTTTGTGAGTTTTATTCTGACTTTCAGATCACTGATTTTTTTTCTTCATTTGTCTGCTATTCAAACTAAAAATTTTTAGATCAGTTAATGTACTTTTCTGCTCTGTGTCTTCTTGCTGGTACCCTTTAATTTTTTATATTTTGCTGAAGCTCTCACTGTATTCATTCATTCATCTTTCATGTTTGGGAAGCCGTTTTATGACCATTACTTCAAACTCTTCTTGAGGTAATTGCTTGTATCTCCTTTATTAAGGTTCTTTCCTGGGGTTTTATCTTGTTCTTTCATTTGGAACAAATCCCGTGTTTTCTCATTTTGCTTGACTCTCTGTCTCTATATCTTAGGCAAGACAGCTTTCTCTCATAGTTTTTAATGTTGGCCCTTTTTAGGATGTGAACTTTATTATTTATCTTTGTCCTAGTTCTTAGCTGTCTTTCAAACTGTCTGTTCAATTTTTTCAGGCCCCCCTGTGCCCAGAAACACAGCTGCCCTGGCCACCAGAGTCCAGCATTCAAGGGACATCCTCTGTATGTGCTGTATATACCCACTTCTTTTAGGGGACTATGCGGGGGTTGGGGGTGAGGTGTTCATCTACTGCAGGAGTGGCATAGTTGGATAGAGTGCTTGTCAGCATTCTCTGACAGTGCTACAGGAGTGGTGTGGAGTGGTAGGCATTAGCAGGTAAGGATAAGAGTGAAAAAATTGTACTTGCTAGCACCAGGGCTAACAAGGTAGAGGGAGAACATAAGAATGGCATCCATTAGTACCTCTTTACCTGTAGAGAGTCTCAACAGGCTTTTGATCCTCTTGAAAATGCATTAAGATTAGCAAATGAATCTCCTTCACATGTGATCTAGCTTCTTTTTAAACTGCTCCTTTTGGGGGTGCCTGAGTGGTGCATTTGGAAGTATCCAATTCTTGTTTTTGGCTCAGGTCATGATCTCAGGGTCCTGGCGTCAATCCGGAGTCAAGCTTCACCCTCAGTGTGGAGTTTGCTTGAGATTCTCTCTCTCCCTCTCCTTCTCCTCTCACTCATGGTTTTCTCTCTCCCTCCCTCCCTCTCTCTCTAAAATAAATAAATAAAATGTTTTTTAAAAATAAAAAAATGAACTGTTCCCTTTGTCCAGGGTTCTGGAGTGAGTGAATCTGCATGTGAATATTTTAAGCGTGGAATCTCAATTACCTATAGCCCTATGGTTCTCCTAAAGTATGCTCCATTGTTTTGACAAACCAGATATATTGAGATCTCATCTTTCCAAAGCCAGTCTAAAGGGTTGGGGTCCCTGATGTGGAGCACAAACCACCTACTCCTCAGGGAGAATTTCCTTGTTTGTGAGATCCCTCCATTTTGTGGGTTGCCACTCCAGGGATAGAATTTTTAATGACACCACATCTCTGACTCACTTGTCTCTCTCAATGTGGCCCTTTATTCTTTGTTGGAGAGTAGCTATTCAGCCAGTTCTCAGGTTTTTTTTTTCCCCAGAGTGAATTGTTCCATTTAAATTTATGGTGTTTTAGAGAAAAAGGGCATTCAGGATCTTCTTATAATGTCATCTTAAATTTTTTTTCATTGAAGTATAGTTGATGCACAAAGTTACATTAGTTCCAGGCGCTCAACTTAGTGATATGACAAGTTTATATATTATGCTATGTTTGCCACAAGTGGAGCTACCATTTGTCTTGTTACAGTGTAATTGCAATGTCTTTTACTATACTCCTTATGCTGTGCCTTTCATTCCATAAATAGAAAACTGTATCTCCCTCTCCTTTTTACCTATTTTTCCCATCCCCATATCCACCTCCCCTCTGGCAAACATCAGCTTATTCTCTGTATTTATGTCTGCCTCTACTTCTGTTTGTTTATTCATTTATTTTTATTAGATTCTACATATGAGTAAAATCATATGGTATTTGTCCTTCTCAGACTGACTCATTTCACTGAACATAATACCCTTAGCTCCATTCATGTTGCAATGACAAGATCTTATTAGTTTTTTTGGCTAATGTACATATATATATATCAAATTAAATAAAAAATATTTATTTTTTAATAAATGATTATACATTTCATGAATATTTAATTAAAGTATTTAATTTTAAAATATAATAAATATTAATAAAATATATATTTATATATGCTTTATGTATTTGTGCATGTATATATTTATATATATGCTTTATGTATTTTCATATATATATGTGTATATATATATATATACACACATATACATATAATATATTTAGGTACTCCAATATTGACTTCATAGATATTTGCAAGTGTTATATCTTCTTGTTGGGTTGATCTCTTTATCAGTATAAAGTGTTCTTGTTTGTCTCATGTTACAGTATTTGTTTTACAGTCTATTTTGCCTGATATAAATATTGCTACCCTGGCTTTTTTTCACTTCCATTTGCATGAAATATCTTTTCCCATTATTTCACTTTTAGTCTTCATGTGTCTTTAGGTCTGATGTGAGTTTCTTGTAGGCACCATAGAGATGGGTATTGTTATTTTATCCATTTCATCACCCTATGTTTTTGATTGGAATATTTAGGCCATGTAAATACCTATGGGTATGTACTTACTGCAATTTAGTTAATTACATTCTGGTTATTGTTGTAGTTTTTTTCCTGTTCCTCTCTTCTCTTGATCTCTTTTCTTGTGATTGATGACTTTCTGTAGTGTTATGCTTACATTATTTTCTCCTTATTTTCTGTGTAAATGTTATAGGCTTTTGTTTTGTGGTTATCATAAGATTCCTATATAACATCCTAAGTATATAGCAGTCTATATTAAGTTAACAGTCATGTAAGTTTGAACACATCTAAAAGAAATTCCTTTTTACTACCCCTCAACATTATATATATATGTATATATATATACACACACATATATAGTCATAGTTTACATATGTACATTTACATAGTTTACATACATACATTCATTTCCCTGAACTAATTTTAAGATATAATTGATTTTACTACTTTTGTCTTTTAACCTTCATACTAGGCTTATACGTGATTGCTCTGCTACCTTTACTATATGTTTGCTTTTGCTCATGAAATATTTTCCTTTTATAATTTTCTTACTTTTAATTATGGCCTTTTCTAAACTGTAGAAAGAGCTGAGATGTCCTTCAACAGAGGAATGGATAAAGATGTGATATACATATATACAATGGAGCATTACTCAGCCAACAGAAAGGATTAATGTCATTTACATCAACATGGATGGAACTGGAGGGTATTATGATGAGCAAAACAAGTCAGTGAGAGAAAGAAAATTATCAGACATTTTCACTCATATGTGGAATATAAGAAACAGCACAGAGGATCACAGGGGAAGGGAAGGAAAATTGCATGGGAAGTCATCAGAGAGGGAGAAAAACCATGAGAGACTCAAGTATAAGAAACAAACTGAGGGTTGCTGGAAGGGAGGTGGGTGAGGGGATGGGGTAATTGGGTGCTGGGCATTAAAAAGGGCATGTGATGTGATAAGCACTGGGTGTTATACACAACTGATAAATTATTGAACACTACAACTGAAACTAATGATTTACTATATGTTGGCTAATTGAATTTTAATTTAAAAAGTGAAAAAAAATTATGGCCTTTTCTTTCCCACTTAAATATGTCCATCCTTATAACACTCTTGTAAGGCCTGTTTAGTGGTGATGAACTCCTTTAATTTTTGTTTGGGAAATTCTTTAACTTTCATTAAAATCTGAATGATAACCTTGCTAGGTAGAATACTCTTGAATATAGTTTTTTTTTTTCTTTCAGCACTTTAAATATATTATGACACTGTCTTCTGACCTACAAATTTTTGCTTAAAAATCCACTGATAGCTTTATGGGGTTTCCCTTGTGTGTAACTAGTTGGTACTCTCTTGTTGGCTTTAAATTTTTCTCATTACTAATTTTTGACATTTTAATTATTACGTGTCAGATTTTCTATTTCTTCTTGTTTCAGTTTTGGTAGTTTGTATGTCCCAAGGAATGCATCCATTTCTTCCAGATTGCCTAAGTTTTTGGCATATCATTGCTCATAATATATTCTTATAATTGTTTGTATCTCTGTATTGTTGGTTGTGATCACTCATCTTTTATTCATAATTTTATTTATTTTGGTCTTTTCTCTTTTTTTTTTGATGAGTCTCGTTAGAAGTTTAATGATCTTATTATTCTTTCAGCGAACCAACTCCAGATTTGTTGATCTGTTCTACTGGTTTTTTTTTTTTTTTTAATTTCTGTATCTTTGACTTCTTTGTTTTTTTAAATAGTTTCTGAGGTTCCTGTGTGGCTCAGTTGGTTAAGTGTCTGACTTCAGCTCAGGTCATGATCCTAGGGTACTGGGATCAAGCCCTGCATCAGGTTCCCTGCTCAACAGGGAGTCTGCTTCTTTCTCTACCTCGCACCTTACTCTCAAGAGTCTCTCTCTCTCTCTCTCTCTCACCCTCTCTCAAATAAATAAGTAAAATCCTTTTAAAAAAGGAAAAAGAAAAAATAGTTGAAGAAATAATGGCTGAAAACTTCTCAAACCTGTGGAAGTAAGGAGACATGGAAATCCATGAATCTCCCAATCTGGATAAAATGGATGCCTTCCTGGAAACTTATAAACTACCAAAACTGAACCAGGAAAAAATAGAAAACCTGAACGGACCCATAACCAGCAAAGAAGTTAACTCAGGAATCAAAAAATCTCCCAAAAAACAAAAGTCCAGGGCCAGTTGGCTTCTTGGTAGAATTCTAACAAACATTTAAAGAAAAAATAACATCTATTCTTCTGAAACTATTCCAGAAAATAGAAATGGAAGGAAAACTTCCAGACTCATTCTATGAGGCCAGCATCACATTGGTCCCCAAACCGTACAAAGACCCCACCAAAAAGGAAAATTACAAACAAATATCCCTGATAAACATGGGTAACAAAATTCTCACCAAGATACTAGCTAATAAGATCCAACAGTACATTAAAAGAATTATTCACCACAACGAAGTGGAATTTATTCTTCAGCTGAAGGGGTGATTCACCATCTGCAAATCAATCAAAGTCATATACTGCATTCATAAAAGAAAGGATAAGTACCATATGGTCTTCTCAATAGATGTAGAAACAGCAAAATACAGCATCCTATCATGATAAAAACACTTAGGAAAGTAGGGATAGAGGGAACATAGCTCAAGGTCATAAAAGCCATATACCAAAGTCCCACAGGTAATATCATCCTTAATGGGTTAAAATTGAGAGCTTTTACCTTAAGGTCAGGAACATAACAGGGATGTCCACTCTTACCATTGTTGTTCAACATAGTCATGGAAGCCGTAGCCTCAGCAGTCAGAAAACAAAAAGAAAAAAAATCATCTTAATCAATAAAGAACAAGTCAAAACTTCACTCTTCACAAAAGACATGACACTTTATGTAGAAAACCCCAAAAACTCAAATAAAAATTGCTAGATCTGATGCAAGAATTCAACGAAGTTGCAGGATATAAAATCAATGCATAGAAATCAGTTATATGTCTACATACTAACAATGAGGCAGAAGAAAGAGAAATCAAAGAATCAATCCCATTTACAATTGCACCAAAACTGTAAGACACCTAGCAATAAACATAACCAAAAAGGTTTACCACCTTAATAAAAAAAAATAGGTAAGAACCATATGATCCTTTCAAAAGATGCAGAAAAAATGCATTAGACAAATTGCAACATCCATTCATGATAAAAATCCACAACAAAGTAGGGAATGAGGAAACATACCTCAACATCATAAAGACCATGTACAAAAAACCCACAGCTAACATCATCTTCAATAGGCAAAAACTGACAGCTTTTCCCCTAAGGTCAGGACGATGACAAGGATATACAGTCTCACCACCGTTGTTCAGCATAGTACTGAAAGTCATAGCCTCAGCTATCAGAAAAGAAGATATAAAAATCATCCAAATTGGCGAAGAACAAGTCAAAGTTATACTCTTCACAGATGACATGATACTTCATGTTTAAAATCCAAAGGATTGGGACGCCTGGGTAGCTCAGTGGGTTAAGCCTCTGACTTCAGCTCAGGTCATGATCTCAGGGTCCTGGGATCAAGCCCCGCATCATGCTCTCTGCTCATCAGGGAGCCTGCTTCCCCCCTCTCTCTCTGCCCACCTCTCTGCCTACTTGTGATCTCTCTCTGTCAAATAAATAAATAAAATCTTTAAAAATCCAAAGAACCCCACCAAAAAATTGCTAGAACTGATACAGGAATTCAACAAAGTTGCAGAATACAAAATCCATGCACGGAATTCAGTTGTATTTCTATAGACTAACAACAAGACAGAAGAAAGATAAATCAAGGAATCTATCCTATTACAGTGGCACCAAAAACCATTATATGTGTCAATATTAACCTAACAAATGAGATAATAGAAAACTTTAGAACACTTATGAAAGAAATTGAGAAAGACACAAAAAAATAGGAAAACATCCCACGCTCATGATGGGAAGAACAAATATTGTTAAAATGTTAATGCTACCCAAAGCAATCTCTGCATTCAGTGCAATCCCTATCAAAATACCATCAACAAATTTTTTTTCACAGAGCTGGAACAAATGATCCTAAAATTTGTATGGAACCAGAAAAGACCCCAATAGCCAAAGTAATGTTGAAAAAGAAACCAAAACTGGAATCATTCCATTTCTGGACTTCAAGTTGTATTACAAAGCTATAATTATCACAACAGTATGGTACTGGCATAAAAACAGTCACATAGATTAATGGAGCAGACTAGAGAATCCACAAATGGATCTTCAACTCTATAGTCAACTAATCTTCAACAAAGCAGAAGGCATATCCAATGGAAAAAGGACAGTCTCTTCAGCAAATGGTGTTGGGAAAATCGGACAGGCCGCATGCAGAAGAATGAAACTGGACGATTTTCTTACAATATATGTAAAAATAAACTGAAAATGGATGAAAGACCTAAATGTGAGATATGCATCCATCAAAATCCTAGAGAGAACACAAGCAGCAACCTCTTTGACCTAGGCCACAGCAATTTCTTTCTGGACATATCTCCTAAGACAAGAGCAACAAAAGTAAAAAGGAACAATTGAATTTCATCAAGATTAAAAGCTTTTTCACAGCAAAGGACAGCCAACAAATCTAAGAGGAAACCCACAGGATAGAAGAAGAAATATTTGCAAATGTCTTTTCAGATAAAGTGCCAGTATCCAAAATCTATGAAGGATTTATCAAACTCAACACCTAAAAAACAAACAATCCAGTCAAACAACAGGTAGAGGACATGAACAGACATTTCTCCAAGGAAAACACAAATAATGTCCAACAGACACATGAAAAAATGCTCAACACCACACAGCATCAAGGAAATACAAATTAAAACCACAATGAGATACCACCTCACACTGGTCAAAATGACTAAAATGAACAAGTCAAGAAACAACAGATGTTGGAGAGGATGTGGAGAAAGGGGAGCCCTCTTACACTGTTGGTGAGAAGGTAAACTGGTGCAGCCACTCTGGAAAACAGTAAGAGGTTCCTCAAGAAGTTAAAGATAGAGCTACCCTGCTACCCAGAAATTGTACTACTTGGTATTTATTGAAAGGATACAAACATAGTGATTCAAAGGGGCACATGCACTACAACCTTTATAGCAGCAATGTTCACAATAGCTAACATATGGAAAGAGCCCAGATGTCCATCAATAGATGAATAGATAAAGAGGTAGTGTATATATATACAGTGGAATACTACAAAGCCATTGAAAGGAATAAAATCCTGCCATTTGTGACTTGGAAGGAACTGGAGGCCATTATGCTAACTGAAATAAGTCAGTCAGAGAAAGACAAATACCACATAATTTCACTCATATGTGGATTTAAGAAGCAGAAATGAGCATGAGAGAAGGGATGGAAACAAAATAAAATGAAAAACAAGAGGGAGGCAAACCATAAGACATTTAGACAGAAATTCATGGAGCTAGACAGCATAATGCTAAGTGATATAAGTCAGTAAAAGAAAAACAAACACCATATGATTTAAGATATGTAATATCTTAACTATAGGAAACACCTGAGGGTTGCTGGACGGAGATGGATGGGGGATGGGCTAACTGGGAGATGGGCATTAAGGAGGGCACTTGATGTAATGAGCACTCGGTGTTGTATGCAAATGATGAAGCATTAAATTCTACCTCTGAAGCCAATAATACAGTATATGTTAATTAAATTGAAATTTAATAAAAAATGAAAAAAATGCAACAACAACAACAAAAGAAATATAGGTATTGGGTGTCAGTGTTGTGGCTCTGTGCTTTTACTGAGAGGCCACTGAAGAAAATGTCACCTTCCAATTCTTTTATTCCTAGAGGGGTCTCTTTGTGAATGTGTCTCTTTGGGACATGCTCCAAGATGAGAAACTAACATCCCCACTGTGTGCCCCAGGTGCTCTTCAGAATGCTGCTTTTATTGTATGTTTGTGAGCTGTTTGCCTGCCTTCTCTCCAAAAGCAGTTTAATGCCTCCAGGCTCTCCCTGATTCAAGCTGATTGACCTTGAAGTCTCTAGGCTTTAATCCTGCTGGTTGAAAGAATTCAAGAAATTTGGTGTCTCTCACTTTCCAAGCCAATTCCTATGGGGATTCATTTTTCCTGTGTGCATGCCTATGTGTTAGGTTGTCTCTCATCCTTTCCATGACAGCAGTTCCCTCCCTCCTGCCATCTTTGACCCATTTTTCCCCCAAATTGTGCTTCTGCACTTCATACCTTCTTCAGTTTGGACTCTTCACTATCTTTAATTGTGAAGTTTGTTCTGCCAGTCTTCAGGGTGATTTCTGTTATGTTCAGGTGTTTTAACTGTTAATCTTGTTGTATTCACGAGACAAGACAAACCTAGGGTCCTCCTACTTTTGCTGCCATCATCCTTATTCCCTGGTATCTTATTATTTTTGGTGCAGTTGTTAATGGCATTCCTTTGTTAATTTCTCTTTCTGTTGCTTCATCAATGTAAAAAGTTTCTGCATATCAAATGAAACAATCAATAAAAGATAACCTACTGAATGAGAGAAGATATTTGCAAATGACATATCCAATACAGTGTTAGCATCCAAAATATGTAAATAACTTATAAAACTCAACACCCAAAAATGAACAATCCAATTAAAAAATGGGCAGAAGACATGAACAAACATTTCTCCAAAGAAGACATACAGATGGCCAACAGACACCTGAAAAGATTCTCATCATCACACATCATCAGGGAAATGCAATCAAAACTACAATGAGAAGCTACTTCACACCTATCTGAATGACTGAAATAAAAAACACAAGAAACAAGTATTGATAAAGAAATGGTGATAAAGGAACCCTTGTGTACTTTTGGTGGAAATGCAAACTGGTGCAGTCACTTTGGAAAATCGTATGGACATTTCTCAAAAAATTGAAAATACAACTACCCTGCAACCCAGTAATCACACTACTGGATATTTAGCCAAAAAGTACAAAAACACTAATTCGAGATGATATTTGTAACTTTATGTTTATTTCAGCTTTATTTATAATAGCCAAGTAATGGAAGCAGCCCAGTGTCCATCGACTGATAAATGGATAAAGAAGATGTGGGGGGGGGGTGTGTGTGTGTTGATATATATGATGGAGATATATATATATATATATATATATATATATGTATATATATATATGGTATATATTGGTATATATGGTGTATATATATTGGTATATATACATACATATTGGTATGTATGGTGTGTGTGTATACATATAGTATATATGGTATATATATTGGTATGTATGGTATACATACATATATATTGGTATATATAGTATGTATATTATATATGGTATATATTGGTATATATAGCATATATATATATACACCATATATATTGGTATATATGGTGTATGTGTTTGTGTGTGTGTATATATATGAATTCATATATATATATATATGAATATATATAGGAATATTACTCATCCCTAAAAAAGACTGAAATTTACACAGAAATTCATGGAGCTTGACAGCATAATGCTAAGTGATATAAGTCAGTAAAAGAAAAACAAACACCATATGATTTCACTTAAATGTGGAACTTAAGAAACAAACAAATAAACAAAAATAGCAGCAAAGGGAGAGAGAGAGAGAAAGAGATACCAAGAAACAGATTCTTAACTACAGATAACAAACTAATGGTTACCAGAAGGGAGGTGGGTGGGGGAATGGGTGAAATAAGAGATGGGCATTAAAGAGTACACTTATCTTAATGAGAACAGAACAGTGTATAGAATGGTTGCATCACTATATTGTACACTTGAAAGTGATATAACACTGTATGTTAACTGTACCAGAATTTAAATTAAAAACTTAATGAAATTAAAAAAAAACCTGTCTGCAAGTTCCTCAAAATGTAGATGATTTGGCCAAGTAATTCTAGTCATGGATATATGTTCAAAAAGAAATAAAATTATGTCCACACAGAAATCAGACACATATGTTCAGAGCATTATTTGTAATAGCTTCAAAGTGGAAACTACTCCAATATTCATCAATGGATTAATGGATATACAAATGTGGTATATCCATTCAATGCCATATAAATAGGACATTAAAAGGAAGGAAATACTGATACATGCTATAATATGGATGAAACTTGAAATGAAATAAGCCAATAATAAAAGACCATACATGATATTTTTCCATTTATATGAAATGTCCAGAAGCAACAAATCTATACAGAAAGAAAATAGATTAGTGATTAATTAAATAGATCAGTGATTAGAATTCAGAAGAAGTGATAGGTCAAATTTGTGGGATTGTATTTTAAAGTGATAAAAATATTCTGAAGTTTATCGGAGTGATTGATAATTGCACAATTCTATGAATATGCTAAAAACTATATTGTAGTTTACCAGAATTTACTATACTTTCACCAGATGGGTTGAATGGTATCTGAATTATATCTCCATAAAATTGTTACAAAAATTTTATGAATAAATGTTCTTGGCAATATTCCTTGTAATAGCCAAAATTGGAACAACCCAACAGATGACTGGATAAATAAATTTTGGTATATCTATATAGTGGAATATTATTCAGTCATAAAAATGAATGAAATTCTGGCACATGCTACAAAGTGGATAAATTTGAGAAACTTCTTACTGAAAGAAGCCAGATGCAACAGATTTATATATTATATGAATCCATTTATATGAAATGTCACATAAAAGCAAATATATAGAGTGTCATCCCAAATGACTATGTAAGAAGACCCTGAGCTCACCTCCTGCACAGAGCACACTAAGTGACACCTACTATTGAGCAATTCCTCCTGAAGAAGAACTTAAGGCCAACTGAAGAGCTTTTGCAGAAGAGAAAATGGAGAGATTGTCAAATGAAAACATCAAGAGAGACAGAGACATGATAAGGAAGGGAACCCCCATCCCTGACTCTGTGAACTGCAGTGGGGATGGATAGTACTGAAAGACTTAGAACAGATTCCTCTGTCCTTGGGTGCAGAAAAAAAAAAAAAGGAAGACATGGTTCAAAGGAGCAACCAGTTTATAAAAGAGCCAGCATTAGAACTCCACTAAATGGTGAATGAGCTGCAGAAACTCATTCTGAGTCAGAGGAACTATAAAACAACATAGTTCATGTTTTGCCTCCAACTTGAAATTGCAGATCAGATCTGGGTCTGTAGATGAAGCCAGCTTGCCACTTCAGCAAACCCCTGGTCCCCTAGCTCACACCAGTCCAGATCACACGGGGGCACAGAAGAAAACCATGGTTTAAAAGAGCAACTAGCATATAACTGAGCCAGCCACATGACTATGTGAAATGGCAGAAGAGCTGCAGGAATGCTTTGAGAGTGGGAAGGGCTAGGAGACATAGTTTACATTCTTCTCCACCTTGGAAGCACAGAACAATGCAGCATCCAGGTGACCTAATCAGCCTGATGCCTCAGTGAGCCCCAAGCCTCTAGCCCATAGCAGCCTCAACAGCCCCACCAAGGTGGTCAGAAGGCAATGCACACTGGGACACCTTGGTTAGTGCTCATGACAGTTCCAGCCATTGAGCCATGGTGACAAATGTGCAAAGCACCCTAGAGCACTCCAGGTTCACAGCATTTTGTCTTCAGTTGGCTTTTTAGGGTACCTCCAGTGTAGAGAATTTCAGAACCTTCCAACTGATATCTGCTTCAGATCCAGCCAGCCTGCCAGGATTCCCCATGCACATGGACATGCTGGAAAATTTCCCCCACCCCAGACTCAGCTCCAGTTGTCAAGCCAGAAAACCCCCTGCACTGACAACCCTGGAACACCCTGGCTTACACTCAGTTCAGTTTCAGCTCTCATGCCAAGGTGCCACTCGTGCCACCTTCTGGCTTGCACCCACTTTAGTTTCAAGTATCCTGCCAGGGAACACTCTGAGTAGAGAACATAGGGGTCTCTTAGCCCACACAACACCTAAGATCCAGTTGCCCCCCCCAAGAAACCTCTTCCCCAGAGTGCTCAGGGGAACGTGCCTCCTTATACCCATTTCAGATTCATCTGACCTGCCAAGGTGCCCTCAGTGCATAGAACATGGAAACACACCATCTTGCATAAACTTCAGCTTTGATATCCTGCCAGAGCACCTTGCATGTGTAGAACATTGGGACATACCAATTTGCATGCACTTTGGCCTAAGCTATCTAACTAGAGCACCCATTGCATTGAAAGGCATGGGATTCCCAACCCTCACCAGTCATGGCTCCAGCCAGACAGCAAAATTCACCAAGCACACATAGTCTACGTAAGGGAATGACCATACCCAAGATCATGACTTCAAGTTTAGAAGTATCTGTACCTCAGGGTGCCTGGGTGACTCAGTGGGTTAAAACCTCTGCCTTTGGCTCAGGTAATGATCCCAGGGTCCTGGGATCGAGTCCCACATCAGGATCTCTGCTTCGCTCTCCCTGCCTGCCTCTCTGCCTGCCTGTGATCTCTGTCTGTCAAATAAATAAATAAAATCTTTAAAAAAGATAGAAGTATCTGTACCTCTTGATCCATAAAAATAAACATAAAAATAATCAAGCAAAGGGAGACAAGATGGTGGAGAACTAGGAGGAGGCGACGTTTCAACCTGTACCCTAAAGTGAGCTGACTACCTACCAAAGAACTCCGATCACCCATGAAATCAGCCTGAGATTAGAATTATCCACATCTGGATCTCTATGGGGGCAGAAGACACCAGTGGGCAGGTAAAGGGGAGTGGGAACGTCAGGCTGATATCGGAAGATAAACAAAAGGGGGAGGGAGCCACCAGAAGCCACCCATTGGAAAGTAATACCCCAATACAAGAGTGCCCTGTGACTGGGTACCAGCATTAACTTGGAGTCTGGTTGAAAGCACTCAAAAAGACCAAAGGATCATGGGGGGAAATTGTGGGAATCGGGGCGGTTAGGGACAGGGGCTTAAGTCCCTGGAGCGAGGACAGCCACCAACCAGGAGAAAAAAAAAAAGACAAGAGAACGGCCACCACTACTTCATAGATACAGCTTTTATTTTTAATTCGTTCCCACTATTCTGGTTCATTTTTTTAATATAGATAATTTTTTAACCTATTTACCATCAAAGGGAGATGTCCAGTACATCAAATTCCATAATAACCTTTTAACCTGAACTTTTTGATACATATACCCGTGTTTTTCTTTTGCTTTTCTATTTTTAAATTTTTTTAAATTTTATTTTCGTTTAATTTATTCTTTTTTTATTTTTTATTTTTTAATATACATATAAACTTCAGGGTAACCCCTTTTCCCCCAATCAATGCTATCCCTATAGGTAAACCAATTTTTAATCCCTCTTTATCTTAGGAAAGTTGAGTCCTTTAACAAAGATATCAAGATACATCCAGGAAGAATCGAAATAACCTTCCTCGCCCACATTGAGAATTTATAACCACTCTCCCATCTTTTTCTTTCACCAGTGTTTCTGAGCATTTGTGTTTGTCTTGATAGTATATAAATCTTATACTTGGGGTTCTTTTTGACGAGATTCTTTTTTTGTTTTGCATGTGTGTGTGTGTGTGTGTGTGTGTGTGTGTGTGTGTGTGTGTATTTTCTCTTGTCATCTACTTTTATCAGTCTTTTTGTTTGTCTGTTTTTGTTTGTATACTTCCTAAATCTTACCTTGGGACCCCTTTGGGCTGAAGCCTTCTCTTTTATCTTATCTTTCTTTTTTTCCCTGTCTCTCTCTCTCTTTTTTTTCTTTTTTCTCTTTCTTTTTTCTATCGTTTGGGTGGGGACTCTTGATTGCTCAGAAGTGTTCCAGGGTGTACCTTGACTGCACCACGGTCGATACATCCAGCTACATCCGTTCAGCCATCTTTCAACAAAATGACTAGGAGAAGGAATGCCCAACAGAAGAAAAATTCAGAGTCTGGGCCTTCTGCAACAGAGCTAATGGCTATCGACATAGACCATATGTCGGAAAGGGAATTCAGGCTAACATTTACCCAGGCAATAGCTAGATTGGAGAAAGGCATGGATGACAAAACGGAATTGATTAGGACAGAACTGAAAGCCACCAGGGATGATGTTCACAATGTTCTCAACGAGTTCCAATCTAATCTAAACTCTCTAAAAGCTAGGGTAACTGAGACAGAAGATAGAATTAGTGATCTGGAGGACAAACAGATAGAGAGAAAGGATCAGGAGGAAGCCTGGAACAAACAGCTTAGAAGCCATGAAAACAGAATCAGGGAAATAAATGATGCCATGAAACGTTCCAACGTCAGAATTATTGGAATCCCTGAAGGGGAGGAGAAAGAAAGAAGTCTAGAAGATATAGTGGAACAAGATCTCCATGAAAATTTTCCCAATCTCGCAAATGGAACCAGTGTTACTGTACTAGAGGCAGAACGGTCTTCCCCCAATATTATAGATTCTCGAAAGTCCTCGAGACACCTGATAGTAAGAATGAGGAATCATAATTGTAGACAGGCTCTCTTGAAGGCAGCTAGGACAAAGAAGTTCCTTACATACAGAGGAAAGCCCATCAGAATAACGACAGACCTGTCCACAGAGACCTGGCAAGCCAGAAAGGGCTGGCAAGATATATTCAGGGCACTAAATGAGAAGAACATGCACCCAAGAATACTTTATCCAGCAAGACTGACATTCAAAATGGATGGAGTGATAAAGAGTTGCCAAGACCGGCAAGGCTTAAAAGAGTATGCGAACACCAAGCCAACACTGCAGGAAATATTAAGGGGGGTTCTATAAAAGAGGAAAAATCCTAAGAATATCATTGAACAGAAATATGGAGACAATCTACAGAAAGGAAGACTTCAAAGGTAACACAATGTCAATAAAAACGTATCTATCAATAATCACTCTCAATGTGAATGGTCTAAATGGGCCCATAAAATGACACAGGGTTGCAGATTGGATAAAATGACAGGACCCATCCATATGTTGTCTACAAGAGACCCATTTCAAACCTAAGGATACACCCAGACTGAAAGTGAAGGGATGGAGAAGCACCTTTCATGCCAATAGACCTCAAAAGAAGGCTGGGGTAGCGATTCTCATATCAGATGCATTAGATTTTAAACTAAAGACTGTAGTCAGAGATACAGAAGGACACTCCATAATTCTTAAAGGGACTATCCACCAAGATGATCTAACAATTGTAAATATCTATGCCCCCAATATGGGAGCAGCCAATTACATAAGAAAACTGTTAATCAAGATAAAGAGTCATAATGATATGAATACATTAATAGTAGCAGATCTTAACATGCCTCTCTCAGAAATAGACAGATCATCCAAGGAGAAAATCAATAAAGGAACAAGAGCATTGAATGACACATTGGACCAGATGGACCTCATAGTTATATACAGAACATTCCACCCTAAAACAACAGAATACTCATTCTTTTCAAGTGCACATGGAACCTTCTCCAGAATAGACCACATACTGGGTCACAAAACAGGACTCAACCAATACCAAAAGACTGACATTATTCCCTGCATATTCTAAGATCACAGTGCTTTGAAACTGGAGCTCAAACAGAAGGAAAACTTCGGAAAGAACTCAAACACCTGGAAGCTAAAGACCACCTAGCTTAAGAATACTTGGATCAACCAGGAGATCAAAGAAGAACTTAAACAATTCATGGAAACCAATGAGAATGTAGATGCTTTGGTCCAAAACCTATGGGATACAGCAAAGGTGGTCCTAAGGGGGAAATACCTAGCCATCCAAGCCTCCCTCAAAAAAATTGAAAAATCCAGAATACACCACCTGTCTCTACACCTTAAAGAACTGGAGAATCAACAACAAATTAAACCAACTCCTCACACAAGAAGGGAAATAATCAAGATTAGAGCAGAGATCAATGAGATAGAAACTAGAGATACAGTAGAACACATCAATGAAACTGGAAGCTGGTTTTTTGAAAGAACCAATAAGATAGATAAACCATTGGCCACACTAATCCAAAAGAAAAGAGAGAAAGCTCAAATTAATAAAATTATGAATGAAAAGGGAGAGATCACAATTAACACCAAGGAAATAGAAACAATCACCAGAAGTTATTATCAACAGTTATATGCTAATACATTAAGCACCCTAGATGAAATGGATGCATTCCTGGAACACTATAAACTCCCAAAATTGAACCAGGAAGAAATTGACAACCTGAATAGACCGATATCTAGTAACGAGATTGAAGAAGTGATCAAAAACCTCCCAAAAAACAAAAGCCCAGGACCTTGTGGATTCCCTGGGGAATTCTACCAAACTTTCAAAGAAGAAATAACACCTATTCTCCTGAAGCTGTTTCAGAAAATTGAAGAAGAAGGAAAACTTCCAGACTCTTTTTATGAAGCCAGCATTACCTTGATCCCCAAACCAGGCAAAGACCCCACAAAAAAGGAGAATTTCAGACCTTATCTTTGATGAATATGGATGTTAAGATTCTCAACAAGATCCTAGCAAACAGGATCCAATAGCACATTAAAAAGATTATCCACCATGACCAGGTGGGATTCATCCCTGGGTTACAAGGATGGTTCAACATTCGCAAATCAATCAATGTGATAGAGCAAATCAATAAGAGAAGAGAGAAGAACCACATGGTCCTCTCAATGGATGCAGAAAAAGCATTTGACAAAATCCAGCATCCGTTCCTGATTAAAACGCTTCAAAGTATAGGGATAGAGGGAACATTCCTCAACTTCATCAAATCTATCTATGAAAGACCCACAGCAAATATCATCCTCAATGGGAAAAAGCTCACAGCCTGCCCGTTGAGAACAGGAACACGACAAGGATGCCCACTCTCACCACTCTTGTTCACCATAGTATTAGAAGTCCTGGCAACAGCAATCAGACAACAAAGAGAAATAAAAGGTATCCAAATTGGCAATGAAGAAGTCAAACTCTCTCTCTTCGCAGATGACATGATACTTTATATGGAAAACCCAAAAGACTCCACCCCCAAACTACTAGAAATCATACAGCAATTCAGTAACGTGGCAGGATACAAAGTCAATGTACAGAAATCAGTGGCTTTCTTATACACTAACAATGAAAATACAGAAAGGGAAATTAGAGAATCGATTCCATTTACTATAGCACCAAGAACCATAAGATACCTGGGAATAAACCTAACCAAAGAGGTAAAGGATCTGTACTCGAGGAACTACAGAACACTCATGAAAGAAATTGAAGAAGACACAAAAAGATGGAAGACCATTCCATGCTCTTGGATCGGAAGAATAAACATGGTTAAAATGTCTATACTGCCTAGAGCAATCTATACTTTTAATGCCATTCCGATCAAAATTCCACCGGTATTTTTCAAAGAGCTGGAGCAAATAATCCTAAAATTTGTATGGAATCAGAAGAGACCCCGAATCACTAAGGAAATGTTGAAAAACAAAAATAAAACTGGCGGCATCACGTTACCTGATTTCAAGCTTTACTACAAAGCTGTGATCACCGAGACAGCAAGGTACCGGCATGAAAACAGACACATAGACCAGTGGAACAGAGTAAAGAGCCCAGATATGGACCCTCAACTCTATGGGCAAATAATTTTCAACAAAGCTGGAAAAAATATACAGTGGAAAAAAAGACAGTCTCTTCAATAAATGGTGCTGCGAAAATTGGACAGCTATATGTAGAAGAATGAAAGTCAACCATTCTTTTACACCGTACACAAAGATAAACTAAAAATGGATAAAATACCTCAACGTGAGACAGGAATCCATCAGAATCCTAGAGGAGAACATAGGCAGTAACCTCTTCAATATCAACCACAGCAACTTCTTTCAAGATATGTCTCCAAAGGCAAAGGAAACAAAAGCAAAAATGAACTTTTGGGACTTCATCAAGATCAAAAGCTTCTGCACAGCAAAGAAACAGTCAACAAAACAAA
>NW_019154163.1:6417523-6445947 GCF_002288905.1 Enhydra lutris kenyoni | reverse complement strand
TCATCACTAGCCATTAGGGAGATTCAAATTAAAACCACATTGAGATACCACCTTACACCAGTTAGAATGGCCAAAATTAGCAAGACAGAAAACAACGTCTGTTGGAGAGGATGTGGAGAAAGGGGAACCCTCTTACACTGCTGGTGGGAATGCAAGTTGGTGCAGCCACTTTGGAGAATAGTGTGGAGATTCCTTAAGAAATTAAAAATAGAGCTTCCCTATGACCCTGCAATTGCACTACTGGGTATTTACCCCAAAGATACAGATGTAGTGAAAGGAAGGGTCATCTGTACCCCAATGTTTATAGTAGTAATGGCCATGGTCGCCAAACTGTGGAAAGAACCAAGATGCCCTTCAATGGACGAATGGATAAGGAAGATGTGGTCCATATACACTATAGAGTATTATGCCTCCATCAGAAAGGATGAATACCCAACTTTTGTAGCAACATGGACGGGACTGGAAGAGATTATGCTGAGTGAACTAAGTCAAGCAGAGAGAGTCAATTATCATATGGTTTCATTTATTTGAGGAGCATAACAAATAACATAGAGGACATAGGGAGATGGAGAGGAGAAGGGAGTTGAGGGAAACTGGAAGGGGAGGTGAACCATGAGAGACTATGGACTCTGAAAAACAACCTGAGGGTTTTGAACGGGCAGGGGGTGGGCAGTTGGGGCAGCCAGTTGGTGAGTATTATGTAGCGCACGTATTGCATGGAGCATTGGGTGTGGTGCGTAAACAGAATTCTGTTACACTGAAAAGAAATTAAAAAGAAAGAAAGAAATAATAAATAAAATTTAAAAATCAAGCAAAATGGGGAGAGAGAGGAATGTACTCCAAAATAAAACAAGACAAAACCTCAGATAAAGAACTAAATGATTCAGAGATGAGCAATATGCCTGATAAAGAATTTGATGTTACAATGGTAAAGATGCTTGCCAGGTGGAAAGAATGGAAGAACTCAGTGAGAACTTCAGTAATGAGATAAGAAATATAAAAAGGAACTAGAGTTGAAGAGTACAGTAACTGAAATAAATAATACAGTAGAGGGAATCAACATATTGACAAATGCAGAAGAATTTATCAATAACCTGGAAAATAGGGTAATGGAAAGCACCCAAGCTAAACAGCAAAAAAAGGAATTCACATTATAGGGATCACAAGAAGAGAGAGAAATGAGCAGAAAATTTATTTGAAGAAATAACAGCTAAAAACTTTCCTAATCTAGGTAAGGAAATACACATCCAGGTTCAAGGAACATAAGGAGCTCCAAACAAGATGAACCCAAGGAGGTCCATACCATAGCACATAATTAAAATGCAAAGCTTAAAGATAAAAAAAAATCTTAAAAGCAGCAAAGAGAAACAAAGTTTACTTTCAAGGAAAAAGGTATAAGGCTATCATCTTATTATTCAGCAAAACCTTGCAGGCCAGAAGCAAAGGACATGATATATTCAAAGTACTGAAAGGTGGGGGGAACTACAATCAAGAATAATTTATCCAGGGGAGCCTGGGTGGCTCAGTGGGTTGAGACCTCTGCCTTCAGCTCAGGTCATGATCCCAGGGTCCTGGGATCGAGCCCCATATCCGGCTCTCTGCTCTGCGGGGAGCCTGCTTCCTCCTCTCTCTCTCTCTCTGCCTGCCTCTCTGCCTACTTGTGATCTCTGTCTGTCAAATAAATAAATAAAATATTTTAAAAAAAAGAATACTTTATCCAGCAACATCATCATTTAGATTTGAAGGAGACATAAAAGACATAAAAAGATGTAAAATATGACAATATACACATAAAATGTGGAGAAGGGAGTATAAAAGGAACAGAAGGGAAAAACAAAGCGAAGTTTTTGTTTCTTTTTCTGTTTTTTTATTGGTTTTGTTTTATAATGTGTTTGAACTTAAAGGACAATCAGATTAGTAGAGACTGCTATTTACTTAGGATGTTACATATGAACTTCATGGAAACCACAAATCCAAAACCTATAATAGATACACAAAAAAACAGAGAAAGAAAGCCAAACATAATACTACAGATACTGATCAAACACAAAAAAAGCACAAGAGAAGAAGAAAAGAACTCAGAAGAACTAGAAACACAACAAGAAAAGAAATTTTTAAAGTTTTAAAAGTTATCTTTTAAAAGATAACTACATGCCTATCAGTAGTCAAATGTAAATGGCCTAATTGTTCCAATGAAAAGATATAGGGTGCCAACATGGATAAAAATACAAATCCATCTACAAACTGCCTACAGGAGACTCACCTCAGACTTAGATACACAAATAGGTTGAAAGTGAAAGAATGGAAAAACATTCACTATTTAAATGAAAGTGAAAAACAAGCCATGATGTCAATACTTATGTCAGAAACAATAGACTTTAAAACAAAGACAAGAGACAAAGAAGGGTATTACATAATGATAAAAGAATCAATCCTAAAAGAGGATATAACAATTGTAAATAACTACACACATAACACTGGAGCACCTAAGTACATACATTTTATTAATGGTTATAAATAGAAATTGGTGGTAATACAATAACAGTAGGGGACTTTTACACTATACTTACATCAGTGGAGAGATCATGCAGATCAGAAAATCAGCAAGGACAAAGTCCCTTTGAATGACATATGGGACAAGATGGACATAACATATATAGAATATTCCATCCCTAAACAACAGAATACACATTGTTGTCAAACGCACAGGGAACACTCTCCAGAATATATCACACAAGAGGCCATAAAACATGCCTCAATGAATTTAAGAAAACTGAGATCATACCATGCACCTTTTCCAATCACAAGGGTATGAAACTAGAAATAAATCACAAGAAAAAAAGTCCTGGAAAAAGAAAACCAAACACATGGAGAATAAACAACATGATGCTAAACAACCAATGTGCCAATGATTCAATCAAGAAAAATTAAAAAACATGGAGACAAATGAAAATGAAAACAAATGGCCCAAAATCTTTGGGACATAGCAAAAACAGTTCTGAGAAGGAAGTATATAGTAATACAAGTATACCTCAAGAAACAGAAAAAAAATGCTTAAATAAGTATTCTAACCTTACACCTAAAGGAAGGTGAAAAAGAAGAAGAAACAAAGTCTAAGGTAAGTAGAAGAAAAGAAATAATAAAGACCAGGAGAGAAATAAATGACAGAGACAGGAAAGAAAAGAAAGAAGAAAGAAAATGGAAGAGAGAGGAAGGAAGGAAGGAGGGAAGGAAGGAATCATTGGACACTACATCAAAAACTAATGGTCTAATGGTGTACTATACAGTGGCTAACCGAAAATAATAAAAAGGAAAAAAAATTTAAAAAGAAAGAAAGAAAGAATATACATTCTTTTCAAATGCACATGTGACATTCTCCACAAGAGATCACATATTGGGTCACAAATCAGGCCTCACCAAGTTCAAAAAGATATAAAGCAGACCATTCATATTTTCAGACCACAACACCTATGAAACTTGAAGTCACCCATAAGAAAAAATTTGGAAAAACAACAAAAACATGGAGGTAAAAAAACACTACTAAAGAATGAATCAGCCAACCAGGAAATTAAAGAAGATATTTTAAAAATATATGGAAGCCAATGAAAATGAAAACATGACAGTTCAAAATCTTTGGGATGCAGCATAAGTGGTACAGGCCTACCTCACAAAACAAGAAAAATCTCAAATATAAAACCTAACCTTACACCTAAAGGATGTAGAAAGAGAAAAACAAATGAAGACTAAAGCCTGCAGAAAGGGGGGAAATAATAAAGATCCAAGCAGAAATAAATGATACAGAAATTTTTTAAAAATCAGTAGAATAGATCAAAGAAATAAGGAGCCCCCCCTAGCCAGACTTATCAGAAAGAAAAGAGAAAGGATCCAAATAAATAAAATCATAAATGAGAAAGGAGAAGTAATCAACACCACAAAAATACAATTAAAAGAGAATATTATGAAAAATTATACGCCAAAAAATCAGGCGATCTGGAAGAAATGGATAAATTCCTAGAAACATATAAACAACAGAAATTGAAATGGAAGAAATAGAAAACTTAGACTAATAACCATCAGAGAAATAGAATCAGTAATCAAAACTCTGAAAAAAACAAGAGTCCAGGGCCAGATGCCTTCCAAGGAGAATTCTACCAAACATTTAAAGAGTTAATACTTATTCTTCTCAAAATGTTACAAAAAAATAGAAATGAAAGGAATACTTTCAAATTCATTCCATGAAGGCAGCATTATCCTGATTCCAAAATGAAAGACTTCACTAAAAAAGAGAACTACAGGCCAATATGCCTGATAAACATGGATGCAAAAATTCTCAACAAAATACTAGCAAATTGAATCAAATTGCATATTTTAAAAATATTTTATTTATTCATTTGATAGAGAGAGATCATAAGCAGGCAGAGCAGCAGGCAGAGAGAGAGGGGAAAGCAGGCTCCCCGCACAGCAGACAGCCCAATGCAGGGTTTGATCCCAGGACCCTGAGATCATGACCTGAGCTGAAGGCAAAGGCTTAACCCACTGAGCCACCCAGGAGCTCCAGAATCAAATTGCATATTAAAGGAATTGTTCACCACAATCAGGTGGGACTTATTCCTGGTCTGCAAGGGTGGTCCAATATTTGCAAATCAATGTGATACACCATGTTAATAAAAGAAAGGATAAATACTATATGATCGTCTCAGTAGATGCCAAAAAAGCATTTGAAAATGTAGAATATCCATTTATGATAAAAATCCTCAAAAAAGTAGGTCTAGAGGCAACACACCTCAACATCATAAAGACCATATACAAAAACCCACAACAAATATCATCCTCAATGGAGTTAAAAATGAGAGCTCTTCCTCTATGGTCAGGAAGAAGACAGGGATGTCTACTGCTACCACTGATTTTTAACATAGCACTGGAAGTCCCAGTCTCAGCAATACAGAAAGAAATAAAAGGCATCTAAAGTGGCAAGGGAGAAGCCAATCTTTCACTATTGCTGATGACGTGATACTCTATATAGTAAACCCAAAAGACTCAACCAAAAATTGCTAGAACTGTTTCATGAATTCTGTTATATTGCAGGACAAAAATCAATGTATAGAAATCTGTTGCATTTCTATACACAAATAGTGAAGCAGCAGAAAAAAAAATCAAGGAATCAATCCCATTTACAATTACACTAAACACATAAGATACTTAGGAATAAACCTAACCAAAGAGATAAAAGAACTGTACTCTGAAAAATAGAAAACACTTATGAAAGAAATTGAACATAACAAAAAGAAATGGAATAACATTCCATGCTTATGAATTGGAAGGAAAAATATTGTCAAAAGATCTATACTACCCAAAGCATTCTACACATGCAATGTAATCCTGATCAAAGTACTGCCAGCATTTTTCACAGAGCTACAACAAATAATCCTAAAATTTGTATGGAACCAGAAAGACCGCAAATAGCCAATGCAATCTTGAAAAAGAGAAGCAAAAGTGGGGGCATCACAATTCTGGACTTCAAGTTATATTGCAAAGCTTAGTGGCCAAGACAGTATGGTACTAATGCAAAAAGAGACACATAGATCACTGGAACAGAATAAAAAAAAAAACAGAAACAGACCCACAGCTATATGGTCAGCTCTTCTTCAACAAATCATGAAAGAATATCCAGTGGGAAAAAAAGACAGTCTTTTCAACAAATGGTGCTGTGAAAACTGGACAGTAACATGCAGAAGAATAAAACTGGACCACTTTCTTACACCATACACACACACACACACACACACAAATTCAAAATGGATTAAAGAATTTAATATGAGTCCTGAAACCACAATAATCCTTGCAGAGAGTACAGGTAGTAATGTCTTTGACATTGGTTATAGCAACTTCTTTCTACATAGGTCCTCTGAGCTAAAGGAAACAAAAGTAAAAATAAATTATTTGAACTACATCAAAATAAAAAGGTTTTGCACAACAAAGGAAACAATCAAGAAAACTAAAATGCAACCTACTGAGTGGGAGAAGATATTTGCAAGTGAGATACCTGATAAAGGATCAGTATGCGAAATCCATGAAGAACTGCTAAAACTTAACAGCCAGAAAACAAATAATACAGTTAAAAAATGGGCAGAGGGCGCCTGGGTGGCTCAGTGGGTTAAGCCGCTGCCTTCGGCTCAGGTCATGATCTCAGGGTCCTGGGATCGAGTCCCGCATCGGGCTCTCTGTTCAGCAGGGAGCCTGCTTCCCTCTCTCTCTCTCTCTGCCTGCCTCTCTGTCTACTTGTGATATCTCTCCGTCAAATAAATAAATAAAATCTTTTAAAAAAATGGGCAGAGAGCATGATTATACATTATTCCAAAGAAGACATACAGGTGGCCAATGGACACATGAAAAGATGCTCAAAATCACTCATCATCATGGAAATGCAAATCAAAACTACAATGAAATATCTCACACCTGTCAGTATGATTAAAATTAACAACATGGGAAACAGATGTTGGTGAAGATGGGAAGCAAGTGAAACACTCTTACACTGTTTATGGGAATGCAAACTGGTGTAGCCACTCTGGAAAACAATATGGAAGTTCTTCAAAAAGTTAAAAATTGAATACACTATGATCCAGCAATAGCACTACCAACTATTTATTCAAAGGATATAAAAGTACTGATCAAAGGGATAAATGTACCCTGATTTTTTAAAAAAAATTATTGTTTTATTTTTATTTTTGAGAGAGAGAAAGAGATTGATGGGGGGCAGAGGGAGAGAGAGAGAATCTTAAGCAAGCTTCATGCACAGTGTAGAGCCTGATGTGGGGCTCAATCTCACAATCCTGAGATCATGACCTGAGCTGAAATCAGGAGTCAGATAATTAACCAACTGAGCCACCCAGGTGCCTCTGTACTCTGATTTTTATAGCAGCATTATTAACAATAGCCAAATTATAGAAAGAGTCCAGATGTCCAACAACCGATGAGTGAATAAAGAACATAGTGGTGTATTAATACAATAGACTATTACTCAGCCATAATAAAAAATGAAATCTTGCCATTTGCAAGGGTGTGGATGGAGCTAAAGTGTATTATGCTATGCAAAATTAGTCAGAGAATGACAAATACCATACGATTTCACTCATATGTAGAATTTAAGAAACAAAACAGTTGAACATGGGGGGGCGGGGGAGAGGGGGAAGAGAGGCAGACCACAAAATGACTCTTAACTATAGAGAAGAAACTGAGGGTAACTGGAGGAGAAGTGGGCAAGGGGATGGGTTGAGCGCATAATGGTTATCAAGGAGAGCCCTTGTTTTGAAGAGCACCAGGTGGTGTATGTATGTGATGAATCCCTGAATTCTACACCTGAAACTAATATGGCACTGTATGTTAACTAACTGAAAGTTAAATAAAAACTTCAAAATAAAATAAAAGGTAATACATTTAGGAAGCAAAACAAGATAAAATATATTATTTTAACCCTAAAAATTGACTAAAATACCTGTATAGGAATGGGGCAATTTATATCAAAATTTAATTGTGGTAGACTGTGAGAATTGTTCCCTCCTTTGCATTACTGTAAAATTTCTAGTTTTTATAATGAGATATATTTTGTTATAATAATGAAAAAAGCGGTAAGTTATCTTTTAAAATCTCGAACTGGAAAATGAGCAATACAAACAAAAGGGTAAGTTGGGGTGAGGGCAGGAGTGGGATTCAGCCAATATAACATGCAAAAGAAAATTCAACCTAACAATTTTCAAAGACCATTTTAAAAAATAAAGCTCTTTTCATTTCTCATGTTGGCAAAGATATTTTTAAAGATTTATTTCAAGGGAGTATCCCAATATTCATGGCAGCAGAAATATGCCCAATCTATTTTTTTTAAACACAGTGGGTAAAAGAAAGGAAGAGCAGTATATTCTTTTTGTGACATTCTCCTGCCACCTACAGAAAACTATTTGAAAAACAACCAAGAAATTATTACTTTGACCTAAAATCCACTGCAGCAGATATTCCCTCAAATAAATAATCAGAAGAAATTTGATATTCCTCTTGAAATTTTGACTTCTCTGTGGTTACAGAAATAAAATAGAGATGGAGAAGTAGGAAGTCACAGACCTATCTTGCAAATGTAAAATTATCAAATTAAGGCAAGGAGGAGATTGACATGTATAGGAACAGATAAATTGAAGCATAAGGAATATAGAACATCTCCTGGAATATAAGAAACACCACATCCATTATAAAAGAACTGAAATCATACAGAGTGTATCACCTGAGAAGAATGTAGTCAAACCAGAAAACAACAGAAAGACAATAGGAAAATCTCAAAACTCTTGGGAATTACATAACACACTTAATAATCGATGGGTCAAATTAGAAATCCAAAGGAAATAAAAAATAATTAGAGCTAAATGAAAATATCTCATGCAACAAAATACAATATATGAGATGCAAGTAAAAACAGGGCTGAGAGAAATTTATACTACTAAATACATGTTTTAGTAAAGAAGAAAGTTCTGAAGTCTATAAATTCCTACCTTTAGAAACTAGAATAACCCACCCTTCCATACCACTTCCATGGCCACAGCCAGACTCAGTGGGTGAGTGACCTGCCCCCTGTGTGACTTCTACAGCCACTGCCAGATCCATCTAGCAGGTGGGCACAACCTACCAAGGTAATGCCCCTTGTGGGCTTAGCTCTGATGACCAATATGGATTTCATTTCTGGGACCCGTGAGTCTAAAAAATTAGAATGCTAGTTCAAGAGACAACAAGTCCTAGGGAAAACTTAAAAGATAAGGTTTATTTTCTACACAAACCCACTCCTTCAAGACTGGGAGAGATACCTGTTTCTACCTAATATATGGAAACAAACGCAAAGAGGCATGCAAAATATTGAATATGAAATATGTTCCAAACAAAAGAATAAGAAGAAAACACTGGAGGAAAACCTTAATGGAATAGAGATAAGTAATTTATCTGATAAGAACTCAAGGTAATAGTCATAAAGATGCTCACTGAGTTTAGGAGAAGAATGGCTGAATACAGAGAAAATCCCTTAGAGAGATAGGAAATAATTAGAAAATAACAAACAGAAGTCAGGCAATTGAAGGTTAAAGTAATTAAACAAAACAAAGCAAAAAATAAACTAAAGTGATTCAGCAATGGACCAGATGAAGCTGAAGAAAGAATTGGTGAGAAATGGTAGAGGAACTCACTCAAACAAAACAAAAGGGGAAAAAATGAAGATAGCTTAAGGGATGTACATGAGAACATCATGCCAGAATAACATTTGCATTATAGGGGTCTCAGCAGGAAAGAAGAGAAAGAGTTAGAAAACATATTTGAAAAATAATAGCTGAAAATTTCTCTAGCCAGGGGAGGAATACAGAAACCTAGATACAGGAAGTCTAGAGAGTTCAAAATAAGATGAAACCAAAGAGATGCACACCAAGACATATTATAATTAAACTGTCCAAAGTTAAAGATTAAGACAGAGTATTAAAAGCAGCAAGAGAAAACAACTTGTTATATACAAGGGTACCCCCATGAGATTATCAGCAAATTTTTCACCAAAAACTTTGCAGGCCAGAGTATAGTAGCATGATATAGTCAAAGTGTTAGGGGGGAAAAAACAAATTTCAATCCAAGAATACTCTACCTGGTGATATTATCATTAAGAATTGAAGGAGAGGGGTGCCTGGGTGGCTCAGTGGGTTAAAGCCTCTGCCTTCGGCTCAGGTCATGGTCCCAGGGTCACAGGATCAAACCCTGCATCGAGCTCTCTGCTCAGCGGGGAGCCTGCTTCCCCCTCTCTCTCTGTCTGCCTCTCTGCCTACTTGTGATCTTTCTCTGTCAAATAAATAAAAAAAAAATCTTTAAAAAAATAGAATTGAAGGAGAGATCAAGGTTCTGAGATAAGCATAAGAAAAGGAGTTCACTATCATTAAACTGCCCCCACAAGAAATGTTAAAGAGATCACTTTAACCTGAAAGAAAGCATACTAGTTAGCAAAAAGAAAATGTATGAAAGTAAAAATTTCGCAAATAAAGGTAAATGTATATTTAAGGAAAGGGATTAAATATTTATAAAGTTAGTGTGAAGGTATAAAAGACAAAAGCTCTAAAAATAAGTATAACGATGTAAATCCTCAACCAAGTATTAGCATACCAAAATCAGCAATACATTGAAAACATCATACACCAATACCAAGTGGGATTTATTCCAGAGAGGCAACCCAGTTCAAAATCTGAAAATCAATCAACATGATACATCACATTAACAAAATAAAAATAAAAATCATATGATGAATTCAATAAATGCAGAAAAAGCATTTGACAAAATTCAACATGCACTTAAAATAAAAACTCTGAAGAGGTGGTATGGAAGGAATGTACCTCAACATAATTAAAGCCATTATAAGTCAAGCCTGCAGTTCTCATCATACTCAATGGTGAAGAGATGAAAGCTTTTACTTTCAGATGAGGAGCAATATAAGAATGCCCAGGCTCACCACTTTCATTCAACATAGAAATGGAAGGCTTAGCTAGAGCAATTAGGCAGGAAAAAGCTAAAAAGGTAGCCATACTGGAAAGGAAGAAGTAAAACCATCACTACTGGAAGATGACATGATTTATAGACTACACCAAAAACCTACAACTAATAAATTCAGTAAAGTTGAAAGGTATAACATCAATGTACAAAAATCGGTTGCATACTTCTATATTAACAATGAATTCTCAGAAAAAGAAATTAAGAGAACAATCCTATTTACAATTGCATCAAAAATAATAAAATACGAAGGTATAAACTTAACCAAGGAGAGTAAGGACCTATACACTGAAATATATAGGACACTAATTAAAGAAATTGAAAAAGACACAAATAAATGGAAAGATATTCCATGCTCAAAGACAAGAAAAATAATCATTTTTCTGATATCCATATTACCAAAAGCAGTCTACAGATGCAACACAATCTCTACCAAAATTCCAATAGCATTTTTCACAGAAACAGAACAAACAACACTAAAATTTGTGTGGAACTACAAAATGTCCTGAACAACCTAAGTAGTCTTGAGAAAGAATAACAAAGCTGGAGTCAATACATTCCTGGATTTCAAACTATATTACAAAGTTATAGTAATCTGAAAAAAATGACATTGACATAAAAATAAACAGATCAATGAAACAGAACAAAGACTTCAAATAAAGGCATGCATATATGGTCAATTAACTTAAACACATGAAGCAAGAATATACAATGGGAAAAGAATAGTCCCTTCAATAAATGGTGTTGGGAAAACTGGTCAGCCAAATGCAAAGAAATGACGCTGCACCAATATCTTTAAAAAAATTTTAAAAACATTTTAGTTATTTATTTGAGAGAGAGAAAACATGAGTGGGGTGGGGAGGAGCAGAGGAAGAGGGAGAAGCAGACTCCCTACTGAGGAGAAAGCCCAACTCGGGACTCAATCCTAAGACCCTGAGATCATTACCTGTGCCTAATGCAGATGCTTAACCAACGAGCCACCCAGGTGTCCCTAACCATATCTTATCCCACACATAGAAATTACCTAAAAGTAACAGTTGAGATGTATTTTGACATGAATTCTGAGAATTAATAAAGGAAAAAGAATCCATAGAACTTTATGACTAATTGGATATGGGAAATAAAGAAGAAACAGGATTCCAGTATGAGTCCCAAATTTCAGAGTAAGATTTGGGAATGCAAGCATTGAGCCAAAAACAAAACCCCAAAAAACAAGAGGACGGATGATGAGTTGAATTTGAAGAGTTGAGTTTGAAGAGCCTATGGGACATACAGATGGAGTGGACTAGTAAGAGGGACATCTGATCAGAGATGTAAATCTGATAGCTATGTCTTTAGGTTGGATTGAGCTGTTCAAAGGAAACTGTGAAGAACTATGAAGACACAAAGATCAACATGCCAAAGAAAGAACTATTTATGAAGAAGAAAAAAGGCAGGGAAAAAGAGTGAAACAGAGAGAGAGGAGGAAAGGTGAATCGTGTCCAATATCCTGGGTTGAGTACTCAAAGCCCACAATATCGAGAGGTCATGGACAACCTTAGCAAGAGCAGTTTTAGTGGAATGGTGAGGGCAGGAGTCTCTGGTGGCAGTGGGCTGAGAAGAGAGTGAAGTTAAAGAAGAGATGGCAATGACCATAGAGGACTCTTCCAAAGAGTTGAAGCTGGAAAGAGACACGAGGTCCAGGGACTTTTTAAAAATTGTGGTGAGATACATGTAACAGAAAAATTTACCCTCTCGACCATTTCTAAGCATACAGTTCAGTAGTGTTAAGTATATCCAGACTGCTGTGTGACAGAACTAGTTCGCCTCGCAGAACAGAAAAACTATACCCATTAAACAACTTCCCATTTCCCCCTCCCCTCAACCCCTGGCAACGACCACCTTTCTGTTTCTATGAATTTGACTATTTTAGATACCCCCATACAAGTGCAATCATATAGTATTTGTCTTTCTGTGACTGGCTTATTTCACTTAGTATAATGTTCTCACGGTTCATCCATGTTACTGCCAGGTGAGAGTATTTATTTTTAGGACTGAATAATATTCATTCATACATATATATATATATATATACCACATTGTGTTTATTTGTTTATCCATTCACCCATCGATGAGTATTTGGGTTGCTTGCACCTTTTGGCTATCATGAGTAATGTTGCTATGAACATGGGTGTGGAAATATCACTTCGACACCCCGTTTTCAGTTCTTTTGGATTTACACCAAGAAGTGAGATTCTATTTTTAATTTTCTGAGGAACCTCAGGGACTTTTTAAATTATTATTTTAGGTTGAGAGAGACTTAAATGTGCTGGCTGGTGAATTGGCCTTATAGAAAAGACTGTCCTGGACGGTGAGCTGGGTGTATCTCCAGAGAAACCGAATGGAGACAGTCAGCAGAAAGAGGAAATGGAGGTGTTCCCTCCAGAAGCTTTCTGTTTTCTCTGTGAAACACAAGAAGGCAGCTGAGAGCAAGAAGGAATGTGCTCACGTCTTGTTTTGAGAAGAATGTCTTCAAAGTCCCGCAGAGCAGCTCAGAGGAAAGGAAGAACTGATCTAAAGGAGGTGGAGGGACGTTTTCAGAGAACAGCTAAAAGGAGAGGACATGAATCTGCAAGGATAGCAGTCTGTATGTAACCCAGAGGTTTGAAGGTAAGACAGGTCATCCACAGGGATGCTGGATGTTAGTGAATGTGGAGGCCTGACCAGGAGGTCAATAGACAACAGTAAAATGGAAGGGTAGGCTCATGATGATGGCCAAATCCGTACATAACAACTGAATAGGAATAGGGTCTTAAGAAACACAACCGGCCTTTTACCTGAGAAAGCACTTAGGTAATTCGCTTTATCGAATGCTTTGGGCACATTAATTGCCTTTAAATTAAAAAAAAAAAACACCTCATAATTATGTATGCCATGCACATGGTGTGTTAGAATTATTTGACTTTTTTTTTTTTTTTTTAATCAGGGAACTTCTCGTTGCTCAAATATTCACAGCCTCAGACACTCTCACGGACCAGGAATTGGGGTCCTCACAAGATTGGAAGATCTGTACCTGCAAACGGCTGGAGATGAAACTGTCATCGAGAGCCTTTCCCATTGCCAGGCCAGGCAGAGCTATCAAAATAAGCGTTTGGCCTTTGTACTCGCACCTATTGTTTCAGATGGACTCAAGGCAGCTGGCTATTAAAATAAGGGGATGAGGAATGGGCCAGGAACAAAAGACAGTACCTAAAAGGAGAGAGTTGGTGGACTTTAAGAGCTATATTGCAGAAAGACCTTTTGGTGTAGGGTAAGAAATATGGAGATGGGAGTTCAACTGGGATGATCCTTTCTCCTTCTGGAAGGGCACCACTGAGTTGACCTTCAGCTGCCTTCTAAGACACGCCACGGGTAGAGCCAAAGGCATCACCAGTCCTGACGAAGGTGCCGAGGTATCGGCAAAGCCAGGGATAACAGGGGTGTGGAGAAAATGAAAGCTGTAAGTGCTGGAGCTAGGGTGCCATAGAGTAGAAGAAGGAAAAGGAAATTTTCCTTTTCCTGACATGTAAGGAAAAGCATGTTCCATTTTCAAATATGTTTGTCATTGGCAAGGCAGTTGGGTGAGTGCTTCTACTTGCAGGTGGTAAAGCCATGTAGATACTCCTTAAAAATATGGACCACATGGTCTTGATGGCTGTCAGACTAGATAGGAAGACAAACTTGAAGGACCTTGCAACTGGTCATTAAAAGTTGGGAGGAAAAATAGGAGTACGGTCAGAAACCATGTGAGTTAGTCAACCGTGGAACTATAAAATCTGGATAGTAAAAGTGTTTTTCTGTGATAGGTGTGGTTCACAATACCCACAGGGGTGGATTCATCTTATAGTAAGATGCATTTCATGCCAAGACAGAATTTTAGAGACGACATCTTGAGTGACTGTGTTCACGGGGTGTGGTCTGTGGTCAGGAGGGAGTGCGACAATGACCCCGGGCTGCTGTCCCAGATTGGAACTTGTCCCAGAAACTTCACTGTAACACAGCCTCAAAATACAGAAAGCAAAAATTGAAAGAATTACAAGCAGAGATGGACAAATCCAGTGAAATAGTGGACTATTTTAACATGTTGCTTGGCAGTTGACGGCCCAAACAGCCAACAACTTAATAAGAATTTAGTAGAAGTTTTGAACACGGGAACAAACTTGACTTAATGGAGAACTTCTGAACCCTGAAGCCAGCAATTTATAACACACGTTACTGTCAAGCATCTATGCAACATGTATAATAAATGTATTGTTGGGGGTGCCCGGGTGGTGGCTCAGTCCATTCAGCATCCGACTTTGGCTCAGGTCATGATTTCAGGGTCCTAAGAGGGAGACCGGCACCTGGCTCGGCACTCAGCAGGGAGTCTGTTTTTCTCTCTCCCTCTCCTTCTGCCCCTCCCCCTGCTCATGCTCTCCCTCCCCACCCCCAAACAAATAAAGTCTTAAATAGATACAGTAACGTGACAAAGTGCACCTCAAATAAATACATAAATACATAAAAGGAACAAAGAGTCCAATCCATGCAGACAGGCTAGAAGCCATAAATGGTATGAGGTAGGGTGTCCTGGGGCAATGAGGTCACTGGGATACAAAACAGGAATCAAGTAGCTAAATAGGCAGATTGTATCCAGGGGTGTGGTTCTCACAGACTGTTTGGCTATTGGACTAAAGACAGGAAAGCAAATTTGATTGGCCTCGAAATTTATGACTAAAAGTTGAGAGGGAAAAAACAAAACAAAACCGGGGCTGTGGTCAGAAATCATGTGAGAAAGTGTTCCCTGAAAACAGAAAACCTGATTTACACAATGTAGCAAGGGCCAGGTGAAAGAGATGGTTGGTGCCTTCTTGCCGGGGCGGTTGCCTGTGAGTGTGGTGATTGTGTTCCAGGACTGTTTTGTGGTCAGGAGGAAGTACACCGGCCCCTTAAGATGCCATCCTGGCCATCTGACACAGCTGTTACAGGAGGTGACACAGGGCACTGCGTCCCTTTTGACATAGGGACTCACAAGTCCCCGAAAATCTCACTCTGTCCTGGGTTGCGGTGGCCAGGAAGGGTTGACATCGTGCCACTGACACCACCACTGCCTCTCCCTTACTGAAACGAAGGTACGGCCGTTCGCTAGTCTCCATAAGTCCCTCTCAGCTTTGTGTCCTGTCCACAGTCTCACCTCCCTCTCTCCTACCCCCTTGCCATCAAAAGTAGCTCTAGGGTTCCCAGGGGTGCTGTGTGATGAGATACTGCCTGCCACCAGGCTGGCCATGGACTCCAGCTCCTGCTCTTGTGTTGCTGAGGAACAGATTTGCTTCTCAGGAAGGAAAACTCAAGAAACACCACTGGATATCCATAATATCAATTAGTGATAACCTTGGACCTTGAATCAAGTCTTAATTCCTCCATCTACTGTTTTTGTACAGGGTCCCTCTCCCTCTCCCTCCCTCCCTCTTTTTCTTTTTCGAATATTAAATGAAGGGGCATACTCAACTTGTAGAGTTATTCTGAGACGAATGATGGAGTGTGAAACCTAATTTAGAAAAGCTGCTCGGTTCATGAAAACTATGCTTTTATTTCCTAGTAATCAGTAGCGGCATAAAGAAAGGAGGAGCAGCTTCCTGCTGCTCCCTGCTGCCCCCTGCAGCCCAACGTCAAGTCCGAAGGCCTGCATGATCCCAGAACACTATACCAGGGACCAAGAGACAATTCAGGCTCCTTGTCCAGAAAAACAAAACAAAACAATACCACCGCAACAAAAAGTGACCAACTGAAAGTGAAACCGACACATCAACAGACGTTTGATCATCCTACCCTAAAGAAACTCTTGGCTAATTTGAGCGAGTTCTGAGTCTGTTTTGCAGTAGGTGACCAAGCAGGGATGAGACTAGCTAAGACTGGAACTAACTGGGGAAGAATTCTTGCAGCTGTGTGGAGGGGACTAAGAGTGAACGAGAGTAACCTCTGTGACAACACACCCCGAGAGTGAACGAGAGTAACCTCTGTGACAACACACTCCGAGATCTCTCCCCGTTCATCATGCTTCTGCCACCATTTTCCGAATGTGTGTCCCACGAAGAGGTATGATTCTCGAATGCACATGCTCAGAAAGGAGGGCACCTCCCTTTGTCCCTATGTGCAATCAGGATATTCCATTCGACCCTTGGCACCCTGACCTGCTATACACCGAACCCCAGCCGTTTGGGAAGGTGGATTTGAGAAATGTTTTCCTGTCTCCTTGCTTGACGCCCTGCAATAAAATCCATTTTGCCCTCCTCAAAGCTGGTGTCAGTGCTTGGCTTGCTTGGCCTCTGGGGAAGGACCCCTGTCTGATAACAAAGGCGGCATTGTCTGGTAAATGAGTGGAACCTGCAGAATGCTGGGTGGGTCCTGTCAAAAGAATTCACAGATAAAATCGGCTAGCTATAGGGCAACTGGAGGCCAAAGTTGGCCCTTCAAACGTGTGCGTGGTAAGGAAGAACGGAGGTCTGGAGTAGCAACACTCCTCCTGGGTAGGTTTTGGGGACTCAGAACTTCTAATACTTCAAGAGACAGGCAAGACAGTACAGTGAATCCTAGTAGACAGTGTCCATTCCTAAAAGGAAGGATTTCACTTCTCACTTCTAATGTCCCTGGTGTTCCAGGGGATTGTGTTACATACAGTATGGACAGGCAGACCCTCCCCCCACTCCACCCATACAGCAGACCTGAGACTAAGAAGAGAGGGCTCCTATTACAGGGTTGGATGTTATTTTGCCATCCTACTTAAGACATGCTCTTATCTGAGTATACAGACCCTGGTTTATTTTGCCAAGGGTGTTTGTGGGTATTACAAGAGCTTCCCTTTTGGGTACCCCACCTTCCATGTGGCATCATCTCTTTACCCTCAGTGGGGTTTACATTCCATCTAGTATCTGCTTTATCTCCTCTTTGTCTTCCTAATTTTTACATGCAATAGATAACCTCGTGAAATTTTTCATCCAATATCCAGTGTTCATTGATAGCCTACTCAGAGGTGTGCCCATATGTGGCTAAGCCCTAGGTATAGAATAGTGAGTAATGCGGGGTGCCTTCTTACAAGGCACTCATCTTTTTTTTTTTTTTAAGATTTTATTTATTTATTTATTAGAGAGAGAGAGAGACAGAGCACAAGCAGGGGAAGCAGCAGGCAGAGGAGAGAGAGAAGCAGGCCCTCTACTGAGTAAGGAGCCAGATGTGGGGCTTGATCCCAAGACCCTGGGATCATGACCTGAGCAGAAGGCAGATGCTTAACCAGCTGAGCCACCCAGGTGCCCCACAAGGCACTCATCCTAGTGAGAGTTACTGTTACATTGAAACTGATCGCTAAAAAAAAAGTTAGTAGTAATTGGAATGACAGAGATTCCATGGAGTAATACAGCAGCTGGCATATATGAGAGGAGTTCCATGATTATTTGTTGGGTGAATGGATCGATAACAATACATCCAGGGCATTATGGGAAGACAGAGAAGGTTTCTAAGCTATCCTCAGGGAGTGGTGGAATCTGCGCAACTGAAGTCAACACACTTGGGGCTAAGGTTGGAAGCTTCTGATACATTAAGTTTCCAAGAAAATTCTGGGAACGTTCATTTAATATTGTTCATGAGTAAAGGTAAGGAAATAATCATTCTGCGAACTGCTGAGCCTGGATCACATGGGACTCAGACTGCCCCACACCAGTCAGTTGTGTGTGTGTGTGTGTGTGTGTGTGTGTGAGAGTAGATGTTTAAGAGAGAAGGTGCCACCACTCTGGAAAACAGCATGGAGGTTCCTCAAAAAGTTGAAAATAGAGCTACCCTATGATCCGGCAATTGCACTACTGGTTATTTACCCTAAAGATACAAATGTAGTGATCCGAAGGGGCACGTGCACCCGACTGTTTATAGCAGCAATGTCCACAATAGCCAAACTATGGAAAGAACCTAGATGTCCAACAACAGATGAATGGATAAAGAAGATGTGATACACACACACACACACACACACACACACACACACAATGGAATACTATGCAGCCATCAAAAGAAATGAATTCTTGCCATTTGCGATGACGTGGATGGAACTAGAGGATATTCTGCTTAGCGAAATAAGTCAATCGGAGAAAGACAACTATCATATGACCTCCCTGATATGAGGAAGGGGAGATGCAATGTGGGGGGTTTGGGGCAGGAAAAGAATAAATGAAACAAGATGAGATCGGGAGGGAGACAAACCATAAGAGAATCTCACAAAACAAACTGAGGGTTGCCGGGGGGAGGGGGTGGTAGGGAGAGGGTGGTGGGGTTATGGACATTGGGGAAGGTATGTGCTATGGTGAGTGCTGTGAAGTGTGTAAACCTGGCGATTCACAGACCTGTACCCCTCGGGCTAATAATACATTATATGTTAATTGAAGAAAGAAAGAAGAGAGAGAGAGAGAGTGAGAGAGAGAGAGAGAAGGTGCCTCCCTAGGCACAGCAGGGGTGGTTCCAAGTGATTTAAAATCAGGCCAGATTTAAAAATCACCTCTTCCTTGGACATTACCAACCTCATTCTCCTCTTCAATCTCAGGGCCATGATGGTTTCAGGTTAAAGTATGTCGCCTTGTATTTCAGAGGCTCCTGAATTTTCTTATCTGTGTGACCTTAGGCAGGTTTCTAAAGCTCACAGAGCCTTGGTTTCCTCACTTCCAAAGGGGAGGTTATAGTCCCATTTGCCTCACTTGATTGATTTGATGATGAATTATACAATGAGTGAACATATGAGCCCTTAGCATAAGGCCTGGAGCCTAGTAAATGCTCAGTAAGTTCTTGATCATTCAGAATGCCATGGACTTTGCAGACACGGTTCAGACTGAGGCTCCGAGATTTTTTTTTTCCCCCTCTGCAAATGTTCCTTTGTTCCACATCCCCTACGGGAGAGAAAGGCCTGGGGCGATGAAGGGGAGAAATAGGCCTAAGCTAGCCAGCGTACTTGTGGGTCCAGCAGCAACTTCCTGGTGCTATGGTGAACTAGGGCTGTCACATTGGTTGGGCATAGACCCCAGTCATGCCTGTCTTGCTGCAGCGGGTCATAACTTTTACTCAAGGGAAGCTCTGAAAAGGTTCACTCAGCAAGCAACAGTACCAGAAGGTTATCATCAGGACTTTGGGCTTTAGAGGCAGCGGCCCTGGGTTTCAACGAGAAAAACGAACTAAGCGCATGGCTGGTCTCCATACATAGTCACTTTTTTCTCTTTCTCTTCTTTCCATCTTTTGTCTTTATCCTCTGTGTGTGTGTCTCTGTCTCTCTGTTTCTCTCTCCCTCCTCCCTCCCTCTCTCTCCTCCTCTTCCTCTGCTCCTTCTTTCCTTTTTTGCTTTCTTGTAATCGCAGATCATTTTTTACAGAAACGTGAAAGTTTTTAATGTTCCTAACACTTGATAATCCAAGTCCCGTCTTTAAATTTTCTCAGCTAGAAGTGTGGTAAAGTTTTTGCTTCAGTTATGTGTGTGTGTTTCCCTAAATGATCAGAACAATTTGGTCCTTTAGGACTTGGGTCAATTCTTCACTCAGAGCCCTCTGAAGCCTTCCCCATGCCCATGTTTCAGATCTCCTTTGTCATTCCATTCCATTCCGTTGTATTCCATTCTTGGGTGAGGATACGGAATCATATGTCAGGATATACTATCAAGCCTGTTCATGCCCAAGCCTGGTGATAACCTTGGTGGCCATCACACACCCTGGCCGGGGCTGCTGGATATGCTGATGCAGAGCTCATCAGGAGTTCTGGAGCATCCGGAGCAGAGGCAGGGATGAGATTGGTGACGGGCCTGTTCTGCTGACCTGGTGTTAATCCTGTCTTTGTTCAGCCACATCTACAAAAGATTCCGGGGCTCTGGAGCCAGGTATCACCAGCAGACCTCTCTGAGTGGCTCCTGTGGTGCTTGGTGGCACAGGGGCAACCATTGGTCTGACCACAGGCCCACCAGTTGCACATGGTGGTCACCCACCATGAAAGGGAGCTGTCTGGGCTGTGCTGAGTGATTTGTACTGCTTTGTCACTCTCTCTTTCTCTCTCTCTCTGGATGATGATCTTAGCTATTTTATTATTATGCTTCAATTATGTTCAGTTAGCCACTGTAGAGCACATCATCAGTTTTTGATGTAGTGTTCCATGATTCCTTAGTTGCATATAACACCCAGTGCTCATCACCACACGTGCCTGCCTTAATACCCATCACCCTGTTAACCCCTCCCTTCACCCCTTCCCCTCTGAAACCCTCAGTTTGTTTCCCGGGATCCGGAGTCTCTCATGGTTCATCTCCCTCTCTCATTTCTCCCCCTTCAGATTTCCCTCTCTTCCCCTATAGTCCTCCGTGCTATTCCTTATGTTTCACATAAGAGTGAAACCACATGATACTTGTCTTTCTCTGCTTGACTTACTTCACTCAGCACAATCCCCTCCAGTTCCTTCCATGTTGATGCGAATGGTGGGTATTCATCCTTTCTGATGGCTGAATTATATTCCATTGTATATATGGACCACATCTTCTTCATCCATTCATCTGTTTGAAGGGCATCTCAGCTCCTTCCACAGTTTGGCGATTGTGGACATTGCGGCTATGGACCTTGGGGGGCAGGTGGCCCTTCTTTTAAACACATCTGTATCTTTGGAGTAAATACCCAGTAGTGCAATTGCTGGGTCATAGGGTAGCTCTCTTTCTAACATCTTGAGGAACCTCCATACTGTTTTCCAGAGTAGCTGCACCAGCTTGCATTCCCATCGACAGTGTAAGAGGGCTCCCCTTTCTCCACATCCTCGCCAAAATTCGTTGTTTCCTGTCTTGTTAATTTTGGCCATTCTAACTGGTGTCAGGTGGTATCTCATTGTGGTTTTGATCTGTATTTCCCTGATGGCTAGTGATGTTGAGCATTTTTTCGTGTGTCTGTTCACCCTTTGTATGACTTCTTCGCAGAAGTGTCTGTTTGTGTCTTCTGCCCATTTTTTGACTGGGCTATTTGTCTTTTGGGTGTTGAGTTTGAGAAGTTCTTTATAGGTCTTGGATACCAGCCGTTTATCTGTAATGTCATTTGCAAATATCTTCTCCCATTCCGTGGGCTGCCTCTTAGTCTTGTTGGCTGTCTCCTTGGCTGTGCAGAAGCTTTTTATCTTGATGAAGTCCCAAAAGTTCACTCTCTTATTATGGAAACAGCTCTTTCAGTTTTTACTCTCAGCCCCTCATTGGATTCCTAGCCGATCCCATAGGAACTGGGCCAGGGGACAAACCTGAGTGAGGGATAGCACCACTTCCTTCAAACAGCCACAGTGCTGTTAGTGGCCGAAGCCGGGCTTCTTGGTTCTCTCTTCTTCCTTAGGATGTAATTTCCTCGTATCCTTTTCTGTCCCTAAATCAAATAGTTCTCTGATAGAAAAGAAATGGTATCTCACTCTAATTTTTTTTTTTAATTTTTATTGCCTAACCAAGAAACAGACTCTTAATTATAAAGAACAAGCTGATGGTTAACCGGGAGGGAGGTGGAGGGTGTGATGGTGTGAGTTCAATAGGTTGTGGAGATTAAGGAGGGCACTTGTTGTTATGAGCACTGGGTGTTGTATGGAGTGGTTGAACCACAATATCGGACACCTGAAACTAATATTATTATTATTATTTTTTAAAGATTTTATTTATTTATTTGACAGAGATCACAGGTAGGCAGAGAGGCAAGCAGAGAGAGAGGAGGAAGCAGGCTCCCTGCTGAGCAGAAAGCCCGATGCGGGGCTTGATCCCAGGACCCTGGGATCATGACCTGAGCCGAAGGCAGAGGCTTTAACCCACTGAGCCACCCAGGCGCCCCTGAAACTAATATTATACTGCATGTCCACTAACCGGAATTCAAATGAAAGCTTAAAAAATAATAAAAATGAATATTTTTTTAATTGCCTGACTAACGTTGGGGTTAAGTGTCTTTTCTTTTCCATGAAGGATGGGGTGTGTGGGCAGGGGGCAGGAAGGCCATTTCTGCAGATCTTCACATATGCTCAGCAATGTCTGGAATGCAGCAGGGGACACCACTGAATCTCATGGTGGTGGGTTACAGGCTACATTATCTTACTCCCATAGGAAAGAGACCAGTGGGGAGTAAATTAAGAACTGAGTGTGATGATACATTGGTTGTGGGATTATGGTTGACTTTTTAAAAATTCATTCTGGTAACTTTCCCCAACTTTCCAAGTTGTCTCTGGTGAGGATGTCAAGTCCATATTGGGGGGGGGGGTTTCAACACAAGAACAAGATCTGGAAGGAAGGGCTGGCAGTGCTGTTCAGAGAAGACTGAGTGAACTGGCTTCAGAGGCATTGCCTGAGGCCATTCTCTGAGGTGAAAGGAAGCAAGAGAGAGAAAAACCCTCCGGGCCTTGACCCTGAACCATCCGATAGTAATTCATCACCCTCAAACTATTTGCACCCCATTGGCTCTCCTGTGCACCTCCAAATTGATGAAATCCCACGCCATGGGTTTCCAGAGGCCTGGATTTCCAAGAATCGGCTCATTAGAATGTTTTGACCGAATCAGGGCACTTTCTAAGGGGTTGTGGGGATCAGTCCTCCAGGCAGGATCCTTCTGGATAAAGAAGGCTTGGAGGTGCCACAGTGCCACTGAAAGTCTAGCCTCTCCCGTACTGCATAGACTCTGCTTCCCCATCCTGGGTTAGCAGTGCAGGCTGTGGGAAATAATTATCCAAGTAGGCAGGGGACAGTTGTACTGGATAGGCTGGAGGAGGGAGCCTTGGAAGTTCGGTGGATTTATAAGGATAGAAGAAGTCAGAGATAAATGGCCATAAGGATGACAATTGTTGTTTTCTAGAAAGGCCCCAGTAAATAGGCTCAGAGCTTCTTTTTTTTCTGGCAGACAGTGTGGATGCGCTAAGATGGAAGGTAGTTGTTGTCACCAGTCTAATGGTCTCAGTGGTGGCTGGTGACCGTATTTCATCTCAGAGGGTGAGCTGTAGAACAAGAATTTAGCATTGGCCAGACAGGTACACCAGCGATGCTACTGGTGGAAAGTGCAGTGATATACATAGCATTTGTGGATCTGATTGACAGATACACTTTATTCAAATGTTGGCACGCACGAGCGGGTAAAGCAGACTTGGAGAGCCATCGTGCTTTGCCATCAAAAGCTGGGTTTAAAAAAAAAAAAAGGAGTCTGTGGCTGTGGTAATGTATCGTGGGGGCTCAATCACCCCAGAGACAGAAGATTTTATTCAAAGTACCAGCTGGCTCCAGCTGGACTAGGGCAGAGTGAGTGAAGGGGAGAGGAGGCCAGAGAGTTAGCCAGGAGTTAAATCTGGTAGAGTCTCTCCAGGCCAAGGACTGGGTTTTTACTCTGGGTGAGACCAGAAGCCCTTGACTGGCAGGCTTTGAGCTGAGGAATCACACAGCTCACACAGTACATCAATGGCAAAGAAAATCTAAGTTTTCACAGATATGTTGGGTGAGGGAATCAAGGCCAAATTAAAGTGTGGAAGTCTAATCGCATGACTGATTTGAACACAAAACACATGCCATAAGGCTCTCCACATTTACTGCCTGTCGGCCAGAGATGTTGACCCACCTTTTCGAGCTGCCTAAGTGGAAAGAGGGAAAGGTGATCACCAGCAGGAGTCCCAGTATCCCCGAAGTCAAACCTGAATGACTGCACAGAAGGAATAATCATGGTTTTGCCTGAGGTAGGTTTCTCCCATGAGTCACCCTAGGGAGGTTGCTGTGTAACGAGTGAACTTCCTCTTCAACATTGTCCTAACACCAGATGCAACGATGACGTTTGTGGAGATCTCTTTTACCACACTCTGGGTGTGAGCACAATTGAGCAAAAGTAGTTTGTTCCCTTACCCTCACCACCACTACCAAATTGCTTGTGAACAGTGTTCGTTCATTCATGGATGCCCTACTGTGTTTCCTTTGCTTGTCTGTTTCGCTGTTTGGTGTGCTATTTATCGTCTGCCTCTCCTCCTTAGGGTTATTTACCCTTTGCCTGTTATATGTGTTGGAACTATTTTTCTTTGTCTTGGGATTTTGTTGACAATGGTGCAACCATAGGGGGAAATTGACAGAAACATAATTTTGTGGGGGACATTAACATCTCCCTCTCATTGTTCACTGGACTAAAAAAAAATGAGTAAATGTGGAGGATGTTGGTAATATATATTTATTCATGCAGCAAACATTTATGGAGGACCTCCTCCATGCCAGTCACTATCGAGACAAAGTAGTGAACCATGAGACACACGTAATAAACAACCACATTGCCACAACAACCGCCTTGGCTTGGAAGAGCTTGCCTTCTAGTGGGCGGAGACAAGCAAACATCCTAACAAGGAAGCAAATCACATAACTTGTGTTGAAGGAACAAAGTAAGACAAGGTAAAGAGGAATTGTACGTGTGGTGGGGAGGGGCACTTGAAATAAGATGTTTAAGGGTGAGCCACATTGAAAAGTGACGTTTAATCAAAGACATAAAAGCGACGAGGGAAGGAGTCAAGCAGAGGCATTCATTATATGATCTGATTGTATGTTCTAATAGCATTTTTCTGGCTGCCGGATTGACGATCAGTGGGCCAGTCTGGAGGGGGGTCAGGGGGCTAGCGGGTTGGCGGGAGGGAAGGCGAAGCAGAGAAATAAGTCAGGAAACAATTTCAGTGTGCTGGGGCAGGGAGGGGAACAGATGGTGGCTTGTAACTGGATGTTAACAGGGGAGGTGGTGAGAAGTGGTCAGATTCTGGGCATATTTTGTTCAAAACAGCTCACGGGACGGGATCTCCTAACAGGTTGAAAATGAGCGGTTGAGTACAGCAGCATCGGGAGGGATCACTCTCAAGTCTATGGCACCAGAGCTGAATGAATAGAGTTGCCATTACCCTGCAATGGAAAATACCGCAGCTGAAGACGGTTCATAGGGGAAGATGGGGGAGTTCAATTTTGCGCTTGTTAATTCGGGTTGACTCCTAGGCAGTGTTCTCAATGAACTAGAAAGGGAGGTCATCAGCTAAGAGCGAGGCCGGGAGAGGCGGTGTTGGAGGTTTGAAGAGAGAAAATAAGTTGTGGAATGGAAAGGTGGACAGGATTGGGGTCAGGAGAAAAATAAGTAGTTTGAGCATTGGAACTAAACATCTTGTGGAAAGGTGTTTTGGTCTAAATAGTGACGTGGGGTGTTCAAGACCAGACAAAGGTCACTCTGGATGATCCCATCAGAAAACTAGCTCTTGCTAGCCTGCCGGTCTGTGAAATGCAGGTTTGCTCTTGCTGGAGAGGGTGGTATGGATAGGCCCGAGTGAAGAAATCAGTAATCCGGGTTTACGTCCTCAGTTGTGCTGAAGAAGCAGGGATGGGCCTAAGACATGCTAGAACACATTTCTCCCAGACGCTTAGCTTATGCAAAACTGCACTCTGAGTTTTGCTTACAGAGAAAGAGCTCACACCGTTAGGCAATTCGTCTCAGATCTGAAAGCGAGAGATAGGTTGGAAAGGGCCTTCAGAGGACAAAAAAGGAAACCGGTAAGCCGCGCCATCTTGTAAGCAATGGGAGATAAGCAGGGACTGGCTTATGAACAAGTTTCAAAGCCCTGCTGGCCAGCTTGGTCCAAACTGCTGTATGAATATTTACAGATCCTACAAAGTGCTTCCTCCGAGACCCTGATGCCAGAATTGAGGGACTAAGAGCCACGCTACAGCGAGAGGAAGGAAGACTTCTCTAAGTACTGCCAGTTTAAGCATGTCAGAGAACAGCAATGTATATACCCTTTCCCCAGACTGGAACTTCTTCCTCTAAACCAGGCAGACCTAGAAATTCTCCTGTTTTATATATGTATACACACACACACAAACACACACACACACACACACACACACACACTATACACACATATAAAATATAGCATATTATATATAATATTAAATTATATCATTTTACATATCATAGTATATGTTATGTATTATATATACTATGTTCTGTTATTACATACTATTATATTGATATTATATCATTGTATATAATTCTGTATTATACTATTATAAATATATCCTATATTAATGTTAAATGATTGATATAAATATATAAAATTTATAGATTTGTGTGCATCTCTGCACACACATACATGCATATGTGCACATACATATATGTATACACACCTACACACACACACACACACACACACACACACGGATTTTTCTTCCAGATGAGGCCTCCCTCAAATCTTCTTACTTATGGGTTCGCCGAAAGCAAATCAGATGCAGGGGAGGGTGGAAATACTGACTGAAATAAACTTAAACTTGGGCCTATAAGCAAACCCCACAGAAAGGTTTATCAGACAAACGAAAAATCAAGGGAGGCGATAAGGCCATTTGACTCACTGTCTACCCAGTTTTCTGAGGAATTAGCAGTGGTAGTAGCAGCAAAGTAGCCAGCAAAAGTGCCTCCCCCTGCCCCCTCCACCACCAGTCTCTACTGAAGCCAGGTACCTGGGTCCACAGGTCTTAGAGGGGCAGCCTTCCCCACCAGTTCCCCAAGGGTTAGAAGATTGTATCCATTACCGCTGTTCAGTCTACCCTCTGCCTCCATGTGTTAGTACACCAGACAACCTCCTCCTTCCTTTCACCATCAGATGGGGATACTCTGCCTCCCTTTTCCCTGAGTTCCATTGGCCAGGGAGGCTGGGCATTCCACCACAGTTCTGAGTCCTCCCCCTTGGAGCTCCTGGCCTGGAGCACCGGAGAATTACACAGAGGCTCTTCTGTCCGTCTGCGCTGCTGTGAGCTACAGCGGGGGCCAGCCATCTCCATGGCCCTTTTTATTTTCCTGAACTTTGTGGAGAAACTGATGAGTACCAGGTGACCCGCCTGAGTTTCCTGCAGTTTCCCTCCTCCTTGAGTTCCACAGGGCACCGTGCTTCCTAGTCACCATTCCCATCAGCCCTCCCCAAAGCAGAGATTCGGGTAGCCACTGAAACTCGGTGAGGATAATTTAATAGCTGATAATCAGTGGGATATATCCTGGTGGTGGGGACTACAAGAGGTATCGTTTGGGATATGGGTTGCCCCCCCACTCCCACTCCCATATTCTTCAGAGGCCTTAAAGGGCTGGAACCTACCAAATCAAAATTCTGGAAAAACTTTGGCCAGGAGGGCTGGGGATTTCAGGAGCAGCATCCCACACCCCTGTAACTATCTACATGGCCCCAAATTAAAGATATGCTGCCGGTATACCACCTCCTCTAGGTGCCCATGTTACTCGTCAACTTTTCCATGAAGTTCAGGAAAATAAAAACGGCCATGGAGATGCCTGGGCATCCTCTCCATTCAACAACATCCGTTCAACGTCCTCCTGCCCCAACCCAGTCACTGGTCTCATACAATTTGTTTTCTCCTTATCCTCATTTCCCATAAATGTAAGGAACACACACCATACCTCTTACAGAGCAAACAATTAGCTTCCTGGCAAACAGTCCTACATGCCAAAGAAACCAGCAATGTGTGCTCTTTAGTAGTAGTTCAGTCATGGAGCACGTGCGGTATTTTACAAATGCGCATCAGAATCACCTGAAAGGTGTTTTAAAGCCACAGATGGCTGGGCCCTGACCCCAGAGTTTCTGATTCAGTAGGTCTGGGGCAGGGCCCGAGGCCTTGCATTTCTAACATAGCATGCCCAGGTGATGCTGATGCTGTTGTTCTGGGGATCACACTTTCAGAAAAAACTGTACTGGAGACAAAGCTGGATTGAAACCATGGCTGATTTGTTTAATCTCAGGTAGGCCACCTAAACTAAGCCTTAGTCTCCTCATATGTAAAATGGAAACACAGTACCAGTGTTTCCATTACTGGTCACTGTTAAGAT
>NW_019154163.1:6391716-6402523 GCF_002288905.1 Enhydra lutris kenyoni | reverse complement strand
ACTCATACTGGAATCCTGTTTCTTCTTTATTTCCCATATCCAATTAGCCATAAAGTTCTATGAATTCTTTTCCCCCTATTAATTCGCAATCATCTCAACTGCTATTGCCTCTGCTTAGTTTTTAATTCCTATTCATTTCATTGCCTTCAATTTGGTCTCTCTGCTTCCAAAATTGCCTTCCTGAAATCTATCTTGTATGTTGTATTTTAATGATCTTCTTAAGATTTAAGCTTAATCAGGCAGCTGTCTACTTGAAGCTCCCTCTCAACTTCCCTTTGCTTTTAGGTTTAGTGTCAGATTTCTAATATTCAGTATAGATAGTTCAACTTTTCCATCAAAATCATAAATGACTAGGGGCGCCTGGATGGCTCAGTGGGTTAAAGCCTCTGTCTTTGGCTTGGGTCGTGATCCCAGGGTCCTGGGATGGAGCCTGCCATCGGGCTCTCTGCTCAGCAGGGAGCCTGCTTCCTCCTCTCTCTCTGCCTGCCTCTCTGCCTACTTGTGATCTCTGTCTGTCAAATAAATAAATAAAAAATCTTTAAAAAAATCATAAATCACTACACACATACTGCTTCTGGGGGGGTGGAATTCAAGGTCCCATGGTGTTTAGTTCTCCAGTGCCTTTGTACATGCACTCTCCTCTCCCTGGAGTCCTTCCTTGCCTTCGTGGCTTGTTTTTCTGGTTGCCCTTCCTGACTCTGTTTTTGTAACCCCTAATTGTGTTCCCATAGTACATGATGCTATTTCGAGATGACTACTTTATATGCTATCTCACTGTATGTATTTCTTCCAAAATGGGGACTAAATTCTTCATTCCTCTACTCTATTGCCTAGCACCAAGCTTGTTTGTGATTTACTCCTTATTTGGAGTATTGGGTTGTGTGTGTATATGGTATATGAGCCTGCTTGCACAAATGTAGAGAGTGAATCCGAATCTCTGCTGGGCACTCAGCGCAGTGGGCACGCGAAGGGTTTTAAACTAAAGCTTTTCGCAAGATCACCACCGATATTAAGGAGCATTAAACTATCTGTGACATCGGAAGCATCCCATACTGTGCAGCAGCGCAACACCTTTGCGCGAGCGCAGGGTGAATGAGGAGGGGCCAGGGACAACTATGGAGGTTGCGCGCAGGCGCACCCGGAAAGAAAGCCTCTCTTATTCGGCCCTCCCTTTCCAACCAGCTGCCGGCCGAGCTTGCAAACAGTCATTTCCGGGAAACAGGCGCTTGCTTTGTGGGGTGCAACATGGAGACGACCAGTGGAACTGCTGAGCGGGTGAGACGCTGCTCTGGGGTCGGGTGGGTGGGGAAGCCGAGCGGGGTCGAGCTTTGTACACCATCTCTCCCCCTTGTTCCCTTCCCAGGTTTCAGGAGAACTGGCGTCTGTGGCACATGCTCTTTCTCTCCCAGCCGAGTCTTATGGCAACGATGTGAGTATGACTCACCCCCAGCTCCCACTCATACAGTTAGACTGGTATATGTGCAGGGCCTGCCACGAAATTGTAACCTCCTGATGTCTTCTGTGAACCCTCTCCATGCCCGACAGAAACGGAGGTTTCTCATTCATTCTAACCTTTTTGGTCCACAAACCCAGGACAGATGCCGGTGGAAGTAATTCCCTAACTTTGCTGCAGTAGAACCACCTGAGAAGCTTTCATATTTTCCGTTGTCCAGGTCACAGTCTATACCAATTAAATCAAAATATTGGGGGGGGGGGCGGCGGTGAGAGTCAGAAACTGGTATTTTTTAAAGGTTCCTGAATGATTTCATTATTCAGTAAAGTGGCACCGAATTATGGTATGTCTTGTTTAGATTCTTAGGAAGAAAGCATTTGATATTCTTGAGATACAAGACACAGGGACATGAGAATAGTATTAACACTCAAATAAAAGTGTGATTGATGTATGTTAGGTTAGAGTATAAGATCCAAAGGAGTTTAGCTGAAGGAGAAACCCCTAAGAACTGAGACAGCAGTATAGGAAGACTTCACAGAGAAAGTGAATCTCTAACTGAATCCTCAAAGTATAGATGGACACAGAACATGGAGTAAAGCATGGAGGTGAAAATGCAAATGGATTTGCTGGGGTCAGTGAAATAGATCCATCTGGCTAGAGTGGGAGATTTTAATGGAACAGGTGATAGGTACTTGGGAAGGCTTATTTAGTAATCTAGCCTGCTTCACAATACTGATTCAGTTTTAAGTGTTATAGAGGGGGAATTGGCTATCTTTTTTGGGGGGAGGAATTGGCTATTTTATAAACCCAAATCTTATAAACAGATTATAACATGTTAGACTATTAAAAGTGAAGGGTATTTCACTTCATTTATCTTACTTTGTTCTCCCAACAACTCAGTGATACATGTGAGTATATTGTATCAGTTTTACAATGGTTTAATTGAGTCCTGAGAAGGCACTCTATCTACTGCTTTCTGTAGTCTCTCACACTTCACTAGCTGCTGGAAAAAGAGCCAGTGGCTTATGCTATTGATTATATTGTATAGGCAGCTCCTTTTGGTGGGTAGTTTCCTTCATTAAGGACAAAAGTTTTCTGTTTTCCAAACCTATTAGTCCAGTTTTTATTCTTTGGCAGTAGTCTTATTGACATTACCTAGACATCCACAGACATCTTTAATTTGTTCTCTAGTAGCAGAATTGGGAGATTCTGACCTGACATTCTTCACTCCTTTGCAGCCTGATATTGAGATGGCTTGGGCCATGAAAGCAATGCAGCATGCTGAAGTCTACTACAAGGTGAGTTGTCTGTTTTCGTTATTAAGCAGAATTAAACATGGAATTGTAGTGTTTGGTTCTCTGCTAATCACTATTCTCAGCAAGTTAAAACATATGTATTTTGGAGATAATTTTTATTACTGTAAGATTTTACCCACAGAGAATGAGGGAGTGAAAGTGAATTTTGTTTTGACAATGAGGAGTTGTACTTCTTTGCCCAGTGTTCTGCTGCTAACTAGCAAAATGATTCTGTAATAGGCAATTAATAAATATTTGATGACTGAATGGACAATTCACAGAGGGCAATAGCCAGGCAGTACTAGGCCCAAAAGGGTTTGAACTGGTGGCAAGGACTGTAGTATATTATGGCCTTTGAAAACTATGTCATGATTTCATCTGGGGCCTCATCTGCCTGTACTTCCTAATAACTCTTCTGCCCTTAGAACCATAAAGATTTTCTGGGGAAGGGGGGATAGAAGTGTAGTAAATTAGAGACTAGTTTCTGTTATGTTGTCTTGTGTCTGGCAGCTGATTTCATCAGTTGACCCACAGTTCCTGAAACTCACCAAAGTGGATGACCAAATCTATTCTGAGTTTCGGGAAAATTTTGAGAAACTCAGGATAGATGTGTTGGATCCAGAAGAGCTCAAATCAGAATCAGCTAAAGAGGTAAGAGTTCTCTCAAATATTGCATAGCATCTCACTAACAATTATTGATTATGTAAACATTTTTATACATCTAAACTTTTTTCAGTATGTTTTAAGGAAATATGTAAAGAACCAGGGCTTTTATGTAGTTATAATCAACCAGTAAGTAAGTTATGAAGTGAAATAAATATTTTTCTGGTATTTGAGTTTTTTATGTACACTGGGTCTATTTTTTTTCCTTTTTTTTTTTTTTTTTTGACTTGGATATTTTATCCCTTCCTACACAGGCCTTTCAGGGGAGAAGGAGCAAATTTACTTATGTTAGTAGTTTAGCTTGGATGGAGAGTTGGCAAATTGGCAAAAAAAAGTCTTGAATGGAGAATTGGCAAATAGGATACAGAGAGGTGTTTGAATTCTCTGGATTTAAGTTCTCATTATCATGGGCCATGGATACTAGGAGAACTTAGGTTTCCCATTGCTTCCCTGATTATCATACTTTTACAGTGTGCTAAAACTCTTACAGTGGGGAAAATACTTCCCTGAGAGTAGGTCCTTGGTTTGTGATATATGTGACCTTTTAACATTGTTATTGTTAACTGTTAACTCTGTTACTGATCTTGGCTAAAGTACTTATAGCAATGGACTTCTTTCTTAAAATTTAACTTTGTGACCTTGCCACATTCCTGCTGCCTTTGTCTCATTTGTGCTTCAGTGGGGATGAATAACTATTTTGGGCTGAGTTAACCAATAACTTAAAAACAAAACAATATATTTAAGAAGTCAAATTTTAATTCTGTAGCTGAGGATTTAAATATTTTGTCAAGTTAAAATATTGTTCGTGTTGAGAAATACCAGTCTAAGGACAATAGATAGCATAGAAACTCAGTGCTAATGAAAGTAGAAATCAGCTCAGTCCTAGTCTCTTTCACTATGGGTACTTCACTTACTGAGGAGTTGGAGTCCCTTCTCCTGGCCTGACTTCACCAGCCTCCTGCATTTGTCAGCTAAGGCATCTTTTTTGCCTTTATAGAAGTGGAGGCCATTCTGCTTGAAGTTTGACGGGATTGTAGAAGACTTCAATTATGGTACTTTGTTGCGACTGGATTGTTCCCAGGGCTACACTGAGGAAAACACCATCTTTGGTGAGATTCTTGCCTCTGGAGTGGTTTCTGTATAAGGAAATTGAGGGATCTGGTTTTACTGATGAATTAGTGACATGAATAGTTTGGGGATTATCTTATTTGTTACATATTTAAAGATCATGTTACTTTTCATTGAATAACTATGAGATAATATGGTTAAGTATTTTCAGCCTCATTTAACAAGATTAGAATTCCACATCTCTGAAATTTATGACTGTACTGGAATGCTTTGACTGTTAGTTCGGCTTTGTTAATAGACTTCCAGTAGGTTTAGAAAAGTAACTGTGACTAGGACAATAATCAATTCTATTCACCTTTCAGCCCCCAGGATACAATTTTTGGCAATTGAAATTGCTCGGAACCGAGAAGGCTATAACAAAGCAGTTTACACCAGTGTTCATGACAAAGAAGAAGAGAAAGAAGGCAACTGTGGAAGAGAGAAAGGAACTGACAGTGGACGGGCAGAAGAGAAAGGAGCCATCAGAGAAAGAGAAAAAACAAAAACCAACAAAGGAGAAGAAAAAGAGAAAGGAGCTGACAAAGAAATTAGCAAGAGTGGTGAAGCAGCTATGTAAAGTAGACAAGGAATAGCATCCTGGAAGCTATGACTCAACTATGTCTACAGATACTACGATGCTACTTGTGCAGACCCTGTGGTTAAATGTATCTCTTTGTGCAATTGAAAGACATAAAGAAGTACATCTTTCTAGCCTAATAATCAAGAGCTACTTTTGTTGTTCTCTTGTATGAACCAGCTTGGAGACTATTAGGGTGTTAGTTGAGCATTTCTTGGTATAGTGTTTCTTGGTTCTCACCACTGGTCAATTAAGAAATTTTACAAATAAATTTCTTTTGGTTCTTATGACTATATCTATAATTGACTTTTAAAAGATATTTCCAATTATTTGACACTACAGATTTTTTTTCAGGTATATAATCTTTTTGGCATGTCTAACAAAATGATTTTTGCCTATTTTTAAATGCTTATCATTGTTTCCTGCAGTAAAGTTTCCTCAAATCTGTTATGTTGTATGTGGTTTGGGGATTAGAAGTCCCTATGTAAGGGTTAATTCCTGCTATCTGAGTCACTATAGCTTTCTGATTTTCTTTGATATATCTGGCAAATATTTGATGAATATTCTATGGAGATAAGAGCTGGGGCCTGAACCTGTCAGACCAGTGAATGCAGCCCAGTTCACATTAGAAGAGCAGGAAACTGGACCTGCTTCAGTACCTGCTTCTCTTCTGGTACCCAAGTTGTTACCTGAAAGCTAGCAGAAATTAGTAATTAAATATAAAGTCTGGTAGAGTTACTTCCCTTTTATAATGCTATGGACAAGAGCATACATTTACAGAGTAACATAAAATGAACATTTTTAAGTGATATTTTGTCATACTCCAAAAATAGAGCAGTTGATTTTATATGGGTGGAGGGGTTTCTTCTCATCTAACGGCTTTTAGGAGTGTATGTTTCCATTATCTTTACATATGTATAAAGGTTTGTGCATGTCCCATTAGACTTACTGACCTTGATTACTAAAACTAGTTAGAGGAAGCCACAATATTTATAGTGCATACAGTAAATTCTCTTAAAACTCTAACCACAGCATGATCATTTGAGAACGGATTTAGCAGAGCAGAAAAGCGGGAGAAATGAGGCTTTTTCCCCTGGTGGATATAGAAGAAAAATAAAAGTTAAACTTAATTGATGAATTATTTTCTAGGCAAGAGCTGAACTAGAGATACCTATAGCTAGCAGCAGCAGTTATCACAAAGCAAATAGGTTTCTCTATGGATGCTTTTTAGCCAACTCTTAAAAATATTTAAAACATTTGTTAAACTTCTCATTTTATAGAAAGTATCCCTTTAAATGAGTAGGAGAGTGTTAAACACTTCATACTAGACAGACTTTTAAAAATCAAGAACGTCCTTCGCTGTATTGACTTTGTGTAGTTCATACATTCTTTTTTTTTAAGATTTTATTTACTTATTTGACAGACAGAGACCACAAGTAGGCAGAAAGGCAGGCAGAGAGAGAGGGGGAAGCAGGCTCCCTGCTGACCAGAGAGCCCAATGCAGGGCTCAATCCCAGGACCCTGAGACCATGACCTGAGCCGAAGGCAGAGGCTTAACCCACTGAGCCACCCAGGCGCCCCCCATACATTCTTAAATATCCATGAACATGTGTCCATACACATTGCCTGAGGGACTAGGGAAGAATAAAAATTACTGGCTGCATACAATTCTGCCTGTGGTAGCCTTTTCCAGATTGCTCACCAGCAAGAAAACGTGATTAATTACTTCTCTCTGATTTTATGGAGAATAAGAAATAAATCATTGAAAGATTACTTTAAAGTGAGAGGCATCTCTGTCCAAGAACTAGGAAATACAAACTGAGCAAAGGGAGGTGAATAAGAACACAGAACACTTCAGCAGCATTGTAAAGCTAGGAATCCAAGACCGTATCCAAGGTTAAAGGGGAGAGTGGGCAGAATTCTCAAGGTGGCCTCAAGATTTCCACCCTTGGCATACATGCTCTGTATAATTCCCTCCTGTTGGTGTGGGCAAGCCTTGTGAATATGAGGGGATTCTGTTCCTTCATTTAAGTTATAACCATTTAATTTTGAGTTAATAAAAAAAGATTATCCTGGGTGGGTATGGCCTAATCAGGTGAATCCCTAAGTGGGAAAAGCAGCAGCAGATGTTCACCTGTTGGCCTTTAAAAAGCAAAAAGCTGTGTTATTCAAGGGGGCCATGTGGCAAGGACCTCAGGGTAGCCGCTGAGAGCTGAGAATGCTCCCAGGCTGAGAGCCAGCAAAAAATGGGGATTTCACTCTAGTTGGAAGGAACTAAATTCTACCAATAACCAGCAAGTTTGGAAGAGGACTTAAAGTCTTGGATGAGATTACAGTCCTGGCTGATACCATTATTTTGGTCCTGTGAGACCCTGAGCAGAGGACCAAGTTAAGCTATATCTGGACTCTTGACCCATAGGACTCTGAGATGGTAATGGGTATTGTGTTAAGCTACTAATTATGTGGTAATTTGTTATGGAGTAGTAGAAAATGGCTATAGACTCTGGTACTGGAAGTGGAGTGCTGCTGTATCAAGTACCTAAAATGTGGGAGTGGTTTTAGAATCAGGCAGTACGTGAAGACTAGAAGAATTTTGAGGACCATGATAGGGAAAGCCTAAATTGCCTTAAACAGGCTGTCAGTAGTAATATGGACTTTAAGGATGCTGTAGGCAAGGGCTCAAAAGGAAGTAAGGAACGTGCTGTTGGAAACTAGAAGAAAGGGAATCATCTTAGTAGGTGGTAGCATTATGGTTAGAGGCCCGGAAGTTTGGGATTTGAGTCTTTGCTCTAAATTATTTGGGAGATGTTATCAAGCCAGGCTTGACATAGTATGTAAACATCTGTGATTTATTCAGAATGTGGTACCATTCCAATTATTTATCTCCATGACATCTTTTGGAGGCAGGGAAAGGGCACAGACTAATTTTGGCATTTACAGAAGGGAAAATTGCAGTCATTTTGAAGTTTTAGGCCACTGAATTTGTGGTAATTTGTTACAACAACAATAGGAAACCAATAAAGAAGGCATACTGAGCCCTGTTTAAAGGTAGAGACATTTACTACACTGTCATTATTTACTTTGAAACTATAGTTTAAACAAAGAAGTTGTGCCAGATAATTGAGACATGAGCTGTACCCAAAGCAAGCTTCAATAATTCTAAACCATTTTGAACTTATTCTTCTAAGGAATTCCTGTAGCTGAGTCTGTGTGTTAGGTGCCATTAATATAATTGGGAATTCTCTGAATTTACTTAAAGGTAACAGTACAGGGCTTAGTAATGAGTATGTGCTCATGTGAAGCTTACAGTAGTATTAATAAAACTCGACAGTAACTTCATCAATTATTTGGACCTTAGACAAAATATTTTTCTGGACAGGTGTATTTTATCATTGATGTTGTTTAAAATTGTCAGAGCATGGTGATAATTCAAACAGGCCAGATTTTTGTTGGTTTTATCGCTGTTTTAAAATTTTCTACAGATAATACAGTTCTTTTTTTAAAATTTAATTTTATATTTTCAGTGCTAAGATTCATTGTTAATGTACCACACCCAGTGCTCCATGCAATACAGTTCTTTTTGCTCGCACACAATGTGGATGATTCTCACTATCCCACATTGGTACACAATTGCTTTCATACATATTCTTATTCAGATACATAGTCAATATCTTAGGGGCACCTGGGTGGCTCAGTTGATTAAGAATCTGCCTTCAGCTTGGGTCATGATCCCAGGGTCCTGGTACTGAGTCCAGCCTCAGGCTCCCTGCTCAGTGGGGAGTGTGCTTCTCCCCCTCCTTTCTGCTTGTGCTCTCTCGTGCCATCTCCATCTCTCTCAAATAAAATATTTTTAAAAATTGTCAGTATCTTAGTTGATGATTCACAATTAAGGCATGCACGTATGTTATGTGAATGGCCATTTCCCCATGCCTACATGTTTTTAATCTAGAATTATAGAAGCTTTACAGATAGATATCAACATGATGGTGGTCTCTCGAATTGTACTACTTTCACATGATGACCATTTATATGACTGGCTAGCTTTAAATTTTCCCTACTCAGGATTTCTCTGATTTCCACAATATAAACTGCATTTTTGGGGCATCTGGGTGGCTCAGTTGGTTAAGTGGCTAACTTGATTTCCATCAGGTCATGATCTCAGGGTCCTGGGTTTGAGCCCCAAGTCGGGATCTGCATTCAGTGGGGAGTCTGGGGATTCTCTCTCTCCCTCTACCCTACCCCCCACTTACACACACTCTCTCTAAAATAAATAAATATATCTTTAAAAAATATATATTTTTTTATTGCATTTTCTTTAAGTCAGTATGTTTTCATTTTATAAAAATTGAGATTGAATTGGGATGCCTAGCTGACTCAGTGAAGCATGCAACTCTTTTTTTTAAAAGATTTTATTTATTTGACAGAGATCATAAGTAGGCAGAGAGGCAGGCGGGGTGGGGGGGAAGCAGACTCCCCACTGATCAGGGAGCCCGATGTGGGGTTCGATCCCAGTACCCTGAGATCATGACCTGAGCCGAAGGCAGAGGCTTTAACCCCCTGAGCCACCCAGATGCCCCAAGCATGCAACTCTTGATCTCACAGATGTGAGTTCAAGCCCCACATTTCTCACTGTGGTGGCTCAGGTACAGAGTAGTATAGATGTAATTTGGAAGCCATATGAATGAGAAGGAAGTGAAAGGTGAAAGGAGAAGTTTTTCATGAGAATCATAGAGAAAAAATGGTTACGACATATATATATATATATGTGGAGATATATATATATATATCTCCACAATGGGTATAAAGCTTACTTTAAAAAAATTGATATTGAATCATAAAGTAATTTGCCCTCCATCACATAAGTGTGGTATTAGGATTCAGATCCATATCTTTTGGTTATGAATCTTATGGTTTTTCCAGAATCCCACTCTAGATTCAGCTTCTTGCCAGAATAGAGACAAGTAATTTGAGTGAGGAATCAAAGTATTTAATAATCATAGGCAAGAGCATTCTAGTGTGGAGTGATGTACTGAGGTAGTTTAAGCTCCTCAAATATTTGTAATTTCTCTTTGTCTTTTTCCTTCTTATCTCTGCAAAAGATTCCTTGTTGCATATGCAACTCAGACTTGTTTAAAAAGCATTACAGTGTAATCATTATAGTGTATCACTGAATGTTCAGTTTCAAAATTATATTTAAATTTAAATTTCATTTAATTTCTTCACCTTTCTTATGAACTGAGATTTGGCTGATACATTCCCGCAAGCGTTTTTTTTTTTTTTTTTTTTTAGATTTTATTTATTTATTTGCTAGAGAGAGAAAGAGCGCACAAGAGGGGGAGCGGCAGGCAGAGGGAGAAGCAGGCTCCCCGTCGAGCAAGGCACCTGATGCAGGACTTGATCCAAGGACCCTGGGATCATGACCCAAACTGAAGGAAGCCGCTTAACTGACTGAACCACCCAGGCGTCCCTCCCTCAAGTGTTTTGTAGTTTTGTTTTTTTTAAAGGCTTTAACTCTGTCTTTCTAAAAATCATACAAGTTTTTCAGGATAAATCACTGGAAGCTCTAATAGGTATTACTCATTGGTCTTTACATTGAAAACAGCATAAAGGAAGTAAAAAATCATACAAGTTTTTCAGGATAAATCACTGGAAGCTCTAATAGGTATTACTCATTGGTCTTTACATTGAAAACAGCATAAAGGAAGTAAAAAA
>NW_019154163.1:6383189-6391706 GCF_002288905.1 Enhydra lutris kenyoni | reverse complement strand
AAACACCTTAAGTTAGAGAAGAACAGGTTTTTGCAACTAGAAGGATCTCAGAAGTCTAATTCAAAAGTTTCATTTTTTTTCTGGTGAAAAAGCAAGGCACTGAATGATGTGCTTTACCCAGTTGAAAATCCTCTATGTATGTAAAAAAATGTTTATTAATTTACTTACTATCCTTCATTTTGCAGTAAGACCATGCACCAAGACATGATTCCATAAGATTCCCTTTGTCCTCGATATACCCTGTCCTCAATATAGCCTGTTTTCCTGCAGAAAACAGTCTTAAAATCATCATTCTTCTTCATAATTTAGGATTCTTCTGATGTCCTTTCTGTTTACGGTAATGTCTGGCCAAACTTACACAATTCTGAGAATTTGGATAATATTTAAAATCAAAATCTCAATAGTTTAAAATTTCCATGTTTTTGGCTTTTTATTAAAGAAAACAAGAGTAATGTCTCTTTCCTAACCTGTGCTTCCTCTGAACTCATTTTTTTTTTTGGTCATAACCATTTTTTCTTTATCATTCTGGTTTAAAATTTTGGTAATGTCTCTCACTTATTCCTCTTCTTTCACCTTTCACTTCCTTCTCATTCATAAGGCCTCCAAATTACATCTATACTACTCTGTGGCTGAGGCCACCACATTGAACAATTAACTCCAGGGGATGGTATGAACATTTTGGTTTATGTTAATGGAGTCATGCACTGCATAAGCCTGCACAACTGTACACAGTGGTCCTGCATGTGGCTGAGACTGCTAGATGCTCACCCAATATTTATTCTCCCCTTCTTTTTTTAATTTTCCATTATGTTCAGTTAGCCAACATATAGTACATCAGTGGTTTTTGTTGTAGCATTCAATGATTCATTAAATGTGTATGACACCCAGTGCTCATCAGAACATGTGCCCTCCTTAACACCCATCACCCAGTCACCCCATCCCCTTCTATTTAATAGAAGGACTCCAAATTTTAGCTTTACATATTGATGCTTGGATTAAAAGACTATTTTTGCCAACCTCTTTTGTAGCTAAGTTTAGACATATGACTAAGTTCTGGCTAATAGGAGGCAGCCTCAAGTTTGTTTTGTGGATCTTAGAGGAAAGTTGATAAAAGAAAGCTAATTCATCTGCTGGCGTCCCTTCCATTCCTTTTCTGCCTTCTGTCTTTCCTTCTTTTTATGGCCTGTAACAAGAATGTAATGAAATGGGAGATAAACCATGGGAGACTCTGGACTCTGGGAAACAAACTGAAGGTTATAGAAGGAAAGGAAGTGGAGGAATGGGGTAACTGGGTGATGGGCACTAAGGAGGGCATGTGATATAATGAGCACTAACTGTTATAAGCAACTGATGAATCATTGAACACTATATCAAAAACTAATGATGTACTATATGTTGACTAATTGAGCTTAATAAAAAAAGGAAAAAAAGCTTCAGCTTGGACTGTATCTTGGACTATAAGGTGATCTTGAGGATATAAGCAGTTATTTATTCTGCCTATAGTACCATTTGTTTCTTCTATCAGGATGTCTTACTTCTACCTTAGCCCAATCAGCATAGGACCCTCAGGGACAAACTGGTCGTCTGACAAAGTTAGGATTATTGAACCATTGCAGAGAGAAAGACCACACGTCAGGGAAATCATGGAGCACTTTTACAAACAAAGGAAAAATGGAATTACAGGATTTGGAGGAAATAAAGAGTTTAGGTGAAATTTAAAATAAAATGTAAATGTAAATGAAGTCATGTCTTGTTAGCCTCACAGCAAAGTAAGGTTGTGTTTAAAGGGGTCAACATCAGGTCCTGGTATGCAAAAGTCAACCAAGGGTTTTGTTTTCTTGGAAATTACAAAGGTAAGATAGATACATACTTTGTTCTGAAACTCCTTACCTGAATCTCTGCACTTGGTTTGTATTTTGAAGTGGCTTTTCTGGGTCAAACTAACTTATATTCTCCAGGAAGAGATGGATGTTTTATTCTTTCTGATATAATTTCAAACAACAAAATTTCCGATGGTCTATGATTTTAGAGAACAAAGTTTCTTGTTGAGTAAGAAAGCAGTAGTCACTCAAGCAGAAGTTATGAACCTTCAGTTTCACTGTGGCTTGAAAGAAACAATTGTTTCTTAGTAACTTCTTGGCTGGCTTTATCTGTGTCTGTTATGCTAGCATGATGAATGGCAGCTCAGGTTTTTATCTTATTAGTTCAAGCTAAGTTTTTAATTTCTCACCTCTAACCTCAGTAGTCATATTACTTTGCTTTTCCTTGTAAGATATTTTATAGTTTTCACACCATGCTTGTATGTTCCCATTATAAATTAAACTTAAAAATAACCTTCTGAAGTAGGAAAGGAAAAACACAGATGCAGAAACTAGAAATCAAGGAGGTTATATGATTTATCTATGGCGGCATGCGAGCAAATGACTAGGCCAGAACTCAGGTTTAATTTCTGGTTCAGATTCCTTTTAGATTCTTTTTTTTTTTTTAAGATTTTATTTATTCATTCGACAGAGAGAGATCACAAGTAGGCAGAGAGGCAGACAGAGAGAGAGAGAGGAGGAAGCAGGCTCCCCACCAAGGAGAGAGCCCGATGCGGGGCTCGATCCCAGGACCCTGGGATCATGACCTGAGCTGAAGGCAGAGGCTTTAACCCTCTGAGCCACCCAGGCGCCCCAGATTCCTTTTAGATTCTTAAAGGCACTTCTATCTCTCCTTAAACTTTCTCTTTTTGGAAAAGGATTGTTGGATTATATAACCAATGAGCTTAGATTTAGCATTACCTATCTGCATCACACATATCTGTTCAAGAAATAAAAACAAGTGTCTTTTTTTTTAATTTATTTTCTCATATGAATATATGGCATAAATAGAAAAATAGAGTAATTAGCTTATATTTACAGTGTAAAGTCTGTTATTAGCAATCAGTGCCTTAAAATATATAAGTATTTCAGTAAGATACAACAAGGCTTTTAAAAAAAAGAATAATTTTAGGACACTTGAGAGAAATTTCCAATGAAAGAAAGATAAATATAATTTTTAAACTCAAGTGAAACTATAGTTTTTTCAACACTATAATGGTTTTATTGAAAGTGCAACATACTATTTGCTCTTACTGAAACTGTTCATTTAGCAAATCTGCATGGATAATGAAAAATCTTCATGGTCTGTTTGTCTTCCTATGTATCTATCTATCATCAATCTATCTATTATCTCTATCTGCTTTTGTGTGTGCATTGGTAATAGATGGTTAGAGTTAGTGATCAGACTTCCAACCTGATCATACCTTTGCTTTAACTATTACCTATCCTCTCCTTCCATAAAAAAATACTGTATTGGGATCCTCTTTTCCTGCATCAATTCTCCATCTTTTTAAATGGTGGGATTGAAAGTTCTTTTTGGAACAAAAAGTAACTACTGTTACTACTGTTAACTGTTGCAGAGTATTCTACAAGGCTAGGGAAAGCTAGAGGAAAACAAATAGAGATTCTGGCTTATAGAGCAAAACAGTAACTGAGAGGGCTGAAAGTAAGCATATGGATTAAGGGAGAATCAGCCTTATGGTCCTCTAAACTTTAAGCTTTTGAAGCCACTTCTGGGTCCTGCAATGGCACCTTGAATTTGTTCTCTTTCTCTCTCCCCCTACCCCCGCCCATTCTTTCCCCTTTCTCTTTTTCTTCCAGTACTCTCAGAGTTTAGGCCATACTTTAGTGAAAAGAATATAAAGGTTGAAGTCATCAGGCATAAATCTTAAACACCAGCTATATAATCCTGGACTAGAGAGTAATGTAATTGGGCTAAGTTTAGATATGTCCAGTCACTGCATCAAAAGGAGATACATCTCCTGTTCCTTTTGAGATTGTATGGTGAGAAAACTTGACATTCTTTCTCTTAGTACCAACCCTCATCATTATGGCTATTTAAAGGAAGTGAACTCTTCTATGCAAGGGAAAGAGAGGTGGAAGTGGAAGTCTTCGGGCTCTTGACTTAACATGTATTCTTCAACAGATGCTTTATCAGTAAAGCCTTGCATTTGGGGGAAAGTAGATTAAGTGGTAAAAAGCAAGTAAACCCATAATTTGAATAAGATATATGAATCTATGTTAGGCCATGGTTTGGTTGTCAGGCCATTTCTGTAATTAGAAAGCATTATCTATCTGGGGCTCCTGGGTGGCTCAGTGGGTTAAGTGTCCAACTCTTGATTTTAGCTCAGGTCATGATCTCAGGGTTTTGAGATCAAGCTCTGCCTTGGGCTCTGTGCTCAGCAGGAAGTCTGTTTGAGATTCTCTCTTTCCATCTCCCTCTGCCCCTCCCCCTCAAAATAAATAAATAAATCTTAAAATAAAATAGACTCTAAAGGGCATTTATAACTTAGTATGAAATAGTTTAGAGCTTGTTTTATAATATTGAAATTAACTGAAAAAATACAATTAAAAAATGGACAGAGGATCTGAATAGACACTTTTCCAAAGAAGACATCCAGATGGCCAACAGACACATGCAAAGATGCTCAACCTCACTCATCATCAGGGAAATGCACACCAAAACCACAGTGAGATATTACCTTACACCTGTCAGATTAGCTAGAATAAAATTGTTAAGAAATAACAAACGCTGGTGAGGATGTGGAGAACAGAGAACCCTTGTGCACTGTTGGAAAATAGTATGGAGGTTCCTCAAAAAATTAAAAATAGAATTACCATAAATTCAGTATTTCCACTACCAGGTACTTACCCAAAGAAAATGAACACAGTAATTTGAAAAGATATTTGAACAGCTATGTTTATTGCAGCATTATTTACAATAGCCAAGATATGGAAGCAACTCAAGGGTCCATCAATAGATGAATGGATAAAGAAGATGTGCTACACACACACAAACATACACACACATACAGATACACACACACTGCAATATTACTCAGGCATTAAAAATGAATAAGATCTCGGGCACCTGGGTGGCTCAGTGCGTTAAAGCCTCTGCCTTCAGCTCAGGTCATGATCTCAGAGTCCTGGGATCGAGTCCTGTGTCAGGCTTTCTGTTCAGCAGGGAGTCTGCTTCCCCCTCTCTCTGCCTGCCTCTCTGCCCATTTGTGATCTCTCTCTCTCTGTCAAATAAATAAATAAAATCTTTAAAAAAAATGAATAAGATCTTGCCATTTGCAGCAACATGGATGGACCTAGAGGATATAATGCTAAGTGAAATAAGCCAGACAAAGACAATATCATATTATTTCACTCATACATGAAATTTAAGAAACAAAACAAGTTAACAAAGAAAGAACAAAAGAGACAAACAAAAAAAACCAGACTCTTAGATACAGAGAACAAACTGGTGGTAGCCAGAGGGGAGGTGGGTATGGGATGGATGTTCTAGATAAAGAGAATTAAGAGTACACTGATTGTGATGACCACTGAGAAATGTATAGAACCATTATATTGTACACCTGAAACTAATATACTACTGTATGTTAATTAAACTTCAATAAAAAAAATTAACTGAGCCACCAACTGGAAGTTTTGATAGGCTAGAATAGATTATTCAGGCAAAGATTGAACTGAGTTGAATAAAACAAACTCAGTCACATGAATACCCATGCCATATGGCAAATACAAATACAAATTTCAACAATTTTGAAATTTGAGCTTAAAATATACTGTGCACTATGGTTATTTTGGTAGTAGATGAAACCAATTAAGTGGCCTGTAATGTGACAGATAAAAATCTGCAGAACAAGCATCTATTTGATACATTTCCAGCTCAGACTGATAAATGTATGTTATGTCACCAACATCCACAGAGCCTAAAAGATATTTTGGTATGAATAGCACTCCATCCCAAAAGGCCAAGCTGAAGACTGTTTATTATAGAAAATTGCATTTCCCACAGTTAAGACATAAGATAGCAAGTGTAAGGGCATATTTTTGAAACTGCTTTCTAATTGTGTGTAAAACACGACTGTTTAGAGACTTTGAATTGCAAAGTTTTTTGCAAAAAGCAATCAATGTCTATTTGTATTTGATAAATTGGAATTGCAGTGGCCAACTTCAACAAATATCCTTTGATTTTCAGTCAGCCTTATTGTTTAGTTAAAAATATTTCCAATCCAAGCTGTCACCTGGGCAGTTCATCTGCACTAATTGAGAATGCCATGAATCGTAAGCAGTATTGCTAATGGCAAGACACATTTGTTAAGGCCATCCTGAACCAGGAAATTTCACTTGGGTGAACACTTTGCCCTAGGTTGCTTAAAGATGCTAGGGATAATGGCAAAATGAAGGTGACTTTATTAATTTCAGGGTACTTTCTTTATCATATGTAGCACTATATTCCTACTGATGCAGGAGATTTTGTAAACTAAAAAAATAGGGTACTTTGTTACAGGCAGTAAAAGAATACGTATTCTAATCCCTTGCACTTGGACTCCATAGTTCAAAGAATACTTTTGCATTCATTATCTCATTTAATCTTCACAATATCCATGAAGTGCATTGAAATTAGCAGGGGACAAGCCCAAACACCAATTTTATATGTGACAAATATGAGGTTCAAAATAGTTGACTTGCTTAATGTCATGTAGCTAATCAATTAGAAGAGTGAATGAAAAAAAAAAGATCAATGTCTTCTTGATCCTAGACCACTGCCTGTATATATGTGTATTTGATGAGGTCCAAAAAGAATCTCAGATGAAATGACAGGGGAATCCAAGCACAAAAAAATCTATTTTTATCCAAAGCACAATGTGCAAACACAATGTGCTTAGTTTCTGGTCTGAGTTTATTTCTTTTGGTGATATACTTCTACCATTCTAATCTAGCATTGGGAGGAATAGTTTTTTTTTTTTAAAGATTTTATTTATTTATTTGTCAGAGAGAGTGAGCACAGGCAGACAGAGTGGCAGGCAGAGGCAGAGGGAGAAGCAGACTCCCTGCTGAGCAAGGAGCCTGATGAGGGACTCGATCTCAGAACGCTGGGATCATGACCTGAGCCGAAGGTAGCCGCTTAACCAACTGAGCTACCCAGGTGTCCCGGGAGGAAGAGTTTAAAAGGAACAAATGGATTTAAGAATTAACCATAAAAATGTGAATGTCAGAGACTGCTAATTATTAGCAAATACCTATTCTCCTCCTCCTTCTTGTAATAGAGAAGCTCTGATTTCTAAGTTAGGCACACGGCTACTTGGAATAAAAATTACATTTCCTAGGTTACTTTGTATCTAAGTATGAGCATATTTTTACAGAGGTGTCTTTAAAGATAGAAGACATACACTGATTCATCTTTTCCCACTGGGGGAGATGGAATATGGACATGATGAATGGAGGTTAAGCAGCCATCTTGGAACCTATGTATTTAAGTTGTCGGAACAAGATACAAGGAATATGAGTCACTGATGAATATGGAATCACCATACTAATCCTAGACTGTTTTCCTGTGGATTGCTTTGCTTGAGAAAAAAAACAAGAATTTTCTATCTTATTAAGCTACTTATATTTTGAGTTTTCTGGCACTTACAACCAGTACCTAACTCTAAGTTTGATAACATATGCTCTATGTAATGTAATATGTAATATGCCTTAGTTATGTCTCGTTATATTTAGTTAGCTATAGTTAATTATATCTAAAAACTATATTTAATATCCAAGACTTTTAAGTTAAAAAATCTCATGACTGTATTACATAAGATTGAGGGGAGGAAATATGAAACATTATATAATTCTCTATTTTTGAAACTACATTTTCCTAAAACTCCCATCAAATTCTGATAAGCAGGAGTAATGGGAATGGGGGAGTAATAGAGTTTTCATACCCACCCACTGGGAGAAGCATATCAGAGTAAGAACAGAGTAAGTAGCAGATGTGCATGGTTTGAAAAATCTCATGATATATTTCTGTCACACACCACACACCTCTCTTCAGAACCATGGATATAGACATTCACTATCATGTCCCTGGATAATGTCATACACACCTGTATACTGATAACATAAAAATCAGTGTCTCTAACCCAAATCTCTCTACTGAGATCCAGTATACCCATCTATACCCTAGATATTATCATCACAATGCTTCAAAGATATCTCATTCACTCTCAACATGGCCAAAACTAAATTCCAAATTTTGTCTACTTGATTGAAGTATAATTAATATACAGTACTATAGTAGTTTCAGGTGTATAATATAAAGACTCAACAATTGTATATATTACACAGTGCTTATCATAATCCATCAATTCCACTATTGAGTATCTACCCAAAGAAAACAAAAGACTTATTTGGAAAGATATACACACTCCTATGTTCTTTGCAGCATTATTTACAATAGCAAAGATATGGAAGCAACCAATGTGTCCATGCATCCTATATTAATGGGATATATAGCATGTATGTGTATGCATGTGCTTGTGTGAGTGTATATACACACATGTATATATATGTTATACATATGCATACATATATGTTATATATATACACATACGTGTGTATATATATATATATATATATATATATATATATATATATA
>NW_019154163.1:6360445-6383089 GCF_002288905.1 Enhydra lutris kenyoni | reverse complement strand
CACACACACACGTTTTTCAGACATAAAAAAAGAATGAATTGTCATTTGCAACATGAATGGACCTAGAGGGTATAAGGCATCATACATTAATGGGATATATAGCATGTATGTGTATATATATATATACACTCACACATACATATATATGTATACATATATGTTATACATATGCATACATATGTTATATATATACACACACACACACACACACACACATATACACATGTTATTCAGACATAAAAAAGAATGAATTGTCATTTCCAACATGAATGGACCTAGAGGGTATAATGCTAAATGAAATAAGCCATATCATCACCATATACATTTTATAAATTTTGTAAAATATCTTTCACATCACGATTCAGTTACTTACTTCTGCTATTATGATTTCTCTAACTTTCATAGTATGACTCAAGTTATCACCCTTTTACTCTAATTCACTTCTAGACATCTTCTTAAAGTCAGTCACTTATATCTGTGAATTTAATCTTTTTAAGCATCAATTGAATTTTCTTTAACATTGGGATATTAAAAATTCTTCACTAGATTTTTAAAAAGTAAATGACATAATACTCATGAAGGGTTCATCACAGTATTTTTTTTACAGTGCCTAGAATGTTATCATTGATCAACACAAAATTTAGTCCAAGATAATGGGTTTTCAGAATCTCTGCTCTTGATCATGCTAACATACTAACTCTCAAGTAGATATTATTTACTCAAAATAATATTTAATCACACAGGAAACAACAGATGCTGGCGAGAATGTGAACAAAAGGGAACCCTCTTATATTGTTGGTGGGAATGCAGCCGCTCTGGAAAACAGTATGGAAGTTCCTCAAAAACTTAAAAATTGTCCCAGCAATTGCACTACTAGGTATTTACCCAAAGGATACAAAAATACTGATTTGAAGGGGCACATAAACCCTGATGTTTATAGCAGCATTACCAACTATAGTCAAATTTTGGAAAGAGCCTGAATGTCCATCAACTGATGAATGGATAAAGAAGATGAATGGAGGAACATAGGGGAAGGGGAAAAAAGAGAGAGAAACCATAAGAGACTCTTAATGATAGAGAACAAAGTGAGGGTTGTTGGTGGGGAAGTGGATAGGGGATGGGCTAAATGCGTGATGGGTATGAAGGAGGGCACTTTCGATGAGCACTGGATGTTATATGTATGTGATGAATCGCTAAATTCTATTCCTGAAACCAATATTACAGTATATGCTAACTAACTAGAATTTAAATAAAAACTTGAAAAAATACATTAAAAATAATACTTTATCAAATGTTGACTTTACTTATTCCCCAAGATAATTGTAGCCATGTTCTGGGGCTAAAGTTGTGTGCTGAAAATGGATTCAGATTTTGTTTCTGGTGTTCATACTTTTTTTTTTTAGAAGGTCTTTATTTAAATTCCAATTAGTTAATATACAGTGCAGTACTAGTTGCAGATGTACAATTTAGTGATTCCACACACACAGTACCTGGTGCTCATCACAAGAAGTGCACTCCTTAATCCCCAACACCTATTCAACCCACCCCCCGACTCAGCCCCGCTCTGGTAACCAACACTGTATTCACTATAGTTAAGAGTCTATTTCTTGGTTTGCCTCTCTCTCTTTTTTTCCCTTTGCTTGTTTCTTTTTTTTTTTAATTAATTTCTTTTCAGCATAACAGAATTCATTGTTTATGCACCACACCCAGTGCTCCATGCCTTTGCTTGTTTCTTTTGTTTCTTAAATTTCACATATGAGTGAAACCATGTGGTATTTGTCTTTTTCTGACTTATTTTGCTTAGTGTAATACTCTCTAGCTCCATCCACATCATTGCAAATGGCAAGATTGTGTTCTTTTTTTATGGTTGAGTAATATAGATACAATGGAATATTACTCAATCGTGTGTGTGTGTGTGTGTGTGTGTGTGTGCATGTATATACATATCACATCATTTTTATTCATTCATGAATCAGTGGACACTTGGGCTGTGTTTTGGCTGTTGTAGATAATGCTGCTATAAATAGTAGGGTGCATGTACCCCTTGAATTAGTATTTTTGTATTCTTTGGTTAGATACCTAGTAATATGATTGCTGGGTAGTAGGGTAGTTCTACTTTCAACCGTTTGAGGAACATCTATACTGTTTTCCAGAGTGTCTGCAACAGTTAGCATTCCCACCAGCAGTGCAGTGGGTTCCCCTCTCTCCACATCCTCGCCAACATCTGTTCTTTCTCGTGTTATTAATTTTAGCCATTCTGAGTGGTGTAAGGTGATATCTTATTATATTCTGGATTTGAATTTCCCTGGTGATAAGTGATGTTGAGCATCTTTTCATGTGTCTGTTAGCCATGTGTATGTCTTCTTTGGAGAAATGCCTATTCATGTCTTCTACCCATTTTCTATCTGTGTTATTTGTTTTTTGGGTGTTGAATTTGATATGTTATTTATATATTCTGGATACTAACCCTTTATGAGATATTTTGCAAATATCTGCTCCCATTCTGCAGGCTGTCTTTTAGTTTTGTTCATAACTTTCTTCACTGTGCAGAAGCTTTTTATTTTGATGAAGTCCCAATAGTTTCTTTTTCTTTTACTTTTTGTTTCCTCTGCCTCAGAAAATGTATCTAGTAATTAGATGCTAAGACTGTTATCAAAGAGGTTGCTGTCTGTGTTCTCTAGGATTTTGATGGTTTCCTGTCTTATATTCAGGTCTTTCATCCATTTTGAATATATTCTTGTGATGGCATAAGAACGTGGTCCAGTTTCATTATTTTGCATGTTCCTGTCCTGTTTTTCAGCACCATTTGCTGAAGATAGTTTCTTTATTCCCCTTGTATGTTCTTTCCTGCTTTGTTGTGGATTAATTGACCATATAGTTGTATCCTGTGACTTTGCTAAATTTGTGCATCAGTTTTACAGGTTTTTCCTGGAGTCTTTGGATTTTCCATGTAAAGTATCATGTCATCTGCAAATAGTGTTAAGTTGACTTTAGATTTAGATGCCTTTTATTTCTTTTTGTTGTGTAATTGCTTGTTGGGTTTGGCCAGAAACCCCTGAAGTGGTGAATGAAAAGATTACTCCAGACACCTTAGTAGGAAAAAGGAGAGGGCCTGGGGACCAGATGCTCTAGTGGCAAAAGGTCTCAAGCCAGACTTTGCTTCCACATTTATTGTGAATGTTATCAAGACAACAAGGGAATAAGAAAGACGAGAAGGAACATGAAGCTGTAATAATCAAGATAGTGACATAGAGAGTATCATGTGACTAGAACAAGCTGTGCTTGTGATGGGCAGGGAGTATGTGGAGTGCATGACCTCCAAAGATAAATGTTTCTCTTAAGTCAAGGATTTACTCCCTGGATGGTATGGGTGAGGGTAGCTATAGCAATGTTAGTGGATGTCAAAATGTGGAGACAGCTTTTACAATACTGGATATAAGTACGGCTAGAAACCTGTGTGCCTTTTTTTTTTGTTTGTTTTTCTGTTTTTCTTATTTTTTTATTAATATATAATGTATTATTTGCGTCAGGGGTACAGGTATGTGAATCATCAATCTTACACAATTCACAGCACTCACCATAGCACATACCTTCCCCAATGTCCATATCCCAGCCACCTCATCCCCCCCTCCCCAACCCACAGCAACCCTCAGTTTGTTTCCTGAGATTAAGAGTCTCTTATGGTTTGTCTCCCTCCCTGGCCCCATCTTGTTTCATTTTTCCCTCCCTTCCCCCCACAACCCCCTGTACTGCCTCTCAAATTCCTCATATCAGAAAGATCATATGATAATTGTCTTTCACTGATCAACTTATTTCACTTGGCGTAATACCCTCTAGTTCTATCCTTGTTGTTGGAAATGGCAAGATTATGGTTTTTTTGACAGCTGCATAGTATCCCATTGTGTATATATATACCGAATCTTCTTTAGCCATTCATCTGTTGATGGACATCTAGGTTCTTTCCATAGTTTGGCTATTGTGGACGTTGCTGCTATAAACAATTGGGGGCACATGACACTTCAGATCACCACATTTGTATCTTTATGGTAAATATCCAGTAGTGCCATTGCTGGGTCCTAGGGTAGCTCTATTTTCAACTTTTTGAGGAATCTCTATGCTATTTTCCAGAGTTAGTGCACCAGCTTGCATTACCACCAACAGTGTAGGAGGGTTCCCCTTTCTTCCCATCCTCACCAACATCTGTCATTTCCTGACTGGTTAATTTTAGCCATTCTGACTGGTGTGAGGTGGTATCTCACTGTGGTTTCGATTTGTATTTCCTGATGGCGAGTGATGTTGAGCAACTTTCATGTGTCTGTTGGCCATTTGGGGTGTTTCTTTGTAGAAATGTCTGTTCATATCTTCTGCCCATTATTTGATTGGATTATTTGTTCTTTGGGTGTTGAGTTTGATAAGTTCTTTACAGATTTTGGATACTACCCCTCTATCTGATATGGATTTTGGATACTAGCCCTTGCTCTAATACGTCATTTGCAAATACCTTCTTCCATTCTGTCATTTGTCTTTTGGCTTTGTTGACTATTTCCTTTGCTGTGAAAAAACTTTTTATCTTGATGAAGTCCAAGAGTTCATTTTTACCCTTGCTTGCGTTGCCTCTGGTGATGTACCTAGGATGAAGTTGCTGTGGCCGAGGTCGAAGAGGTTGCTGCGTGGGTTATCCTCAAGGATTTTGATGGATTCCTATCTCACATTGAGGTCTTTCATCCATTTTCAGTCTGTTTTTGTGTGTGGTGTAAGGAAATGGTCCAGTTTCGTTCTTCTGCATGTGGGTGTCCAATTTCCCCAACACCATTTGTTGAAGAGACTGTCTTTTTTCATTGGACATTCTTTCCTGCTTTGTTTTTTAAAAATTTTATTTATTTATTTGATAGAGAAATCACAAGTAGGCAGAGAGGCAGGCAGTGAGAGAGGGGGAAGCAGGCTCCCTGCTGAGCAGAGAGCCAGATGCGGGGATCGAATCCAGGACCCTGGGATCATGACCTGAGCCGAAGGCAGAGGCTTAACCCACTGAGCCACACAGGTGCCTCTCTTTCCTGCTTTCTTGAAGATTAATTGTCCATAGGGTTGAGGGCCCATTTCTGGGATCTCTATTCTGTTCCATTGATCTATGGGTCTGTTTTTGTGCCAGTATCATACTCTCTTGATGATTATAGCTTTGTAATAGAGCTTGAAGTCTGGAATTGTGATGCTGCCAACTTTGGTTTTCTTTTTCAACGTTCCTCTGGCTATTCAGGATCTTTTCTCGTTCCATATGAATTTTAGGATTATTTGTTTCATTTCGTTGAAAAAAATGGATGGTATTTTGATAAGGATTACATTAAATGTGTACATTACTCTAGGCAGCATAGACATTTTCACAATATTTTTTCTTCCCATCCGTGAGCATGGAATGTTTTCCCATTTCTTTGTGTCTTCCTCAATTTCTTTCATGAGTACTTTATAGTTTTCTGAGTACAGATTCTTTGCCTCTTTGGTTAGGTTTATTCCTAGGTATCTTATGGTTTTGGGTGCAATTGTAAATGGGATTGACTCCTTAATTTCTCTTTCTTCTGTCTTGCTGTTGCTGTATAGAAATGCAACTGATTTCTGTGCAATGATTTTATATCCTGACACTTTACTGAATTCCTGTATGAGTTCTAGCAGTTTTGGAGTGGAATCTTTTGGGTTTTCCACAGAAAGTATCATATCATCTGCAAAGAGTGAGAGTTTGACTTCTTTTTTGCTGATTCAGGTGCTTTGTATTTCTTTTTGTTGTCTGATTGTTGAGGCTAGGACCTCTAGTACTATGTTTAATAGCAGTGGTGATAGAGGACATCCCTGCCGTGTTCCTGATCTTCGGGGAAATGCTCTTAGTTTTTTCTCATTGAGAATGATATTTGCTGTGGGTTTTTTGTAGATGGCTTTGATGATATTGAGGTATGTGCACTCTATCTCTATACTGTGAAGAGTTTTGATCGAGAAAGTATGCTGTACATTGTCAAATGCTTTTTCAGCATCTACTGAGAGTATCATATGATTCTTGTTCTTTCTTTTATTAATGTATTGTATTACATTGATTGATTTGTAGATGTTGAGACAACCTTGCAGCCCAGAAATAAATCCCACTTGGTGAATCATCCTTTTAATGTACCATTGGATCCTATTGGCTACTGTTTTGGTGAGAATTTTTGCATCCATGTTCATCAGGGATATTGGTCTGTAGTTCTCCTTTTTGATGGGATCTTTGTCTGGTTTTGGGATCAAGGTAATGCTGGCTTCATAAAATGAGTTTGGAAGTTTTCCTTCCATTTCTATTTTTTGCAACAGTTTCAGGAGAATAGGTATTAATTCTTCTTTAAATGCTAGCAGAATTCACCTGGGAAGCCGTCTGGCCCTTGTTTGTTGGGAGATTTTTGATGACTGCTTCAATCTCTTTGCTGGTTATGGGTCTATTCAGGTTTTCTATTTCTACTGGTTCAGTTTTGGTAGTTTGTATGCCTCTGGAAATGCACCCACCTCTTCCAGATTGTCAAATTTTCTGGTGTATAGTTGTTTATAATATGTTCTTATAATTGTTTGAATTTCTTTGTTGTTGTTTGTGATCTCTCCTCTTTCATTCATGATTCTATTAATTTTGGTCCTTTCTCTTTTCTTTTTGGTAAGTCTGTCCAGGGGTTTATCCATCTTATTAATTCTTTCAAAGAACCAGCTCCTAGTTTTGTTGATGTGTTCTACTCTTTTTTTGGTTTCTATTTCATTGATTTCTGCCCTGATCTTTATTATTTCTCTTTTCCTGCTGGGTTTAGGCTTTCTTTGCAGTTCTTTTCCCCACTCCATTAGGTTTGGAGGTAGGTTGTGTACTTGAAACCTTTCTTGTTTCTTGAGAAAGGCTTGTATTGCTATATACTTTCCTCTTAGGTCCACCTTTGGCGCATCACAAAGATTTTGAAGAGTTGTGTTTTCATTTTCATTTGTTTCCATGAATTTTTAAAATTCTTCTTTAAATTTCCTTGTTGGCCCATTCATTCTTTAATAGGATCCTCCTTAGCTTCCATGTATTTGAGTTCTTTCCAACTTACTTCTTGTGGTTGAGTTCTATTTTCAAAGCATTGTGGTTTGATAATATGCAGGGAATGATCCCAATCTTTTGGTACCAGTTGAGACCTGATTTGTGACCCAAGATGTGATCTATTCTGGAGAATGTTCCATGTGCATTCAAGAAGAATGTGCATTCTGTTGCTTTGGGATGGAATGTTCTGAATATATCTGTGATGTCCATCTGGTCCAGTGTGTCATTTAAAGCCTTTATTCCCTTGCTTATCTTTTGCATAGATGATCTGTCCATTTCAGTGAGGGGAGTGTTCATGTCCCCTACTATTATTGTATTATTGTTGATGTTTTTCTTTGATTTTGTTGTTAATTGATTTATATAATTGGATGTTCCCATGTTAGAGGCATAGATATTTAAAATTGTTAGATCTTCTTGTTGGACAGACCCTTTGAGTATGATATAGTGTCTTTCCTCATCTCTTATTATAGTCTTTGGCTTAAAATCTAATTTTAATGCTGCCAATCTAATATTTCTGCCATTGTATTTTACAAACCTCTTGTCCTGAGTGGCTTTCAGGATTTTCTCTTTGTCACTGAGACTTGTAAGTTTTACTATTAGATGATAGGGTGTTGACCTATTTTTATTGATTTCGAGGGGAGTTCTCTGTGCTTCCTGGGTTTGGTGCTTGTTCCCTTAGCCAAATTAGGGAAATTCTCTGCTATAATTTGCTCCAATATACCTTCTACCCTCTCTCTCTTTCTTCTTCTTCTGGAATCCCAATTATTCTAATATTGTTCCATTTTATGGTATCACTTACCTCTCAAATTCTCCCCATGTGCTCCAATAGTTGTTTATCTCTCTTTTTCTCAGCTTCTTTATTCTCCATCATTTGATCTTCTATATTACTAATTCTCTCTTCTACCTCATTTATCCTAGCAGTAAGAGCCTCCATTTTTTATTGCACCTCATTAATTGCTTCTTTTTATTTCAACGTGGTTTGATTTCAGTCCTTTTATTTCTCCAGAAAGGGATTCTCTAGTATCTTCCATGGTTTTCTCAAGCCCAGCTAGCATCTTAATAATTGTCATTCTGAACTATAGTTCTGACATCTTACTAACGTCTGTATTGATTAGGTCCCTACCTGTCAGTATTGCCTCTTGTTTTTTTTTTTTTTTTCCAGGTGAGTTTTCCCACCTTGTCATTTTATCCAGCTAAACATAGATGATGAGAGAACAAAATATTAAAAGGATAGCAACAACCCGAAAAAAATACACACTAACCAAATCAGAGGAGACCTAAAACCAGGAAGTTGAAGAAAAGAGGGAAAAAATATATGTGTATATATGTATATAGATTTTAATATATATTCATTTATATATATTTAATAATTCAAATATATTATTAAACATGTATCTAATAAATATAATTTAAATATAATTTAAATTTATAATATAATTAAAATAATTTATATTTATTATATATGTAATATTATATATTATATTAATAAATATGTATTTATAATTCATTAAATAAACATAATGCATATTGCATATATATATTAATATGTAAATATAAGAATATATTTATGTATATTTTATATATAATATATTTTACATTTTTAATATATATATAAAACTGGTGAATAGAACAGGGCCATGCACTTGACTTTGGGTGTATTTTGGTCTGTTAGAGGAAAGTGCCTGCCCAAATTTTAAAGAAAGAAAAGCATATATAACAAAAATAAGAGTAAATATGATTGAAGGACTGGAATATGACTGTAAAGATTAAATTTAAAGAAGATTCTAAAAAAGGAATTGATAAGATAAGACATTGGTTGAAAAAAGAGGAAAAGGGGTGCCTGCGTGGCTCAGTCTTTCAATGTCTGACTTTGGCTCAGGTCATGATCCCAGGGTCCTGGGATCCAGCTCCACATCAGGCTCCCTGCTCACTGGGAAGCCTGCTTCTCCCTCTCCCACTCCTTCTGCTTGTGTTCCCTGTCTCTCTGTGTCTCTATCTGTCAAATAAATAAATAAAATCTTTAAAAAAAAACAAAGAAAAGAGGAATGAATGTGATCCAGCTGAGACTAGGACAAAGCCATGTGCTAGATTTAGTGTATATTTTGATTTGTTTGTAGAAACTGTATCCCAAAATTTTAAAGAATGAAAAACCTGTATGTATACAAAAAATAAGGTTACATGCAATGAAGGGATAGAATATGACTATAACAATGAAAATTTAAAAAGATTTTTAAAAAAGGCATTGATAGGATAAAATGGTTAAAAACGTTAAAATAGGAAAGAGGAAAAAATTAAAAAATAAAATAAGAAAAAAATAAAATTAAAAAATTTAACTTTGAAAGACTAAAGAATCATGGGGAAAAAGCCATGAATTTCATGTGCTGTAGTCCCCTAGCTCTGGAGTTCTGCAGTTCTCATTGATTGATGAACTTGGTCTTGGCCGGATGTTCTTGTTGATCTTCTGGGGGAGGGGCCTGTTGTAGTGATTCTCAAATGTCTTTGCCTGAGGCAGAATTGCACCGCCCTTGCCAGGGGCCAGGATAAGCAATCTGTTTGGTTTTGCTCTCAGTAGCTTTTGTTCCCTGAATGCTTTCCATACAGATTTGGAGGAGGAGAATGAAGATGGCGTCCTCCCAATCTCCAGCCCTGTAGGAGCTGAGAGCTCAGGGCCCCACCACACCTCAGGGCACCCTCAGAGAAAAGCAGTCAATCACTCCTGTCTCCTTGGTCTCTGGCTTAACTCCGTGCTCAGCCAGCCTGTGACCGAGCATTTCTATCTCTGGTGTCTAGCCCCATTTGGAATCTTCAAACCCAGCAGTTTCCTGCCGTGCATTCCCATGCCACTCCTCCCAGAGGAGGAATGAGGGGGGTCTCCTCGAATCTGCCATTTGTGGGGTTCATGCCTGAAGAGCAGTGGCCTGACTGTACCTTGGATGATGGTTTAAGGTAAAGCTGAGCTGAGAGTGCACTCTTTAGCTCTCTCTCTGCAGCTGGCTTACCCAGCTCTGTCACAGTCAGACAACCCTGGTCTTTTTGTGACCCTGCCGGTCCTGAGACCACACTGTCCCTGCGAGGGCTCCATCCTTCACTTAGCCTCTGGAGTGATGTCCCTTAGTGGAGCAGACTTCTAAAAGTTTGGATTTTGTGCTCTGCTGCTCAACCACTTGCTGGGAGCTGGCCCCTCCCACTATGGTTTATCTTTGCATATATCACCTCAGATTCACTTCTCGATGTGTCCTGCCTTCTAGAAAGTGGTCACTTTTCTGTTCCTAGAATTGGTGCTCTTCTTCTTTTTGATCTCCTGTTGGGTTTGTAGGTGTTCAGAATGGTTTGATAACTAACTAGCTGAACTCCTGGGACCCTATGATATTTAGGTCTTTTACTCGTCCACCTCTTGCTCTTCCCCCTGTGTCACCTTTATAATTCAAATAGTGCTTGATTAGAATGTTGAGTGATTTAGATGCCTCCCACAGCCTAGTGAGGTTGACAGGGATAAAGGCAAAAGGGTGTCTTTTTAAAACAATGATGTGAGTAGCTTTGTGGTAAGTGATGTTGTAATTACTTAAGCTGGCTACATAATATGCTTTTTGCCTATTGGAAGTCTTGATAATGTGGAGTCCATCCTCCCTAGATAGGGATATATTGGCTCCAAATAAGAAAACATATGGTGTGGTATACATCATCAGTAAAGTTCTTATGAAAAATCATGAAGTAATCATCTGAAGAATTTAGTATTCTCCATGCCACACAGGGAGTGGGGTGGAATATATGTCCTATCCTCCAGAGGGACAATTGAATCAGGAGAATCTCTATCTGTGGAGCTGGAGAGCCAAGGCGTCCTTTGTGCCAGATTGTAGGAGCAGCTGCTCTGCCAAACAGCTTCCATGGACTTTAATTTTTGTCATATGAGCTATTAAATGTCCTCTTGGAGTCTAGTCTGTAATAGTATGATTATCAAGATTTAGAATTAGAATATGGAGATTAAGAACTCTGCATGTTGCCCATGTTATTGATTCAGATGATGGAGTCCATATAATACTTTTCTCACAGACGGAGAGAGAGGAGTGGTTTTTATTATTGGTCCGATTGCTATGCCAGACACTACTGACAGAGATAAAGGTTAATTGAGCCTTTTTATTGGTGTCTTTAGGTATGAAATGTAACTAAACTTGAGGGAATACAGTAATTCAAAGAGGATCATACGGGGTGCGGGGAATATGGGAAGAATTTTGGCATACAAACTTATATTATATGGTATGGGTGGCCAGAAAAAGCCATTAAGCTGGGTTTGGGAAAAGGGGAAGGAGGGTCCTCCTACCAAGTTACAGTTATTGTTGAACACGGGAAAGGGCATTAGGGGTTTCCAGAGGGGAGGGTTAAGAATGTATGTCCAAACATGGGTAAAAGGATAGAAGTATATTCATACTTGTCTACATACATGTAGTTTGATTTGGCTAGAGTCTCACGATTTGAAATGAAGCAATAACAAAAAGATTGAAAAGATTGTTTTGTCCCCCACCCAAAAAAGAATGTATGTCCAGGATTAGTAGCCATAGCTCCTGGAATAAGATAGTAAAATATACCCAACATGACAGAAGTTTTACTTATCATTGAGATCATGGCCAGAAACATGTTTTCAGGTGTGGGGGGTCTGCCCTGTTAATTGCAGGATTTTTTCAGCTTTCTGAATTGTTTTCTTCAGGTCTCCTCATTATCCCTGTCACTCACTGTGTTCTTGTTAGCAGGCGGTTCGTGTGTTGGGGTCACCCAGTCTCAGCTGACTTATCTGTGAAATTGGGTTTGGGCCATGCCAGGCCATGATATAGCTTGATGTTCTGTGCTGGGAGCCAAAGATGTCCTTCCTGTGAGAAGACACAAGCATAACCTCTACTCCAAGCGATGAGCTCATGTGGGCCTTGCGACAGATTTGAGTTAAGGTCTCTCCATAAGACTAAGGGACATAGCCCTGGGGATTCTTGTGTGAAATGTTTCAAAACCAGGGTTAAACATTGGTCATTCAAATTAAAAAGGTTTAGTGTTAAGAAGGACTTATATAATTGTGAGGAGAGGTCTGGATTACTTACATCTATATTCTCTCTCTTTTGTTTTTAAGGGTGGAATGTGCACGTTCAATAATGGCTGGTCCTTATGGGTTATAAGGGATTCCTGTATGATAAGTAATTCCCCAAAGTGATGAGCTAGTGAAAGTTGACCTGTTATCTGTTTTGATGGCATGGGGGATTCCCATGTGAGAAAATGCCATAAGCAGATGTTTGATGTTTTGTTTTGGGATTCACCCACATGTGTTGAAGCAAAAATATAGCTGGAATATTTACCAATTGAGACATGTACATAGCAAAGTTTCCCAAAGGAAGGGACACGTGTAATATCTTTTTGCCAGCGAACATTAGCTGCCAAACCTTGAGGGTTAGTGCCTTGTGGGCATGAAGTGGCTCTAGTGGCCTGGCAGTCAGGGCATTGGAGTATAATAGATTTAGCTTGTTGTTCTGTAAGTTGAAAGTGTTTGTCAAGAGTGCCCGTTTGGGTGAAAGAAATCATGAGAAAGGTGAGCTTGCTCTAATAGAGATAGCATAACTAAAGAGTCTGTTTGAGAATTGCCAAGAGTGAGTGGTTCTGGCAGGCCATTATGAGATCTGACATGAGAAATAAAAAGAGTGCATATGCATATGCAGCAGAAGATGTGAACGACAAAAGAGGGGAAAAAACTCCTGGGTCAATGGTGGGTTTAATATGTGCTTTTGAAGATGTTGAAGAATGAACATAGAATAAGCAGAGTCACATATAATGTTAGTTCTTGAGGAAAAGTTTCTAAGGCAAGAATTAGGACCCCTATTTTGGCATGTTGTGTTGATGAAAACCCAGAATAAATTTTTGAGTTGTTTGGTAGCCAAACACATCAATTTTACCTGATTTACCTGACTCATCTGTAAAAATAGTTTTAGTTCAAGGTATGGGTTTATGAGCAAGCCATTTATGGCATGCAAAGTGGGTAGTTCCAAATAATTTAGGAGTTTGTGAGGGGGTAAAATATGGGTGACTCTTCCAATAAAATCAGCCATGGCAATTTGAATAGAGAGTATTTGATATAATACTGTCTCAAATTGGACTTTGGACAGAGGAACATAAATGATCTGAGGATCATAATCAGAAAACTGAATGCCATGTTTGTGACCCCCTACTGATGAGGTCTGTAATCATGTCTAAGAACAGTGACAAAGTTTTGGATGGGGCATTGGGAGGAAAATTTTGTCCCATGCATTCCAAATATCGGAGGGAGGGATTTAATTGTCCAAGTAAGGCGGATGGGAATTTGGGAGTTGGGAAGATAAAAAGCCTAACAGGGAAATTTGGATCAAAACAATTGAGATATCAAATTGAGAGCATCTGTTCTATTAATTGGAGTTCCTTAGAGGCTTGAGGGGTTAAATGATGGGGGAAGTCCAAGGCTAGATCCCCTTGGAGGGTCTCAAATAAATGAGAGAGGGCTGTTGTAGGAGTACCTAGTAGAGGCCTGACCCAGTTAATATTTACGAGTTTTTGGAAGTCATTGAGAGTTATGAGAGAATCTTTTCACAGAACTAATTTTTGAGGTTTAATCTGCCATTTGGTAAGCATGTATCCTAAGTATAGCCATGGGGACATGCATTGTACTTTGTCAGGAGCAACATACATTCCATGAAAAGTTACTTCTGTTTGTAAGTCCTGAAAAACATGAAGAAATGTATCTTGGAATGGATTAGTAATTAGAGTGTCATCTACATAATGGATTAATTTAGTGGAAGCCCATCTTTTTTGAATGGGGTGTATCACCTGGTGAACATGATATTGGCATATAGTAGGACTATTAAGCATGCCCTGAGGGAGAACTTTCCATTGAAATCGAGCATTAGGCTGCTCATTTTTTTAAAAAGATTTTATTTATTTATTTGACAGATAGAGACCAGAAGTGGGCAGAGGCAGGCAGGGAGAGAGAGAGGGGGAAGCAGGCTCCTGCGAGCAGAGAGCCTGATGCGGGGCTCGATCCCAGGACCCTGAGATCATGACCCGAGCTGAAGGCAGAGGCTTTAACCCACTGAGCCACCCAGGCACCCCAGGCTGCTCATTATTTAAGGAAGGAAGTATAAGGGCAACTATTTCTCTATCTTGTGTAGCTAGGGGAATGGTGAAAAAGCAATCTTTAAGATCAATAACAATGATAAGCCAATCTTGTGGAATCATAGCTAGGGAGGGGAGCCCAGACTGTAAGGTTCCTGTAGGCTGAAAGATGGCATTAATATAATAGTCTCCATTTTCCTGGTTTCTTTGGGATGACAAAAATGGGTGTGTTCCAGGGGCTATGTGAGGGTTCTGTATGATCTGCTTTTAATTGCTCTTGAATCAGTTGATGAGCTTATAAAAGTTTTTCCCCTTTTAAGGGCCATTGCTCAAACCAGACTGGGTAATTAGTTTTCTAGGTCAGAGGCATGGGAGGTACATAAGAGTGACCCCCAATAAAAAATGGGAAGTATTCAGTTTAAAGTCCCATTGGGCAAGTAGTCCTCATCCCCAGAGATTAATAGAGATATTTAAAATTAAAGGCTGCTAATATCTGATTTTTCCTTTTGGCTACTGAGAAGTTAAGGAGGTGCTTTGTAATGGTTGAGAGCAAGTCCTGATTCTAGTGCCTGAATCCAGGGCTAGTTTTTGGGCACAGTTGGGGGCCATTCTCACTGAATAATGATAGTTATGTCCGCCCCAGTGTCAATAAGCCCAGTGAAACCTTTTCCTTGGATACTGACTGTAAGAACTGGTCTTTGATTGGTGATGGCTTGAGTTCAATAAATTTCCTTTTGTCCCATAATCCCAAAGCCTTGGGTCCCCCGGGGGTTCTGAGATGTCCCAGGGACCCAATAGGGAAGGAACAATAGTTGTGCTATCTTAGCCTGGGGGAGAAATAGGTAGGCCTTTACAGATCATAAGTACTTGAATTTCTCCCAATTAATCACAATCTATGACCCCAGGTATAACTGTAACACCTTTTGAGTTTAAGCTAAATTTTCCCAGCAATGGTCCTATTGTTTCTTGAGGTAGGTATCCCCAAATTCCCATAGGAACCTTTCTTGGTCATTTCTCTCTTTTAGAATTAACTCTGGGTGAGAAGGTCCAACTTAGTGCTTCCTTGGGTATCTGCTCAGAGGGAGAGGACTGTTGTTTTCTCATCTGCCTGAAGAAGGTCATGGGCCCCATTGTTTGTGGGGCCTGGTAAGGGCCCCTTTATGGGTTTCCCAACTGGAGAGGATTTTCATTGTGATCATATCTGGACTTACACTGATTAGCCCAATAAAATCCCTTTTCACAGAGAGGGAAGATATCCTTGGGAGAATTAAAAGTGACTTGCTTTTCTTTTCATTCTTACAGTCTTAAAGTGGCATTTTTTTTTAAATGGCCAGGCCTCCTGCTTTGAAAGCAGTTCTGTATTGGCTGGGATTTGGGCAGTCTTAAGACAGCAGCAGAGATCCAGGCCTTGTGGGTTTCTGTTCCCATGTATCGATCTGCCTTGATAAGGTCACCCACTGCAGTGGCTTTGGCGCTTACCCCTCTCATAGCATCTTGACAGTCTTTATTGGCATTTTCAAGAGCCAATTGTAATAACAAAATGTCTACATTCTGGTTGTGGTTGATCTGTCTCCTTATAGTTTGTTTCAATATCAATAAATTCTGCAAAGGGCTCTTGTGGTCCCTGTTTAATGTTAGCAAAGGAGCCTTGGGTGTACTACCCTCAGGGATTCTTTCCCATGCTCTTTTATTGCAGAGGGGGAGATTTGATCATAGACTTGAGGATCAAAATTAAGTTGCTGATTGACCGTGGAGTATTGTCTTCAGCTATGTAACATATGTGTTGTGATAGGTATTCCTGCCATTTGATTTTGTGCCACTTGTTGTTCACACAAGTTATCAAATTCTGACCACCGTATTAGATATTAGGGAGCTCCTGCTACTGTTTTACATAAGCCAATCCTGGGGGGACATCACATAATGGTCTGTGAGGGAGGTAATTAGGCTCTTTGAAAATGGGCTAGCAGCACCATTTTCTCGTATGCTTTTCTAATTCCCTTAAGACCACTAAAAGCGAGCAGCTCATAGACACGCTGACTTCATTGGTTGACCATTATTGGAAAAGCAGAAAGATCCCCAGTAAGCATTGCTTCCTGAATGTAGCCTTTGAGTAATGGTTGCTTAAGAATGGGGCATGTGGGCAATGGTAGTGGAACTTCTAAGTCTGGTCGGGGGAGAAGGAAGGTGGTCTTCCTCTTTGTTAGGCTTAGGTTGTGGAGTTGAAGGGTTAATTTGGGGGGCCAAAGGAGTTATAGTTTCCTCCTCTTTTTCTTTAGAGACATTTGAGGTGTCTTCAGTATGCAGTGGGGCTAAGGCAGACCTCACTAGACCCTACATTGTAAGGGAAGCAAAGGGGCATCCTCTTGCTTTGCTCATGGCATCATTTCAAGTTCTTTCCTGTTCTCTCCCATACTTCTAAATCTAAAGTCTCTCGGTCTGGAAACCAAGGGTTATATTTAATGATAACCTTTAATAAACTCCAGAGTTGGTCCTCCATCCTTGTGGCCCCACTTGCTTTCAGGAACTGTTCAAGGACCTTAATAAATTGTTTTTGATCAGCTGAGAGACGTTGACCCATGATACAGATAGAAAACTTAATCCTGAAATTCCTCTCGAACTCGGCAAGCTTTGCAGGCTCTGACTTATTGTATAGTTCTTTCATTTTCATTTTCCAGGGCTCCACCACAGATCAATCACAAGTCCTCACATGAGGCACCATTGTCAGGTTTGGCTAGCAAACCCCAGAGGTGGTGAATGAAAAGATTATTCCAGACACCATAGTAGGAGCAAGAAGAGGGCCTGGGGACCAGATGCTCTAGTGGCAAAAGGTCTCAAGCCAGACTTTGCTTCCACATTTATTGTGAATGTTATCAATATAATTGTTATATCAATATAACAAGAGAATAAGAAAAGAAGGAACATGAAGCTGTAATAATCAAGACAGTGGCATAGAGAGTATCATGTGATTAGAACAAGCTGTGCTTGTGATGGGCAGGGTGTATGTGGAGTGCATGACCTCCAAAGATAAATGTTTCTCCTAAGTCAAGGATTTACTCCCTGGATGAGTGAGTGCATTGAGCTGCAACAAGAATCTGGCTGTTTTCAGCCCAGAAACCTTAAAGGGGGCCCAGTTTTCTGGACACTCCTTCTTTCCTTTTCAATTAGTCTTATCCAGGGATTAAATTTTATCTAGCCGGGCACTATGAGTTCCCACAATTCATGAAGCTGGGACTTCCAGTACTATGTTAAATAACATTGATTAAGAGTGGACATCCCTGTCTTATTCCTGACCATAGGGGAAAAACCCTCAGTTATTTACCATTGAGGATGAAATAAGCTGTGGGTTTTTTGTACATGGCCTTGATTATGTTGAGTCGTGTTCCCTCTACCCCTATTTTGTTGAGCATTTTTATCAAGAATGTATGCTATACTTTGTCAAATCATTTTTCTGCATCCATTGAGAGGATGATATGTTTCTTGTCCTTTCTTTTATTAATGTGGCCTATCATGTTGATTGATTTGTGAATATTGAACCACGCTTGCAGCCAATAATCAATCCCACTTGATCATGGTGAATAATTCTTTTATTTTTAGTTTTTATTTATTTATTTGAAAGAGAGAGTGAGTAAGAGAGAGAGAGTGAGAGAGCACAAGCTGGGGGGTAGGGAGAGAGGCAGAGGGAGAAGCAGACTCCCTGATGAACAGGAAGCCTAATGACGGCCTCAATCCCAGGACCCTGGGAGCATGACCTGAGCCTAAGGCAAATATTTAACCGACTGAGCCACCTGTTCTCTGGTGAGTAATTCTTTTAATATACTTTTAGGTTCAATTTGCTAGTATTTTGTTGAGAATTTTGCATCCATGTTCATCAGGGATATTTGTCTGTAGTTCTTTTTTGGTGGAATTTTTATCAGGTTTTTGCATCAGGTTAATGCTGGCCTCATAGAATGAGTTTGGAAGTTTTCCTTCCATTTCTATTTTTTGGAAATGTTTGAGAAGTCTAGGTATCAAATCTTCCTTAAATGTTTAGTAGAATTTCCCTGTGAATCCATTGAGCCCTGGACTTTCATTTGTTGGGAAATTTTTGATTACTGTTTCAATGTCTTTGCTGGTTATGGGTATATTCACATTTTCCATTTCTTCTTGTTTCAGTTTTGGTAGTTTATGTTTCTAGGAATTTATGCATTTCTTCCAGATTGCCCAATTTGTTGGTGTATAATTTTTCATAATACTCTTTTTAAATTGTTGGTATTTCTTTTTAAAAAATTTTTTAGAGAAAGGGGAAGGGTAAAGAATCTTAAGAAGGCTCTATGTCCAGTGTGGAACCTGACACAGGGCTTGATCTCACAACCATGAGATCATGACCTGAGCTGAAATCAAGAGTTGGATGCTTAATCAACTGAGCCACCCAGGTGCCCCAACAATTGTTTGTATTTCTGTGGTGTTGGTTGAGATTCTTGTTCTCCTATTTGTGATTTTATTTGTTTGGTTCCTTTCTCTTTTCTTTTTGATGAGTCTGGCTAGGGGTTTATAAATTTTATTAATTTTTTTCAAGTAACTGGTTCTTGGTTTCATTGATCCGTTCTACTCTTTGTTGTTGTTGTTTCTGTATCATTTATTTCTGCTCTAATATTTATTATTTCCCTTCTTCTGCAGGCTTTTGCTTTCTATTGCTGTTCTTTACCTAGTTCTTTAGGTGTTAAGACTAGGTTGCCTATTTGAGATTTTTCTTGCTTCTTGAGGTAGGCCTGTATTGATATATATTTCTCCTCTTATGACCACTTTTGCTGCATTCCGAAAATGTTGGACTATTGTGTTTTCATTTTCATTTGTTTCCATGTATTTTTTAAATTTCTACTTTGATTTCCTTGTTGACCCATTCATTCGTTAGTAGTGTGTTGTTTAACTTCCATGTATTTGTGGTCTCTCAAAATTTTTCTTGTGGTTGACTTCAAGTTTCATAGTGTTGTGCTCAGAAAAGATGTGTGTTATCATTTCAGTCTTTTTGTACTTGTAGGTCTGAGTTTTGACCTAATGTGTGCTCTATTCTGGATAATGTGTCATGTGCACTTGAAAATAATGTGTATTCTGTTACTTTAGGATGGAATGCTCTGAATATATCCTTTAAGCCCATCTGGTCCAGTGTGTCATTCAAAGCCATTGCTTCCCTTTGATTTTCTGTTAGGTGATCTGTCCATTGCTATAAGTGGGGTATTAAAGTCACCTAATATTATTGTATTATTATCAATGAGTTCCTTTATGTTTACTAATTCTTTTATATATATGGGTGCTCCCACATTGGGGGGATAAATATTTACAATGGTTAGATATTCCTGTTGTATAGTATTTTCCCCTTCATTATGATATAGTGCCCTTTTTCATCTCTTGTTACATTCCAGTTTGATAATGTACTGCTACTCTGACTTTCTTTTGACATCCATTTGTGTGCTAAATGTTTTCCCATCTCTCCGCTTTCAATCTGCAGGTGTCTTGAAGTCTAAAATGAGTCTCTTGTAGCTGGGATATAGACGGGTCTTGTTTTTTTGTTTTTTTTTTTTTAAAGATTTTATTTATTTATTTGATAGACAGAGATCACAAGCAGGTAGAGAGGAAGGAGGAAGCAGGCTTCCTGCTAAGCAGAGAGCCCGATGTGGGGCTCGATCCCAGGACCCTGAGATCATGACCTGAGCTGAAGGAAGAGGCTTTAACCCACCAAGCCACCCAGGCGCCCCACAGGTCTTGTTTTTTAATCCATTCTGACATCGTTATGTCTTTGGAACATTTAGTCCATTTATATTCAGAGTAATTATTGATCGATATGTATTTATGCCCTTTTATTACCTTTTTGGTCATTGTTTCTGGAGATTTTCTGTGTTCCTTTTTTGTCTTTGTCACCTTTGGTCTTTCCCTGTTACTCAGAGTCCCCTTACTATTTCTTGCAGGGATGGTTTACTGCTCATGTATTCCTTGAGGGTTTTTTGTTTGTTTGTTTGTTTTCTTTTGTTTTTTTGTTTTTTGTTTTTGTTTTGTTTTGTTTTTTGGTCTGGGAAATGTTATCTCTCTTTCTAGTCTGAATGATAACCTTGCTGGATAGAGTATTTTTTGGCTGTAGATTTTTCCCATTGAGCATGTTGAATATATTATGCCACTCACTTCTCACTTGCTACATATCTGTGGAGAGATCTGCTGCTAACCTCATTTGTTTTCTTTTGTAAGTTAGGGACTTGTTTTGTCTTGCTGCTTTTAGGGATTTTTTCTTTATTGATATATTTTGAAAATTTAAGTATAATATGTTTTGGTGTTCACCTTCTTTGTTGATTTTGATGGGAATTCTCTGTGGCTCTTGGATTTGGATGTCTATTTCCTTTCCCCAATAAGGGAAGTTTTCAGCTATTATTTTCTCAAATGAAACTTCTGCCCCCTTTTCCCTCTCTTCTTTTTCTGGGACTCATATGAAATGTTATTACATTTGATGGAGTCACTGAGTTCCCTCAGTCTATTCTCATCTTGCCTGAGTCTTCTTTCTCTCTTTTGTTCAGTTTCATTACATTCCATTAATCTAACTTAATCATTCCTTTGCTTCTTCCATCCTTGTGGCCATTACATTCTGTATAGGTCAAATCTCAATTATTGCATTTTTCATTTCTACCTGACGGTTTTTTAAATTCTTTTATCTCTGTGGTAAGGGTTTCCCTGATTCCTCCATGCTTTTCTCAAGCCCAGAATGTATCCTTATGATTATTGCTTTAAATTCTCCATAAGGCATATTACTTATAAATGTTTTGATTAGATCTTTGGCCATGACCTTTTCTTCTTCTTTCTTTTGGGATGAATTCCTCCATCTTAGCATTTTGTCTAGGTCTCTGTGTTTTTGTGTGTGTTAGAAAAGTCTGTTATGTTTCCTGCTTCCAAGAGTAGTAGTTATATGAACAAGGGGGTCATATATCGTCCAGGGCCTGACTGTTTTTGGCCACTCTATCCCTCAGACCAATCATCTGCTGGGGTTTTCCTTACCTGCAGAGTGCAGTGCTTGGACCATGGCCAGAGTGTGGTGAGTTTTAACTAGGTATGCTCTGGTCTGCTTGTTAAATGAGACCTGATGCTACTTCCACTAGAACTGAAGACTTGCAGAGCATTATGGTTGATAGATGTGGAGCATGCAGGGGTTTCTACTGTTTCTACTGATTCAGCAATTCTATACATTTCTCAGTTCTTATCAAAATAAGTGTACTCTTCTTAATCCCTTTTATCTATTTCACCCATCACCCCCCTCATCTCCCCTCTGTCAACCACCAGGTTGTTCTCTGTATTTAATAATATATTTGTTTTTTGTTTTTTACTATTATTATTCTTATTTTTATATTTTTAAAATTATGTTATGTTAGTCACAGTACAGTACACCATTACTTTTTGATGTAGTGTTCCATGATTCATTGTTTGTATATAACACCCGGTGCTCCATGTAATGTGTCCTCCTTAAGACTCATCACCAGGCTCACCCATCCCCTTACTCCCTCCCCTCTAAAACCCTCAGTTTGATTCCCAGAGTCCATAGTCTCTCATGGTTCATCCCCCCTCTGATTTCCCCACCTTCATTTTCCCCTTCTTTTCCTAATATACTCCATGCTATTCCTTTTGTTCCACAAATAAGTGAAACCATATGGTAATTGTCTTTCTCTGCTTGACTTATTTCACTTAACGTAGTCTCCTCCAGTTCCATCCATATTGATGCAAATGTTGGGTATTCATTCTTTCTGATGGTTGAGTAATATTCTATTGATGTTATGAGCCACATCTTCTTTATTCATTCACCTGTTGAAGGGAATCTTGGCTCTTCCACAGTTTGGCTATTGTGAAAACACTGCTGCTATGAACATTGGGGTGCATATGACCCTTATTTTCACTACATCTGTATCTTTGGGGTAAATATGTAGTAATGTAATTGTTGGGTCATAGGGTAGCTCTATTTTTAACTTTCTGAAGGATCTCCACACTGTTTTCCAAAGTGGCTGTACCAACTTGCATTCCCAACAGTGTAAGAAGCTTCCTCTTTCGCTACAACCTCTCAAACATTTATTTGTTGCCTTGTCAATTTTTGCCATTCTAATTGGTGTAAGGTGGTATCTCGACGTGGTTTTGATTTGAATTTCCCTGGTGGCTCATGATGATGAAAAGTTTTTCACATGTCTTTTAGCCATTTTTATGTCTTCTTTTTAAATTTTAGGCAGTTAACATACAGTGTGATAGTAGTTTCTGGAATAGAATTCAGTGATTCAACACTTACATACAACACCCAGTGCTCATCATAACAAGTGTCCTCCTTTTTTTTTTTTTAAAGATTTTATTTATTTATTTGACAGACAAAGATCACAAGTAGGCAGAGAGGCAGGCAGAGAGAGAGGAGGAAGCAGGCTCCCTGCTGAGCAGAGAGCCCGATGCAGGGCTCGATCCCAGGAGCC
>NW_019154163.1:6352701-6360345 GCF_002288905.1 Enhydra lutris kenyoni | reverse complement strand
TGACAGACAAAGATCACAAGTAGGCAGAGAGGCAGGCAGAGAGAGAGGAGGAAGCAGGCTCCCTGCTGAGCAGAGAGCCCGATGCAGGGCTCGATCCCAGGACCCTGGAATCATGACCGGAGCCAACGGCAGAGGCTTTAACCCACTGAGCCACCCAGGCACCCTAACAAGTGTCCTCCTTAATATTCATCAGTCCGCAACTCACCCACCTCCCTCCATCAATTCTTAGTTTATTCTCTATCATTGAGTCTCTTATACCTTGTTTCCCTCTTCCCTTTTTTCTTTTCTCTCTATGCATATGTTCACCCACTTTCCTTCTTAAATTTCACATATGTGTGAGATCATATGGCATCTGTCTTTCCCTAATTGACTTTCACTTAGCATGATACACCCTGTCTCCATTCAAGTTGTTGCAAATAACAACAATTCATTCTTTTTGATGGCTGAGTAATATTCCATTGTCTATAGATACCAACACTTCCTCATCCATTCATCAGTCAATGGACATTTGTGCTTTCTCCATAGTTTGGCTATTGTTGATAATGCTTCTATAAACATCAGGGTGCATGTATCTTTTCGAATCTGTATTTTTTTATTCTTTGGGTAAATACCTAGTAGTGCCATTGCTGGACCATAGTACAGTTCTATTTTTAATATTTTGAGGAAACTCCATACTGTTCTCCAGAGTTTGCATTCCCACTAACAGTGCAATAGTGTGCTCCTTTCTCCACATCCTTGCCAGCACCTGTTGTCTTTCTGTTGTTAATTTTATCCATTCTGACAAGTATGAGCTTGTATCTTATTGTGGTTTTGATTTGTATTTCCCTGATGATGAGTAATGTTGAGCATCCTTGTATATTTCTGTTAGACATCTGGATGTGTTTTCTTGGAAAAGTGTCTATTAAAGCCTTCTGTCCATTTCTTAACTGGTTTGTTTTTTGGGTGTTGAGTTTGAAAAGTTCTTTGTAGACTTTGGATACTAAGCCTCTATCAGTTACATCATTTGCAAATATCTTCTCCCTTCCAGAGTGTGTCTTTTAGTTTTGTTGACTGTTTACCTTGCTGTGCGGAGCTTTTTATCTTACAGAAGTCCCAATAGTTTATTTTCACTCTTGTTTCCTTTGCCTGTGGTGACATGTCTAGGAAGAAGTTGCTACAGCCAAGGACAGAGAGGTTTTCCCTGTGTTCCCCTCTAGTTTCCTATCTCACATTAAGGTCTTTCATATATTTTGAATTTATTTTTGTGTATGGTTGTAAGAAAGTGGTCCAGTTTTCTCAGCACCATTTGTTGAAGAGGTGTGTTTTTCCATTGGATATTCTTTCCTGTTTTGTTGAAGATTGCTTGGCAATATAGATGAGGGCCCATGTCTTGGTTCCCTATTTTGTTCCATTGATCTATGTGTCTGTTTTTGTGCCAGTACCATACTTTCTTTTATTTATTTATTTATTTACTCGACAGAGAGAGATCACAAGTAGGCAGAGAGGCAGGCAGAGAGAGAGAGAGGAGGAAGCAGGCTCCCCACCAAGGAGAGAGCCTGATGCGGGGCTTGATCCCAGGACCCGGGGATCATGACTTGAGCCAAAGGCAGAGGTTTTAACCCTCTGAGCCACCCAGGCACCCCCAGTACCATACTTTCTTGATGATGACAGGTTGTAATATACCTTGAAATCCAGAATTGTAATGCCTCCAGTTTTGTTTTTCTTTTTCAGAATTGCATTGCCTCTTCAGGGTCTTTAGTGGTTCTATATAAATTTTACATTTTCTTATTCTAGCTTTGTGAAAAATATTGGTGGTATTATGATGGTGATTGAATTGAATGTATAAATTGCTTTGGGTAGTATAGAAATTTTAACAATGTTTTTCCAATCTATGGGCATGGAGAGATTTTCCATTTCTTTGGTCCTCTTCAATTTTTTTATAAGTGTTTTATAGTTTTCAGAGTATAGATATTTTAGTTCTTTATTTAGATCTGTTCCTAGGTATTTTATTGTCTTTGGTGCAATTGCAAATGAGATCAATTCCTTTATTTCCTTTTCTGCTGCTTCATTATTGGTGTATAGAAATGTAACAGACTTCTTCACATTGATTTTATATCCTGTGACTTTGCTGAATACATGTATGAGTTCTAGCAACTTTTTTGGTGGAGTCTTTTGGGTTTTCTACATAGAGTTTCATGTCATCTGCAAATAGTGAAAGTTTGACTTTTGCCAATTTGGATACCTTTCATTTCTATTTGTTGTATGATTGCTGAGGCTAAGAATTTTAATACTATGTTAAATGGTAATGGTGAGAGTGGAATCCTTGTCTCATTTCTGACTGTAGGGCAAAGGCTCTCATTTTTTTCCCATTAAGGATATTAGCTGTGTGTCTTTCATATATAGGCTTTGTGATGTTAAGGTATATTCCATCTATCCCTACTTTGTTGCAGTTTTTATCAGGAATGGATGCTATTATTTTATAAAATGCTTTTTATGCATCTCTTGACAGGATTATATGGTTCTTATAATTTCTTTTATTAATATGGTATATGACATTGATTCATATGTGAATATTGCACCAGCTCTGCAGCCCAGGAATAAATCACACTTGATGGTGCTGAATAATTATTTTAATGTACTCTTGGATTTGATTTCCTAGCATTTTACTGAAAATTTTTGCATCTCTTTTCATCAGGGATATTGTCCTGTAATTCTCCTTTTTAGTGGGGTCTTTGGCTTTTTGGTATCAGGGTAATGTTGGTCTCATAGAATCAACTTGGAGACATTCCTTTCTCCTCTAAATTATAGCATTAACTCTTCTTTAAATTTCACAGAATTCATCTGTGAAACTATCTGGTATTGGACTTTTGTTTGTTGGGAGGTTTTGGATTACCAATTCAATTTTGTTATTACTAATCAGTCTGTTTAAATTTTCTATTTCTTCCTGATTCAGTTTTGGATGATTGCAGGTTTCTAGGCATTAATCCATTTCTTCCAGATTGTCTAATTGGTAGGCATAATATTTTTCACAGTAGTTCCTTGTAATCCTTTATATCTCTGTGGCATCATGTTCTCTTTTGTTTCTGATTTTGAGACTCCTCCTTTTTTCTTAATGAGTCTGACTCAAAGTTTATCAATTTTCGAAAATCTAGCTTTGGTTTCATTGATTTTTTTGAATTTCTATTTTATTTATTTCTGCCCTGATTTTTATTATTTTTTTCTTCCTACTACTTTGGGTTTTGTTCTTTCTCCATCACCATTGGTATAAGGCTAGATTGTTTATTTGAGATTTTTCTTGTCTCTTTAGGTAGGCTTGTATCACTGTAAGCTTCCCTCTGAAAAGCTGCTTTTCATACCTCAAAGCATTTTAGATCATTGTGCTTTCATTTTCATTTTTTCCATGTGTTTTGTTAATTTTATTTTTGATTTATTATTTAACCCATTCTTGTTTAGTAATATGTTGTTTAGCCTCCACATGTTTGTGGGTTTTTTTCCATTTTACTTCTTGGAATTCATTTCTAGTCTCATCAGTTGTAGCTGGAAAAGATACTTGGTATGATTTTAATCTTCTCAGATTTATTGAGTCTTGTTTTATGTCTTACCATGTGATCTACCCTGGAAGATGTTCCATGAGAAGTTTAAAAGAATGTCTATTTTGCTTTTTTAGAATGGAATGTTCTGGGGGCTCCTGCGTGGCTCAGTGGGTTAAGTCTCTGCCTTCGGCTCAAGTCATTATCTCAGGATCCTGGAATCGAGTCCTGCATCAGGCTCTCTGCTCAACAGGGAGCCTCCTTCCCCCTCTCTCTCTGCCTGCCTCTCTGCCTGCTTGTGATCTCCATCTGTCAAATAAATAAATAAAATCTTTAAAAAAAACAATGGAATGTTCTGTATATATCTGTTAAGTAAATATGGTCTAATGTATCATTCAAAGCCACTGCCGTCTTTTTTATTTTCCGTTCCATTGTTGTTAATGAGGTGTTCATGTTCCCTGCTATCATTGTCTTACTGTCAATTTTTCCCTTTATCTGTTACTGTTTGCTTTATGTATTTAGGTTCTCCTATGTTGGATACACAATTATGTACAATTATATCTTATGGTTGAATTGATTAATTATTATTACATAATGCTTTTCTTTGTCTCTTGTTAGAGTCTTGTTTTAAAATCCATTTTGCCTAAAACACTGATGAAGGAAATTTAAAATGGCACAAACAAATGGGAACATACTCTATTTTCATGGATTGAAAAAAATAATATTGTTAAAATGTTGATATTACCCAAAGCAATCTATAGATTAATGTAATCCCTATCAAAATGCCAACAAAAGTTTTCACAGAACTACAACAAATAATACTAAATTTGTATGGAACCATAAACACAAAACAAAACAAAGAAACCTTGAATAGTCAAAGGAATCGAGAAAGAAGGACAAGGTTTTTCTCCTTTTTAAACTTGTTTTCTTCTGTCGTGATTGATAACTTTCTGTAATATTATGCTTGGATTTTTAAATTTTTGTTTTTATATATCTATTATAAATTTTTGGTTTGTGGTTGCCATGAGGTTCTATCTACCACACTAAATGTATGGTAGTCTATATTACATTGATCGTCATTTAAATTCAAAGATACTCTAATCATACTACATTTTTATTTCCCTCCTCCATGTTTGTTTATATAATGTCATATTTAACTTTTTGTTTTTTAAGCCTCTTAATAAAGTTTAGATCTAATTGAATTGAATTTGTTACTTTTGTCTTTTAACCTTGATATTAGCCTTATAAGTGATTGATCTACTACTTTTATTGTATGTTTGTTTTTATTTGTGAATTTTTCCACTTACATTTATGTTACTTCTAATTATAGCCTTTTCCTTTCTGCTTAAAAAATATAACATTTCTTGTAAGACAAATTTATTGGCGATTAACTCCTTTAACTTTTGTTTCTGTGGGAGATTCTCTCTCCAATTCTGAATGATAACCTTCTCTAGTAAAGTATTCTTGATTGTAGTTTATTTCCTATCAACATTTTATATATATCATGTCATTTCTGTGACCCGCAAGATTTCTGCTGAAAATTCAGCTGATAGCCTTATAAGGTTTCTCTTGTATGTACGTATTTGCTTTTGCTGCTTTTAAGATTCTCTCTTTATCTTTTTTTTTTTTTTTTTTTTTGCCATTTTAACTGTTACATATCTTGGTATGGGCCTGCTTGAGTTTATTTTGGTTGGTGTTTCTGTGCTTCCTGGACCTGGATGTCTGTTTCCTTCCCCAAGATAACGAGATTTTCAGCTATTATTTCTTCAAATACTTTTTCTGTCCCTTTCTCTTATTTTCTTCCTATTTGAACCTCTATAATGCACATATTAGTATGCTTGATATTGTACAAGAAATTCCTTAACCTATTCTCCTTTAGAAACCTTCTGTTTTTCCTTTTGCTGTTCAGCTTTGGTGCTTTGTGATACCATGTCTTCCAGGTCACTGATCAGTTCAGCTTCCACTAATCTGCTGTTGATGACATCCAACATATTTTTCATTGGATTGATTATATTCCTCCACTCTGATTGGTTCCTTTTTATATTTTATTTTTATTTGTTTTATAAACATATAATGTATTTTTATCCCCAGGGGTACAGGTCTGTGAATTTCCAGGTTTACACACTTCACAGCACTCACCATAGCACATACCCTCCCCAATGTACATAACCCCCCCCCCCCCCCCACAACGCTCAGTTTGTTTTGTGAGATTAAGAGTCACTTATGGTTTGTCTCCCTCCTGATCCCATCTTGTTTCATTTATACTTCTCCTATCCCCCTAACCCCCCAAGATGAATCTCCACTTCCTCATATCAGGGAGATCATATGATAGTTGTCTTTCTCCAATTGACTTATTTCGCTAAGCATGATACCCTCTAGTTCCATCCACATTGTCGCAAATGGCAAGATTTCATTTCTTTTGATGGCTGCATAGTATTCCATTGTATATATATATATACCACCTCTTCTTTATCCATTCATCTGTTGATGGACATCTAGGTTCTTTCCATAGTTTGGCTATTGTAGACATTGCTGCTATAAACATTCAGGTGCATGTGCCCCTTTGGATCACTATGTTTGTATCTTTAGGGTAAACACCCAGTAGTGCAATTGCTGGGTCATAGGGTAGTTCTATTTTCAATTTTTTGGGGAACCTCCATGCTGTTTTCCAGAGTGGCTGCACCAGCTTGCATTCCCACCAACAGTGTAGGAGTGTTCCCCTTTCTCTGCATCCTCGCCAGCATTGGTCATTTCCTGATTTGTTAATTTTAACCATTCTGACTGGTGTGAGGTGGTATCTCATAGTGGTTTTGATTTGTATTTCCCTGATGTCGAGTGATGTGGAGCACTTTTTTATGTGTCTATTGGCCATCTGGATGTCTTCTTTGTAGAAATGTCTGTTCATCTCTTCTACCCATTTCTTGATTGAATTATCTGTTTTTTGGGTGTTGAGTTTGCTAAGTTCTATATAGATTTTGGACACTAGCCCTTTATCTGATATGTCGTTTGCAAATATCTTCTCCCATTCTGTCAGTTGTATTTTGGTTTTGTTAACTGTTTCCTTTGCTGTGCAAAAGCTTTTGATCTGATGAAGTCCCAATAGTTCATTTTTGCCCTTGCTTCCTTTGCCTTTGGCGATGTTTCTAGGAAGAAGTTGCTGCGGCTGAGGTCGAACAGGTTGCTGCTTGTATTCTCCTCAAGGATTTTGATGGATTCCTCTCTCACATTGAGGTCCTTCATCCATTTTGAGTCTATTTTCATGTGTGGTGTAAGGAAATGGTCCAATTTCATATTTCTGCATGTGACTGTCCAATTTTCCCAACACCATTTATTGAAGAGGCTGTCTTTTTTCCATTGGACATTCTTTCCTGCTTTGTCGAAGATTAGTTGACCATAGAGTTGAGGGTCTATTTCTGGGCACTCTATTCTGATCCATTGATCTATGTGTCTGTTTTTGTGCCAATACCATGCTGTCTTGATGATGATAGCTTTGTAATAGAGCTTGAAGTCTGGAAGTGTGATGCCACCAACTTTGGCTTTCTTTTTCAATATTCCTTTGGCTATTCGAGGTCTTTTCTGGTTCCATATACATTTTAGGATTATTTGTTCCATTTCTTTGAAAAAAATGGGTGGGGTTTTGATAGGGATTACATTAAATGTGTAGATTGCTTTAGGTAGCATAGACATTTTCACAATATTTGTTCTTCCAATCCAGGAGCATGGAACATTTTTCCATTTCTTTGTGTTTTCCTCAATTTCTTTCATGAGTACTTTACAGTTTTCTGAGTATAGATTCTTAGCCTCTTTGGTTAGGTTTCTTCCTAGGTATCTGTAATTTTGGGTGCAACTGTAAATGGGATTGACTTCTCAATTTCTCCTTCTTCTGTCTTGTTGTTGATGTAAAGAAATGCAACTGATTTCTGTGCATTGATTTTATATCCTGACACTTTACTAAATTCCTGTACAAGTTCTAGCAGTTTTGGAGTGGAGTCTTTTGGGTTTTCCACATATAGTATCATATCATCTGCAAAGACTGATAGTTTGACTTCTTCTTTGAGGAATTGGATGCCTTTAATTTCTTTTTTTTGGTCTGATTGCTGTGTCTAGGACTTCTAGTACTATGTTGAATAGCAGT